>NW_025336508.1:1987890-2059266 GCF_004798865.1 Varanus komodoensis
GGTGGTCGCGGACGCGGGCGCGGGGCACGCGTGCTGCGGCGGCGCCCCCGCGGAGCGCCCGGACGACGAGGAGGCGCGCCTGCGGCTGGAGGCGCTGCTCCGGCGGGTCTTCCGCGCCCGGCGGCCGGGCCACCTGGACACGCTGCAAGCCGCCATCTACCGCCCGGGGGGCGCCGGCGGGGCCGCCGAGGTCCGGGGCGCCGCCTGCCGAGCGCTGCGGGCCGCCCTGAAGCTCCGAGCAGGTGCGCCGAGCCGCGCCGCGTTAGTCGCCCCGCGGGCCCGCCGGGGAGCCCGCCGCCCTGTCGGGCGCGTCGCCGGCTAGAGAAGAGCAGCTAGCTCGGGAAGCGACGGACGAGGCAGGCGCGGAGTGCGCCCGCGCGCGAGCCCTCCGGCTGTGAATGGGCGCTGGAGGGCCGCCCAGGGTCTGCAACGTGTCGCCCCCACCGCCCGGTTGCGCTCGCTGGGCACTCTCAAAACGTTCCGGGGAGGCGGGAATCCGGATGGGCTCCGCGCGCGGAGTAGGACCTCCGAGTAGGTCCAGCATGGGCTGCCCCCCTCAAGCCCCCTCCCTGGGCTGCCCAGCGCCCCCTGCAGCCTCCGGGCCCGCGATCCGGGCTTGGGGCGCCTGCACGGAGGAAGCCCGGGGGGCGGCGAGCGCTTGCCAGCGGCCTCCCGGTGCTCGCCTGCTTAGGACGAGTCGCTGCCGCGGCGTAAAGGGCGAACGTGGCCATCATTTACGATGCAGGAGCCGCTCCTTTGAGTAGAGATGTGAAGGGCCCGGTGGGCACCGCGGGGGAAAAGACACAGACGTGGAAATAAACTTTCATTTCCCCAGGCCAACCTTCCAAAAAGCCCGAGGGAAGAACATTTTGATTTTTTTTTTTTTTTAATTCCTCCCTCCCCACCACAAATGCGCATTTTCCTTGCTGTTTTTTTACCCCGGGGCCTTCGCATGTCTGGCTCTGTCCCAAAATGGCTTCAGGGCAGTGTGCGTAAAGAGCGAACACTGATCGCAGTGAAGGAATGCGCGGATGGACGGTATATGTGTGCGGTGAAGCCCTGGTGGGGCTTTTATTTTTATTATTAGAGTAGCTTTAAGCCATTGAGGAATCAGAAAAGGTAGTTTTAAGCCAAAACAGTAACAGACCAGAAGGGCGGGGGTTAAATAACCCAATTGCACATTGCCCTCACAACCCCCTCCCCCAGTACCTCCCTACTACTGCTTTTTCCTAGCTAAAAACAAGGATTGGGGCTGCGTTTTGAGCATCTGCGCACAGGATGCACTTTGTCCCTCAGAGGGGGCTGTTCTGCAAGACTGTGGTATAGTCATGCCAGATCAGGGGGGAGGCGAGGTCACTGAGGGTGGCGAAGAGGACAGGCCCCTGAGGAACCAGCGGTTGGTCCCCACACGGACCAGGCTGAGCTGGCGAGAGGCTTGCTGTGACCGAGTGGAGTCCCCTGGGTTGCTCTGGCCATGCAATACTAACTTGCGCTGATTCTGGTGCTTCAGGACAGAGAGCGCTGCTTGCGTTTTGCAGCACGCGGACCCCAGTCTGGCTGGGCTGGCCCCGGGGTGCTCCCCTTGTCCCCAAGCATTAGTCCCAGTTTCCCTCTGGTTGGTTTCTGAAAGCTTACTGTTCCTGGTGCTGGCTGGGTCAGTCTCCGAGGGCTCTCCCCATCCTTGGGCGTTGGACTAACGCTTCCATCATCCACAGGCAGCATGGCTCCCTCTGGGATAGAGCAAGGGTCCATTTGTGGTCACCCAGGTGCTTCGGACAGGGAGAGGGCCACATAGCTATTGTGACAAGCCATTGGCAGATGACCTCCTTCTCTTTCTTCTTCGTGAATTGGTCTAATCTCCTTTTAAAACTGTCCAAGCCAATTTCTGAGATTCACCCCATGGTGTGTGTGAAATTGTGGCTGCCTTGAGTCAGTCCAGCCCCACCCCCCCCCACCCCCCATTTTGCAGTGTCTCTAACATTGTGAGACTGGGAGAAACCTCCATGACATGCATAACTTTATTATTTCGGGATGGGAGTCGTAGCATTTTTTCAAGCTCACCTAAATTCTCTGAAAATCACTTAGAAGTTCATTTTCACTCCCGTTTTCGTTTTCAATCTGGTTTTCAACTTGTTCAAACAGGGGACGGACACATTTCATATTGGGAAAAAGTACATTTCTGTGTGCATTTTCAAAAGTGTGCACTTACCCCACTAATTAAAGCGTGGAAAATCCATATTTAAATGCTTGTTTAAAAAATAAACATTTTCCAAACATGATTGCAGATTCAAGAGTTTGCAAACATTTCTTAAAACCTCTTTTGCTTATGTTTGTGAATGGGACACTGCATGATTCTTGAACAGAAATAAAGTTCTTGTACATCCTTAATTTTCAGTCAGGTTCCCTCTTAACTACCAAACCATCCCTTGATCGCATTATGCAGCATAGGATGGATTTCTGCAAAAGAGGTGCATTAACCAGGAGTCATGGGCATGAGGCCGGACATCTGAGCAGCCTATGCATTGTAGAAGTTCTTCAGCTTGTTCTATTTTTGTTGGGGTGCTTAATATTTTCATTATTGCATTACATTTACAGGTGTTAATATCCTGAGGGGTGTTTCTCAAATGTTTAATAAGTAAGACATTCCGTTCAAGATTGGAAACACACTGGTGCTAGCTGATAGTTTCCTGTCTGGTGGACATACTTTGGGACAATTTCTCACTTTCTGTCCAGCAAGGAATCCCCTGAATTAATTGTGAAAATTGGTCTTGCAAGCACACTTGGAATATTTTATGCCGTTCTGGGGACAATACCTTGAAAAGCTGCAAGGAAGGGCAACCAGAGGGCTTGAGGAATGGCTACAGTGCCCAGGACTGCTTAGGCTCGAAAAAGAGCAAGTGACAGAGGACAGAATTAAACTTTGCAAAATTATGCCTGGTGTGGAGAGGAAGGTCAAAGGAAGTCCTTCACACAGTGCATAGTTAAGCTTCAGTTAAGAATTCATTCTGTGATAAGTAGTGATACCCATTTGGATAGTTTTAAAAGGGGACTGGATGGATTCAGGGAGGGGGCAGCTGTTCATGGCCGCTAGTCCTCATGGCCAGATGCTGTCTCCAGCAGCAAAAGCAGCCTGCCTCTATACCAGTCGCAGAGTTACGTGGGCAGGAGGGCACGGCTGCACCTCTGCCCGCTTGTGGTTTTCCCACAAATAGCTGGTTGGCCACTGGAAAAAAGAAGGCTAGATTAACTGGACCCTGGGTCTGATCCAGTCTGGGTGTGGCTTAAATGTTGACAGCCTTGCTCACCAAATTTAAGCAGAGCCCGGAGTCTTTTTTCTTTCTGCCCACAGCTTTGCAAGATGTTCCCCTGACTCTGTTCTCTGTTTTTTGATTTTAAAGATGAGGCGGAGACCAAGAAGAAGAGACTCCCGGGATTCTTGCGATGTCTCTGGTGGGGCAGGAGGAGACAACGGAAAGGCCGTTTGGGTGCAGCTGCAAAGAAACACCAGGAAGGTAACCCCGTTTGAGCAACACTTTCATCAACCGTGGCTCTCAGTGGGAGCCCCAATTTTTGTTTTAATCTTTTTTTATTTGGACACAACGCTTCTTGCTTTCATGACATTTGGGATCGTGCAGGCTGCTGGCCACCTCCAGGGCACAGAAGTGTTTGCTGAGGCTTGATGTTCTACAAACATTTGTTTTTCGGCGCCAGGCAAAGACCTTTTTATTTCAGCAGCATTTTAAATGTTAATATTATTGAATTTTATCTGGCCAGGGTGGCTTATTTTATACTGTATATTTTTTTCTTGTTTTTATTCTAATGTATATATTTTAATTTTTATTTATGTGGATTTAATTTATTGTTGTAAGCCGCCCTGAGGCTTCGGCGAATGGGGCGGCATAAAAATGTTTTAATAAATAAATAAATAAATAAATAAAAATAAAAGCTCCCATCTCCCTGGTGCAAAATCTGCGAGAACTGTCCCCAGTGGCAAAGTGAATCTGGATTGGGGAAGGCAGCAGAATCAGTGGGAATCTTTGTCTTTGATGGGTACAACTGGGATTGGGAAGAGGTTCTCTGGACTCGATCATCAAGCTTGCTGTCTATTTGGTGCCATGTGTAACCACCAGTCCTCGGAAAGGTCAGCCACATTTCAGTCCCCACCTAAATTTAGTTGGGCTGCAGGTCGCCCTTCCCCAAACCAGAGGTCACTTCCATCAACCCCACATCTGCAGGTGCCCGGCAGGAGGAAACCGCCGTCCTACATAGAATGTCTGAAAAGGGGTATTGCACCTGTAAAGGACATGCCTAAATTGGTTTTCTTTCTCCCAGTGCAGGTGTCTTGCGTGAGCTAAATGAAGGTGTCGCGTTGACCAACGTAACCCCCAACGGGAACTGCGAGGATGGCGGTGGAAGGGCAGAGTGCCTGGCGGAGCCCCCCACGGACGCTGCACCTGGCCAGAGGAAGCAACCTCATCTCCTCTCGGAAGCAGAAGAATCCGGGAGAGGGATCCTCTGAGTATAGTCTTTGCAAAGCATGAAGTTTTCCTGCGGGCTCTTCGAAAGACGCCGCTTGGCATTTGATTGATTCCCAGAGGACGCTGGAGCCAAAGTGCCGTCGTGCAGCCCAGCCGCTCTCTGCCATCCTTGGGTCAGCACAGGGTCTGGCAGCTCTGCCTCCTTTCAGCCAGGCGCGATGGGGGGCCTCCTGGGACCGAAGGGCGCTGGAGTCACGCCAGATGTCTGAGGCTCACGTTCAACGTGTCAGTGCACTCTGCACACGCACAAGTGGGCACCATGGTGTTACCAAGCCTGGCATACCTCTTCTCAGTTTTTATTCCTGAATTCAGGATTTGTTCCCTGTCAATGTGAAATATGTGGGAGACGGCATCTGTGAACTTGAAAGTCACGGTGCGTGCAAGGACGAAGGAGGGTTGGTTCTGATATTGTAAAAACATTTCCAACTTGAATTATTTTCTGTCATGAAGAGATTCCAGGCATGTGTTACTCACCTTTTCTCAATGATCATTTCAAACATTCAGAAAATCTTGTGGACCTTATGGATACAGTTGAAACCTCAAGTGCATTTTCTGTAACAGCAGAGTCCAAAGCAGCTTTTGCATCGATTGTTGTCCTGGGGGAACTTGCCGAGAAAGCTTCCTGAGCCCGCCCTCTCCTTTTCCGATTGGCTTGGTAGGCTGTGGTTTTGGGCAGCCTTGCTCAACCTGGTGCCCCCAACTGCACTGGACTTGCGTATGAGACCATTAGGCTCTGACGCAAAAGCGTTTATCAGCAACATATGCTTTAAGGCAAAATAAAACTACTCCTGTTTCCCAAGCTTCATAGGCCCGGAGTATGAGCGTGCGAGGTGCCCTCTTCCCAGGCTCTCATGCCAGTCAAGTAGGGAGCCTGCATCTCAAAACTTGCTGGAAGAATGAGAGTGCGTGAACTGCATACAAAGCAAAATAATGCAGATGGCAACAGTTCAGGAGGGTTAAGGAAGGAGAGAACAGCTAGATGCAACCGTTGGCTCCTCGAGGGTGCGATTTGATGCACCGACGGAAAGAAGCCCGCAACTCCCAGCATGCCCCAGCCAGCATCGGGAGAGGGGCTGGCCAACCAGAGCAGGGGTCCTCAAACTGCGGCCCACAGGACAGATCCGAGCGAGCGAGCCGCCACCTGCCTCCCCTATGCACACGCTTGCTGCTGCCTCGCGGCGCGGGCGGGGAGGCGGTGGCTCGCTCGCTTGCTCAGTTTTGACTCTCGGGGAGATCTCCGAGCAAGTGAGCGAGCCACCGCCATGTGCGCCCAATGCCGCCTCGGGCGTGCCCGACGGCACCTCACCGGCCCACACCCCCAGGCGCCCCCACCTCACCGGCCCGCGACGGTCACCGCAGCCTTTCATCTGGCCCCCTGTTGAAAAAGTTTGAGGACCGCTGCACTAGAGGGGCAGCGTATGAGGAAGAGGCTTGCCTGCCTCCAGAGGGGCCCCAGAGGGAGGGGGCATGGGTACTCTTGGAAGTAGTTGCTGGACTGGGTCCAAGGAACCACTCTGAGCATGCTCAGAGGGTCATTCTGTGGTGATTGTGCTTGCTGGATGCATGTTGGAGAATAAAGAGCTTTTACAAAGGAACAGTCTGTTGCCTTGTATGTGAAAAGGGGGAACCTCGCTCCTGACACGAAGAGTTAATGCTCTCCAAAGCACCCTCCATGGCCTGCTCAGCTCTTGTTGAGTCAAGGCTGTGGCTTCCTTTATGGCATCAATCCGTCTTGCATTTGGTCTTCCATGGCATGATTGTCTTTGTTAGTGAGTCTTGTCTTCTTATGGGTGCCCAAAGCATGACAGCTTTTACAGTGTCATTTTTGCATCTGGGGAAGTTGTGACTTGATTTGCTCCAAGACCCATTGGTTTGTCTTTCTGTTAGTCCAGGGCACTTAGAAAGCTCTCCTCATTTTTTAGAAGCAGAAGAAGGAGTGAAAAGTGGTGGAAGATCCATTAATAATGTAAAATATGTAGATAATACATTTTTTATCTGCCATATTCCTGGCAGAAAGCAGCAATGAATTGAAACGGTTCCTGATAAAAGTGAAAGAAGAACATGCAAAAACAGGAGTGCTGCTGAACATTAAGGGGAAAAACATGACTTGCACAAGAATTACACAATTTTAATGTCAACAGTAAAGAAACAGATTGCAAAAGATTTCACAAATCAATGGCTCAGTTATCAATTCAAATGGAAGCTACAGCCAAGAAATGTGAAGAAGACGGATTTCAAAGGACAGCACTGAAGGTAACTGAGTGTATGGACCTTTACTGGAAACCAAGGCCAAGATAATCTACACTATTGTATTCCCAAACACAGATGTGAAGGATACAGAAAAAGAAAAAAAAAAAAAACCCTGAAGCTGTGATGGAGGAGAGCTTTGCAAATACCGAAAAATACTTTGCAAAGATGAACAAGTTGTGAAGTTGTGTCCAACCCATCACGACCCCATGAACAACACTTCTCCAGGCCTTCCTGTCCTCCACTATCCCCAGAGTCCACTTAAGCTCACACTGACTGCTTCAGTGACCCCATCCAGCCACCTCATCCTCTGCCGTCCCCTCTTTCTTTTGCAGTCAATTGTTCCCAGCATCAGGCTCTTTTCCAGTAAGTCCTTCCTTCTCATTAGGTGGCCAAAGTATTTGAGTTTCCTCTTCAGTATCTGGCCTTCTAAAGAGCAGTCAGGGTTGATCTCCAGGACTAACCGGTTTGATCACCTTGTGGTCCAAGGGACTCACAGGTCTCCTCCAGCACCACCATTCAAAGGCCTCAATTCTTCGGCACTCAGCCTTTATAATAATAACTTTCACAGCTGTACATTGCAACTGGGAAAACCATCGCCTTGGCTATACGCATTTTTGTCGGCAGGGTGATAGCTCTGCTCTTTACTACAAGTGGGCCCTACAGCAAATCAAGCCAGAACTTTCCATGGAAGCAAAAATGTCAAAGATGTCATAGTTTGGGCACAGCGTGAGAAGGCAAGTATGTTAGGGCAAGTGGAAGGCAGAAGGAAAAGAGGAAGAGCGACTACGAGATGGGTTGATGCCATAAAGGAAGCTGCAACCTCTAGTTTACAAGACCTGTCGCGGGCAGGAGATTTTGGAGGGCTCTGATTAATAGGGTTGCTGTTAACTGAGAGACAACTTGATGGAACATAACAATAGCCGTAATGGCTGGGAACTTAGTATTGTAGCTCTATTGTCCGTTAGAAACATTTGCTCAGGAACGGAGGAAAAGTTCCTTTGTAGTTCCAGCAATCACACTTAGAATTGCACCTGCCTCATACTTGGGAACTGGAGAAATAAAGAGGCAGAACTTTGTGACGGCTGTATATTCCTTCCAGCATCACAGGCAACATGCCTAAGAATTCTAGTTGCTGGGAGTTGTGTTCCTGAGTGCATCACGGGTATCCAAGAGCATCCAGTTGGCCATGGTGGGAAGAGAAAACAGGATGAGCCGGACCATGGGTTTCATCCAACAGGGTGCTTATTCCATCACTGCAACTGAGATCCCAGCTGCTTCGGTTCCTTTTCCCCATCCATCCCTCAGTCCTTGCACCAGGCTGTCTGCTGGTCCATACAGCTGTTTCAGAACTCATCTAGGGTAATTAATTCATTTAGTAGGGCAACTCAGAGGTCATCAAAACCTGTGCAAGCTTTCAAGGCTTCTTCAGACAAGCCAAAAAGGACGTTTCACGTAGTTTTTTTTCCTCCTCCCTCCTCATGCTATTTTCCTTTTGTGTTGTGTCCTTTGCTTGACGGCAAAAGGGTAGCGGCTACAGAATTTCATCCGCAAAGCATTCTGGGAGTCTTTGGGGCCAAACAGCGGATTGAAAATACTTTAAGTAAACACGATACTAATAAAAATGTAAATTGTGAAGAGGAGCACGCCAAACCAGACCGAAGCGAGGGGGTCTTTTCTACCAGGGTGAGGTGCCCATTCCACAGCCTGTTTTAGACTGCAATCCCGGTCCTTTCTTTTTCGCAGTCCGAAGCAAGGCAACTTGCTTCGGATTGCGGCCTAGTTTTCGCGTTGCTGCCCCCGGGCGGAACGTGGTCCCGCCGATTCCTCGGGTCTGGCCACGACCCCGCCACCGCCCTCACGCAGGCGTTTGCGCTGGACAGCCCCTCGAACGCGGCCGCGGCCGCCCGGGCGGCGGGGCCTGAAGCCGAAGAGTCGCGTCCTGACGTCACCTCCGGGTAGCCTGAGGACGCGACGGAAGCGGCGAACGAGCTTGGTCACGGACCAGGACGGCAGGCAGTCGCGCCGCTCTCGGAAGGCTCCCGCTCGCCGCTCGACCCTCTCCCCGTCTCCGCAGCTCCCGGCCGGCGGGATACGCGACGCCGGCGGCGCCATGATCACCTCCGCCGGTGAGTGGACCGCGGCAGCGGGCGGAGAAGCAGGCCCGGCCCCTTCCCGCTGAGTCAGCCCGGGCCTGGGGTGGCTTCCTCGGCCGCCCACCGGCCCTGCCGGCTCCGCTTTCCCCCCGCTGGCAGGCGCTGCCCAGAGCCTTGACTGCGGTGGAGAAGGTGGAGCTCTCCCGGCCTGCTGCTCTCATCGGTCGTCACCGTTGCCTGTGCTGCCTAAGGCGAGGTCTGGCCCTCCGGATGCTTTGGGTCAACAAATTGCCCACTCCCGCGACCCGGACTGAGTGCCCTGCAGAAGTATAGGGGCGCAACTCCTCTCACACCCTTCTGGCTGTGCGGGCCGGGAGTAAGGGGAGTTTACGGTCCAGCACCTCTGGAAGGCACCCGACTGGGACAGGCTGCTTAAGATCATAAGGAGGACTCCGCTGGGTCTATGCATACTTGCTCAAATAGCACAGCAGCGAGAGAAGCCAAACTTTGGAACCAGAGGCTGAGAGTTCAAAGCTCTTCTATGTCATGTATGCTCTGAGAGGCAGTGTAATGTAGCAGCAAACTTCGGGTTCTAGTACCACCACCAGCCTCCAGGGGATTTTGACAGGGTTGTTGTGATTATAGGCAGGAGGCATATATATGTATATATATTCCAGCATCTTGTTCCCAACAGTGGTTGACCAGATGCTTCTAGAAAGCCCAGCAGGCAACTGAAAGCAAACAGCTCTCTTCACTGTCTCCTTTCACCCAGTAACAGCCACTCAGAGGTATACTGCTACTGGACATGGAGGCTTCATTTTGCTATCACAGGGGAAAGCAGTCCTTTTTAGTATTTTAAGTTTTGACAAGCATAGATCTTTTTGCAGGCTATCATTTTAGATCCTGTACCCAACCCCCAAGTTAAATCTGTGTGACTTCAGCCTTGCCTGGTCAATTTAATTTCTAAGATGCATGATTTGATGGAAGAGCACTTGGTGGGTTTTGAGCAGGCAGAGGTATAGTTTGTTCCCCTGTGTATTTTTCTGTAGTATGTAGGACAGCCTTCTCTGCCCCGTCTCTACGCATGTGGAGGGCACTGTGTAGGGGAAGTCTGGTTTAAAAGGTTATTCTGAGTATGCATGGACACCTGTGTTGCCTTGCAGCCTGTCAAATCTGTTAGGGCCTTTGTGAGCTACAGTGTATTTCATCAGATACTGCATGAAGACTGGACTATAGGGACATGGTGGAGTCTGCGGGGGTGGGTGGAGTTACAGGCCTAGAGCAAGTGAAATATGGAACACAGGGCTAGAGCTATTCAGGTGCCAATCATGTCCTGAATGTCTTCTAGGGCTACATGTTAAAAGAAGCTAATGTGTGTAGCAAGATTCTGATGTCTACCACTTCTGGACAGTGCTGCATAGTGGTTAGGGTGTCAAAGATAGGTGGACTTAAGAGATGGGTTGAACCTCAGTCGACCTTTCCCAAGCCTTCTGTGGGAAGCACTGTGTGACAGGAGTGGCCCTGTTAAGTTTCTCCCAAAGTTGCTACCTGCTCTCCTCCCAGACCTGATTTGAAGTGCGGGGATGCACTTCTGGGGAGGGGTTGTTTGTTGCTGAAGCAGAAGCGGCCAGAACTGCCACTGACTGACAGTGAAGGAGGTGGGCAGCTTCACCAGGCCTCTTCCTGTGAGAGCACCAAGTGCCATCGTGACAGCTGTCTGAAGGACAACTGTGTGATGGAAGAGTAGCTCTGTCCCAGCTGCTGTTGGGTCCATTTGGTTGTATGTTTGCATGTATGAGAAGGGAGATGGTGCTTCCAGGGACATGGTATTCTCCAAGACAGACAGCACGTGAGGTAAGGAGTAAGGAATCAGAATATTCTTTTGAGGGTATGAAATGCACATCTGAAAAACTGTCTCTGCTGGAATTGGAACAGTGCTATAGCAACATTTTAATAATCATATTGCACCTAAATGTTGCCTATGAGCCACAGGATAATTCTCATTTCCAGATCCAAGGTGGAGACAGAACTCTAGGAATCCACACTCTAGTGCCCTTCCCTTCCCCTTGCAGCTGCCCTGGAAAGAACTGCCCAGCGACCTCTCCAAGATCATGAAATCTGCTGGGGAGGGTAAAGTGGGGGGGGGGTGTCCTGAGGGAAGGGAGAACAGTGGAGCCACGAGGGTACTCCTTCCCCGTGCTCCAAAGTTCCCTCTGAAAGTGGCCTTCTAGCTAAAATGCAAAGCGTGAGATCAGAGCACTTCTGTTTCACCTCTGGTTCTGCACTGGATGCTTCTAAGCCTCCCAAGTTTGGGAACTTATGAGCATTGAGAGCACACGCAATAGGACTATGCCTTAAATGGCTGTGAGAACTTTTTCGTGAAAAATAGCGATTTAAATCTTTCAGTATAACCGATATCACTGGTGGTTCTGAGGATAAAGCGGGCTGGGTGAAGACTTTCCTGAGCACTTTGAAGGAAGAATGTTGAGGGGCACAGTGGGGTGGAGTGTTCAACTTGTGAACTTTCTGGAGAGCCTTGTCTATTGGGCAGTATAGCTATGAAATAAATAAACAATAAACTTTCCCTTTTCAATTTTCCAGCAAATCTTCCCCCCAAGTGTTTGTTTGTAAGGAACCTGATATACCCAGAGGCATGCTTGTTTATAAGGGTTATGTCCTGCCTTGCAGCCAAATGGTTCTCAAGGCATGTGGCATTTCTGGAAAGTCTTCAGGGCAGTAGGACCTGACCCGGACCACATCTTTGTATCAGTGTGGGGATCTAGACATGGAAAGGGCCTTGAAAGTGGTCTCATGCTCCTATTTTGCATTGTGGAACGTTGGAGAGAAAGGTATTGTTTGGAGAAGGATGGGATCAAGAAGAGGCTAATTATAGATCTAAAAGAAGAAGAAAATTGGTTCAGGAAGGAAATAAGAGAACAGATCATTTCTCAGAGCTTGAATAAATTTTACACCAATGACCCTCGCAGTAGTTACATGTGAACCAGTCTCTGACAACTGAGGATTTGGAAAGCACTGTTAGGAAGGTTGGAGTGGGAAGAGCAGGAAGTGCTGCTAATTAACTTAAAACATCTCGACATAAGATGAAGCGGTTGCGGTGGGGAGGGTATAGAGAAGCAGCCATCCTTTTCTGAACGTTCACACACTATCACTTCCATGGCTGATCTGTGACTGTATGTTTTCATACAGTGTGTGTAATGTGTAGTTAGGCCATGAGAAAGGAGAAGAGGAACTTTGATTATTTGTTTTTCACTGGCACGGCCAACGTATAGTCATGTTCTTGAAACCATAAAACTATGACTGTGAAAAAATGTTTAAAACTTTACTGGCCTTCTCTTGGTCATACACATTGAGACTAAAAGGACTTTTCTTTTTTAGCTGGAATTATTTCACTTCTGGATGAGGAAGAGCCGGAACTCAAGGTAGGTGTCCAGGTTTGGCTTTTGCCCTGCAGCCAGCCAGCCATCAAGGCCTCTAGGCCGAAGATTCGTTTTTACAAACAGTTTTCTAGAAGCAGTCACTGAAATGTACTTGGGTTCAGTGCGTGTGTCGCACAGGAGTGATTATTGCCACATGCTTATTTTGAACTGAAGATTGCCTCAGCTGTGACTCTCTCTACTGATATGAAACTGAACACTATTTATGAGTTGTGCCAAGTTCATTCCTGAATTGCTAGGTCTGTGTCAGTTTTGAGTTGCTTCTCTTTCTAAGCTAGGCGGACAAAGCATGCCATAATAAAAACTGAGAAACAGTTGGTGCATTATCTGACTGTTGGAGTTGATATGTTTCTTTATTTCGTGTCTGAAATAGTATCTGGCCATTGTTGGATTCTAATTTTGACAGTCCGCAGTGCATTTTCACCAGTTCACCAACAATATGAGGCTCAGCTGACAACAGGGGCATTCCTGTGGTATAAAGTCAGCCAAAACATGATGAGGTCAGACTTTGGAAGAACACCTTAAAACCCAGAAGCAGCAGACACTGTTAGACTTGAATAATGGCCATCAGAGTGCATCTTAAAACTTTAAAGTTCCCTTGTTTGTGAAGAAAACAAAACTGACCTTTGTCCTGGGTGGGTGGGCAAGGCTAAGGCAAAGTGAGTTGAGGTGCGACATTCTCAGCCATTGATGCTGTTTGGAAGAAGAGAGTTTGGCACTCTGCCTCTGGGACTGATGAAGTCATGGGAAAGTGACCAGAGGGAAGTCCCCAGGTTGCCCTGCTTATGCTTTTGTAACTGCCTACCTTCCTTCCTTTAGTAGGGCTTACTGTATATCATTAATGACCTATGTGTCCAGATGGCGTCTGTCTCCTTCCTGGGCAGGCACTGTTGATTGTTCATCCTTCTGGGCCATGTAGAAAGCCTCACATGCTCAGAATGTCTTGGACTCCGCTCCCACTACCCCTGAAAATTGGGCACAGTAGCTGGGCAATCGAAGTCCAAAAGGTCTGGAAGGCACCAGTTGCCAGCTTCTGTTCTGGGAAAATACATGGCAGAATGCAATGAACCAGAGTTTAAATTAAACAGTTACGGCATAACCACTTGTTACAGCTCTGTTTTCTTATGACTTGGCATGCAGCTAATTTGGTTCTTGTTTTTGCAGGAGTTTGCTCTTCACAAACTGAATGCCGTGGTCAATGACTTCTGGGCAGAAATTTCTGAGTCAGTAGACAAAATGTAAGAGAAACTTTTTAAAATGTGAGCTTAGCCAGAGTGAAAGAGTGCTCTGCCTTACCTCTTGCTCAACAGAAAAATATGTGGTTCCACACTTCATGATTTTGCAATATAACTCTTGATTTGTGTTCCCCGGAGGCAGTCATGAGCTGATTTCTTTTCTTCCCTGCCTCCTTTGTAGTGAAATATTGTACGAAGATGTTGGCTTCCGGAGTCGTGAATTTGCTGCTTTGGTGGCTTCAAAGGTGTTTTATCACCTTGGAGCTTTTGAGGAGTCACTGAACTATGCGCTTGGAGCAGGCAATCTCTTCAATGTGAATGACGATTCAGAATATGTGGAGACGATCATTGGTAAGCCCTCGCACTGTGAAATGGGAAGCGTTCTAGCAGGCCGCCATATCTGGCACGTGGCGACTTCCAAATTCTGGATATTAGAATGGTTTGCATTATTGGCGTGTAAAATTACTCGGTTCACTTGGGCAAACCTGCAGTTTGAGTCCCAAACTAGTTAAATAGTTTTGGGTAGCATTTGAGAGGAGGAGTGGAGTGTTGACAGGAAAAAGTAATCTCCATACAGAGGGTGGGAGGAACATACAAACGTGTAAGGACAGAGGATGCTGTTGTGAAGGACATGAGGTCGGTCTAGGTAACCATCTGGCCCAAAGCAGTGCTCTGTCATATGAACGTCTTATGCACCCATTCCTTAAGGGATGGCATCTTGTTCCATTTGAAATAAGAACATAAGATCCCTACCAGATCAGGCCAAGAGTCCAGCTTGTGCAGCAAACAGGATGTGAGAGCAAAAGCACCCTCTTGCCCATGTTCCCCAGCAACTGGCATGCACAGGCAAACTGCCTCTGATACCAGAGGTAGCATATAGCCACTGGGGCTAGCAGAGAGCTTCTACTGTTGGGCGGTATAGAAATCAAATAAATAAAATGACCTCCTCCACCGAG
Source organism: Varanus komodoensis (assembly GCF_004798865.1). Lineage (NCBI taxonomy): Eukaryota > Metazoa > Chordata > Lepidosauria > Squamata > Varanidae > Varanus > Varanus komodoensis. The sequence goes on from NW_025336508.1 coordinate 2,002,418, forward strand.
TTGTTCAAACCTGCTATAAAGCCATCCAAATTGGTGTCCATCACTACATCTTGTGGCAGTGAATTCCATAGTTTGATCTCTTTTTATCTGTCCTACAAAATGTTTACCTACCCAGTTTCTCTGTAACTTGCACTATTTGATCCACCACTATCGCCTTTTTGGGTCCATACTTGCCGTTTTCCTAGGCAAAAGAATCCCAGGCATTGTAAGTCGCCCCGTTAGGGGAGTTGCTTCAGCCTCCTGACCATTTTAGTTCCCCTTTTCTGCACGTCTCCCAACTACCCTATTTTAGGTAAAGTAACCTAACTGTACACAGTATTAAGAGTGTGGTTGTACCAATAAGGGGATTGTGGGATTGGCCATTTTATTTTCCATTTTTTCAATTATGCCCAATGTGGAATTTGAAACAACAAAAGCTGAGATTGCCATGAATGGAACTTTTGGGCCCAGCAGCAGAATCATATGCAGAATCTTCGTTGACAATAGCATCATGTGTTACCAAAATACTCTTTGAGCTCAACAGTGTCATTCAGTGAACTCCCTGTGTGTTCATGTGGTATAGTTGTTAAGCGCGCAGGTCTGGGACTCGGGCAATCCGGGTTCTGGTTCCCGCTGAGCCATGGAGCCAGCTGGGTGACTTGGGGCCAGTCACAGACTCTCAGCCCAGCCCACCTCACAGGGCCGCTGTTGTGGGGATAAGATGGACAGCAGGAGGAGGGCAATGTCGTAAGCCTCTTGAGATCTTTGTAAGAAAAAAGGTGGGATATAAATCTAATAAATAAATGGAATGTTGAGTTGCACTTATAACTTTTCAGTAGTCCGCTATGAGAATGTATTAGAGAAACTTAAGATGGGTCATGTGTGTTCCTTTTCCTAGCAAAGTGCATCGACCATTACACCAAGCAGTGTGTGGAAAATGCTGACTTGGCCGAGGGAGCGAAGAAGGCAGTGGATCCACGGTTGGAAGGAATTGTGAATAAGATGTTCCAGCGCTGCTTGGATGATCACAAGTACAAGCAGGCCATTGGGATTGCCCTGGAGACGCGCAGGCTGGATATCTTTGAGAAAACTATTTTGGAATCGGTAGGTGAAAGCACAGAAAGTGATGCTTGGCAGGCGTTGTGTCGGGCCGGGGAGCTACTTGAGAGCTCTAGGTGGCAACATTATGGAAAACTGGGAAAGATTCAGAATTCTGCTCAACATGCCCAAGTTCTCACGTTCTTAAAAATGGGTAATCCAGAGTCCACGATCTGAAGGAACTGCATCATGTTTTGGAGAGAAAAGAGACTTTTGCTTCCTATGTTTTAAGTGTTGTTTCCTACAGCCAAGAAGGCAAGTCAGTCCTAAAGCAGAAGATTGCCCTGCCTTGGCTGCAGGAACTGTAGCAGCAGATACAACTGAAAGAGGCTTGGCTGGTGTGGATGAGTTCCATTATATGCAAGGCAGAGCAGCTTGTGGTGTTCCTCTGAGATGAACCCTAATTTGGTCTTGTGGGAACAATCCCATCGCCCCACTCTCAGGCCACGGGTTTTAAGCTGTGGTGTGTTTTGATGCAGGACAGCCACCACTGCTTAAAAGGTGGCCCAGTACTGCAGCCTTCTTCAGCCTTCCCTTCTTGAAGAAGAGCGTTCCTCCAAGAACCAAAACAGCAAGCCTCAATTTTTCTGTCCCGCTTTGAACTTGAAGGTGAGGCAGTGATGTCTTTAGAAGATGTGTCTTCATCTTCCCCAATTCAGACCAAACGCAGTGGGCAAAACTTGCCCCTTTCCCAGCACAGAGGTGGAGAAAAGAGTGTTGCTTCTCTCTTTGCCTTCCGATTTTGTGTTAGGTTGACACTGCAGGATTTGTGCAAATGAAAAGTGGTACAGAGATATTGCTAATAAATAAGACTGGGTATACTGTAACATTCCCCATGATTAAAGAGGCAGTAAGAGAAGTGTCCATCTTGCAGAATAGGTGGGTGGGGTGGAGTGAGGAGTGGCCCTGTGGCCAAAATAACACTTGAATGGCGGACGTCCTGGTTTATCACTCACACTCTTGGGCACAGTGCCGCTTCATTTCTCAAAATATTTAGCCTGGGTATGCATTCATTCATTCATTCATTCATTCATTCATTCATTTATTAATTAAAAGCTTTTGTATGCTGTCCTATTATACAAGATCTCAGGACGGCTTACAATATTTAAAAGAATTAAAACAGTTTCAATAAGTAAAGGTAAAGGTTTCCCCTTGACGTTACGTCCAGTCATGCCTGACTCTAGGGGGTGGTGCTCATCTCCGTTTCCTAGCCGAGGGAGCCAGCGTTTGTCTGCAGACAGTCTCCGTGGTCATGTGGCCGGCATGACTAAACACCAAGGTGCACAGAACGCTGTTACCTGCCCACCAAAGTGGTACCTTTTTATCTACTTGCATTTGCATGCTTTCGAACTGCAAGATTGGCAGGAAATAAAATTTTCTTAGATGTATGAGTGTGCCTCTAAGAAAATTATATTATGCTGGTACTTTGCTATAGCTGTTCACACTGAAGCCAGTGCTAACACACTGATAATTAATTGAACATTAAGGGGAAACGATGTAAACTTGCTTATTTTATATATCACATTCAGAATGATGTTCCTGGAATGCTGGCCTACAGCCTCAAACTCTGCATGTCTCTGATGCAAAATAAGCAGTTCCGCAACCAAGTGCTGAGGGTCCTGGTGAAAATCTACATGAACTTGGAAAAGCCCGACTTCATCAACGTGTGCCAGGTAGTATGGTGCAATTTTGCACGTCTGCCTGTGGACCCGGTGCCCGTTACACTTGAGGGCTGGGGAGGAAGGGTGCGAGGAGCTGTGTGGCCTAGTGGTGAGGGCTGCTCTCATTCTCAGGGTGGGTGAAATGGAATGGTGACATGAAACTGAATAGAGACCGTGACTGAATTCTGACAAATCCCGACCTCTTGTCCTGGTGCATCTAGTTCAGTTTCTCCTGTTTGGCTCCCTCTGCCAGCTGCTTCTCCTTGACTGATGACTTTGGCTTTTAGGAGTTTCCCACTCTGGATGTCATAGTAAACGGGGTGGGGGAGGATGGACGGGCCTATTCCAACCCCAGGGCCAGAGGAATTCAGAGGAATTGGTATGAGTTGCATTTCAGTCCTGGGCTAAGGGGCCAAGGATGCAAGAAATACCAGCAGATGGTACCTTGAGCCTCCTACTGCCATTAAAATTGAGCCTTCGAAGAGGGATTCCAACCTCTTGGCTTGGGGGCAAAGCTTCACACAGTCCAGGAAACCACCCAGTGTATGATTGGGGGCGGGGAGGAGGCTGTGACCACTGAAGGAACTCCAAAGAGCAAGACATGGCCTTCAGGAGGTTGGCTGTAGGCCCAGGGCTGGAGCGGATCCATTCTTACACCAGACCAGCCCGTCGGCGTCCCTGGCTTATTTAGCCACTCTGGCTGGCAGGAGGCGCGAAGCAGGTGGAATTGAGGAACATTCTTCAAAATTCTTGGCTGTTGTGACATGAGGGCACCTCTCATCTGGGCAAAAAATGGTGTGTTGTGACGCCTCCACCTCAGTAAATGGCTGGATACAGCATAACACCTGTTCTTCTCCACCTCTGAGCCAATGTTTCAAAAAGAGGTAGGAAAAATGGCTTGGAGCTGCAAGTGCGCTCACCGTGCACCTCATAAATGCACCTGCTCTTTTGGTAACGGTGTTCTGGATCGCTTTTTTGGGTGCCGGTGGGAGCACAGGGAGGTCTGAGCCTTGGATTCCGATATCTGCTCAGCCTGAAGCTGACTGGGTATCGCTGAGCGATGTCTTCCCTCCGGCTGACCTGTTAACCTTGTGAAGATGAAAATGGGCCCCCCTGCAGCACACGTTTCCCTGCACTCCTTGGGGAATGGCAGAGTTGAAATATGATTGAGAAATTTACTTTTGAGGAGTGTAAAATGCGGTGGATTCCATTCTAGTTCAGACGACTCTTTCCGGGAACCGCTATGGGGGAAGAAGCCAAGGAGATCTTGGGTGTGCCTTATGCTGCTCATCCTTCCATGCTGATGTTCCCTCTGCCTTGACCTTTGTTCTCCCCTCCGCAGTGCCTCATCTTCTTGGACGACCCTCAGGCTGTCAGTGACATCCTGGAGAAGTTGGTGAAGGAAGACAACCTCCTCATGGCTTACCAGATTTGCTTTGACCTGTACGAAAGTGCCAGCCAGCAGTTCCTCTCTTCTGTGATTCAGAACCTGCGCACGGTGGGGACCCCAATTGCTTCTGTGCCCGGCTCAACCAACACTGGCACTGTCCCCGGGTCAGAGAAAGAAGGGTAAGGCGCTCAGCTGACGAAGCGCCCAGGGAAGGGATGCAGGACAAGCTCCGTCAAGTGCTGTAGTCTGGTTGGAATGGCCGCAGCAGCGATGGGCCCTGCCTCTGTGGGATGCTCAGAAGAGCTTGGGAAGCGTCCGGTCGTGGGGTGCCGGCTGAGCCGTTTGGGGGTGGGGTGAGGAAGCCTGCTTCGCTTGAAGCCCTGCACAGAAGGAGCAGGTGGGCCTCCTCAGCCGACATTCCCTCTCTGCTGGGAGTGTGCAAATCCCACCACCCTTTCAGGCATTTTGGTGCCACTCCGTTAAGTGACCTGGATTGGTTCTTCTCTGGATTGGACACTTGGGGAAAGTGCTGAGATTGTAGGGTTAGGACCATGGGATGTTCATCCCATTGATGCTTGGGTGCACCTTTGACCTGTGCAGTGGTGCGAGTTAGGCCGTGTTTGTTTTTCAGGGATGCCATGGATACCATGGAAGAAAAGGCCAGTAGTCCAGTGGTGGCGGCCAAGTCTGTCCAGACTGTAAGTACCCCTGTGCAAGCCTTCCTCGTGGAATGCCCCTTGGCTTGTCGCAACCGTGGAACACAGTGCGGGATGTCTTTTGCAAAGTGTCTGCCTGCAGACCAGCCTTCTTCAGCTGGGTGCCCTCTCGATGTGTTGAACTAGGACTCCTGTGAGTTCAGCCGTTGCCGTCCTCGTCTGGAGGGCGAGCTGGGGAAACCTGGCCCATTCTGCAGTCCCAGTGAACTCGACGGTGGCCTGCTGTGGATTCACAGCTTGCCAAATCTGTGCTAGGGATTGCTCTTGGGAAACGGTGCCTTTTCCGGGGTGAAAACGCTGCTGATGCCACATCGCTTGGGACCCTGAATGCTTTGCATAATTCAGTGTGGGTTTTTTTCCTTTCAAGAAAATTTCTGAGTTGGCTTGTAAAGCTCATGGCATGATTTATTGTTGTTTTACTGTTCAAGACATTAGAATTTCTTTCCTATGGTTTGCCCACGAAAGCAGGAAGCAAAATGATGCCTTGTTTAGCCATTGCTTGCTATTGTAAACATTTAAGTTGCTCAAATCATGCATTATACCTGCTTGCAAGGCCTGGGGGAGAAAGCACTAATGTAAAGAGAGAGAGAGATCTGCATAGTAAGCATCGTTTTATATCTTGTACTTCCTGTTAAAAACATACCCATTCTCCTGTGGTCTGCCTCTTTGGTGATGATCTGACTTCACTTACTTGGCTGCACTAGGAATACAGTCAGTGGGCCAGGTACACAATGTGACTTATGTCAAATGTGGCAGTGAAAGGAGGGAATGTGGCAGCAAAATTGCTCTTCAGGTGGATGCACACAGGTGTGTATTTTTGAGGATTCTTACTAAGGACGTATGCTGGGTGCTGCAGGAGAGGATTTCACACAGGGCCAGATTGGTTTGACCAATGCATTTAAGGGAAAGGGTGCCTCAGATTATATACTTGGTGAAAAATTAGCCCTGCCAAGGTGGAAGTGTGCAGAAATTATTCCTGAAGCCCAGAGCATCCCTGAACTTAACTTTCCCCACCCGCTAGCCTGGAATGCCAGCTGCAAATGGGTGGGGATTGGCTTGACAGATATCCCTGGCTGTGGTTTATGGGTCCCTCTTAGATGACAGGCTCCTGCAAGACATATTTTCCCTGCTGCAAGGAAGGGAGCCCCACTGGCCCGACATTATGAGGGCTCACTGTGGCTGAAGGACATGAGAAGCCACGCCATGCTGCACGCCTGCATATTGAGGAAGCCCCTGGAACTTTCAGTCGTGGCTTCTCCGTCTTCCTCACAGCCCCTTCCCACATTGCTGCTTATGGTAAGAAATGGACACGATCCTGATCCCGTTTGTGCAGCAGCCCTAAACAGAGCTTCTGTGTGGTGAGAAGCAGCTGACTGGCTGCAGCGGCTGATGGATCTGAGGCTGGTCTGACCGGCTTTCAGCATCCTCCATGCAGTGAGGATCCTGTCAGGCTACCCAGGCCCCCTCCAGTGGGACCCAGCTTCTGACAGCGGTAACGCAGAGGAAGCGGGAAGCTGCTGCTTGTGTGGCACCTTCTTTGTTTTCTCTGTCACTCTGGCAAAAGCCAGGTGGCGGCGGGTGCTGGATAGGCTGGGAGGGAGCTTTCTGTGAGCTGCAGAAGCTCCCAGCAGCACTAGCTGCTACAGTGTCCCAGAGGCATTTGGGCTTGTAGGATTTATAAAATTCTGGGATACCACAAATGAGGCAGGGTTTCACTCTTGCATGCTTTGCCGGAGGGACCGTGCCTTTCCAGCATTCAGCTGTGGGCGGCACAGCCGATTGTCAGGAATGCTGGGGTTGTAGTCCAAGCCATTGGAAGGACACCAGTTTGAAGAAGGCTATTCTTGGGCTTGTGCCCAGCTCTCCTGCTTGCTTATCATGAAGGGCAGATGCTCTTTTGGTAATAATCTTGTGTGAGGCTTGATTTTGAAAAGAGGCACATGTGCAGCCATTTCCAACTTAACTGGGTATTGCATGGAGGGCAGCTTGCACCGCAAAACCCTGCTCGGAATAATTTGTGATCAGTTAAAAAAAACATACTGGGAAATCTCTTTTTAGTCCAAGCAAGAAGTTCATGTATCCCCATTTAGCAGATTGATCGATGAACATGGTCTAGCTGCAGCAACGGTGCCCAGAGAATCCACTGTGGCCTAGCCAATATTCTTCTCCCCTTTCTGTGCAAATGGATTTGAACAAAACCCTGAAGGTTCACCCCTGCATCTCATGGATATTGGTATAAATCTTCCTGCTTATCTGGCAGATTTAATCTGAGCAGGTGGCATTAAATGATCTGGTGTTACAAGTAACCTGGACTGTTATAGGAGGCTTGTTGGCCATTTTTGAATCTTTTGTGTGTCTTTTTCTACATGTGCATTTGTGAAGACTCCCGAATCAAAAGACCAGATCCCTAAAATGATTAAAATTTTAAGTGGTGAAATGGCCATTGAATTACACCTGCAGTTCTTAATACGAAACAACAACACAGACCTCATGATCCTGAAAAACACAAAGGTAAGGGCAGTACCTGATTTCTTCCTTACTGCAAGAGATGAGATGTTTTGATGCGGCCAAGATGAATCATTTGTAGAATATCAAGTGTTTGTAGAATAGCAAGATGTTATTTGGGAGGACTCTTTCTTCAAAGAGTTCTCTCTTTTCCATTGAGACATAATGAGCATAGCTTCTTTCTAAACCAGAAGGCTTAGGCAAATGTAATGGAAGTCCAGCTGAAAGGAATAGTCTCACAGAATAAAAGCCTGGTCAGGAGACAGAATTTTTGATGACTTGCTTTGGGAAAGGAATTGGGAGAAAAGTCGAAGCAGCAGCGCTCTCTTTTTTCCCCCCTTTCTCCTCTGGGCTGCCGACTTTTTAGTGTCGCTCATTTTACCGTACCTTTGTCATCACTGGGTTCAGCTGGAAGTGTGGGCAGTGATTAGCACCTAGTTTTGGGCCCAGGTTTTCCAGCTACTGATCCCTGTCGTAAGAGATCATCTGATGCTGCCCCACTAGTACCCTGCAGGAGGAGGACAGAGCTTCCTGACTTCCAGCAAAAATTCTGAACTCTGTGAAAGAGTTGGAAGGGATCCCAGCGAATTAGCCATTTTAGTCTCTGCACAGTTGAAGTACCCCTGCAAGATATTGAGTTAGACTATTCTTCAGCCTGTTTTGAAGTACCGAGTTTTGGGTACCCAAGAATAAACTTCCACCCCAAGACCTGCTTTTGATTTGAGTTCGTAAGAAGAGTTTTGCGGAATCACCTCACAAATCATTCTGTGCACACTGTGTGGGGAAAACCACACGTAGGACATGGGTGTAGTACTAACTCTCCTGCCCATGTTCCCCAGCAGCTGGTGTGCTTAGACACACTGCCTCTGGTATTGGAAGTAGCAGCCAGTCACCAGGGCTAGAACCCATGGATGGCCTTCACCTCCATTAACTTGTCCAGTCCCCTGTTAAAGCCACCCAAATTGGTGGCTAGTGCTCCATCTTGTGGCAGTGAATTCCATCATTTAACTCTGCCCTGTTTCGGGGACGGTAGGGTGCTTTTTGTTCTGAATACTGCAAACCAAGGATGTGAGGGTATTTCCAAAGATGTTTCTGGCACAAGGCTCAATGGAGCTTGAGGGAAACAACATTTGAGAGCTGCCTGTTGGTGGAAAAGGTGGCATATAAATATTCTAACCACTACTACGACACAGGAGCTTAGCTATGTCTGGGCCTTCCTTGGATCTTGGCCTTAGCAGAAAGGATGCCATTTCTGGCTTAGGATTGTTGTTGCACGTCATCGCTCGGGACTCTGTTCTCAAGACACTGGGAACATTTGCGAACTGTCTGTATCAACCACCCACAACCTGGTTATGCTGGCTGGGGATGATGGGACTTGCATTCCAACCCATGTGGCAGGCCCCACAGTGGAGAGGCCTGGGTTATATTATCCTTAAATCTTTCTCTGTGCTATGAGGGGCGTTCAGTGTATTTTCGGTATCAGTATGAAGAAAAAGGAATAATAAATTGAAATACAAGTTTCTCAATTTTTTCCACATTTTCTTTTGTAGTGGCAGTAACTGGCCCACCCGAGCGAGGGTCGTTTTTAGTGCTTTCTCTGCCCCTTTTAAATTCACTTGACCTCTTTTGAACAGTAGATAATGAAGGTGCAGAGTCCTGGTAAAAGGCCACCATCTCTTTGTGAATGATTTTTTGACTTTTTCCTTGTTTTGTAAGGAACTTAATCACAGCGCGGTGCTCGATTTTCTTCATCATTTTTGCGTCAGTCATCATGGTCGTCTTTCACTGACGGTTACTAGGAAACTAATGATCACATTTATTTGAAATTTTGTATGTATACCCTCAGATAGTGTCATTAGCTAATGAAATAATTAAATTACCCACATCAATAGCAAATCAACCCGATACCGAGCATACATTGAATGCCCAGTTCCAGCAGTCTTTCCTTGGGAGAATTTCTCTCTCTCTCTCAGAAAGACTGGGGGAAAAGAGCCCTTCACACTCAGGTAAGCAAATCATTCATGTTGGAAATAACGACAGCATAAACCGTGGAAACAAACCATGGAAATGACAGCCGCAACCAGATAACAAGGCAAAAGCGAATCCAGTGTGCTGAGGATGTGATATCCAAAAATAAAGACACGTCACACATGCCTGGATCGCCTTCAGTTTCCCCTCCTGGAACCTCTTCTGAACTTGTCAGCAGTTGTATGGCATTTTAGTGCCTCTTCGTATGCCGGCGGGTGCCACTACTTGCCTGCTCTTTTGCCTCTCCAGGACGCAGTACGGAATTCCGTCTGTCACACAGCAACCGTTATAGCCAACTCCTTCATGCACTGTGGAACAACCAGCGACCAGTTCCTCAGGTAAGAGCATCTGTGGGACATCAGGTGGACCCTTGGACGCTTGGGGACAAAGCTGCAGAGCTGTGCAAGAACCTGTGCTGGGAGGTTGGCTGCAGGCTTTAGCTGCCTCTGGAAGTCACGGATGGTACAGGGAGGTGGGGACAGGTCCTTTACTGGAGACCTGTGGCCAGTATGGGATGGCATGGAATGGTGGCCTCAACTGGGAGGCTGCTTCCCATGTTCTGAGTTGATCCACAGAACCTTCCCCTGAGGACCCGCAGGACTTTTTGTTGTCTTACTGTTTTGTTTTCTTCGGGGTGCGTTGTCTCTGGTTCTGCACGTGTACAAGCTACGTCTATTAAGTTGTAGTCCCAATTGATTTGTCTGGTGATGGCTTCATGTGCAGTAGGCCGTAGGTGGAAGAATTAACTGTCCAAGGATTAACTTTCCCTCTTACAGGATTGGTGTGTGAGGGTTTGAGATTGGGAGGCTGATGAATTGATAAGTTTAGAGGCAAAGAAGGACAGTTCAACTTATTTTAAAGAATTCATTCCCTTCATTTTATGTTGGGACAAGGAAGTTCAGAATTTAACACAACCTTGTTCACTCTTAGTGACTGTTTAGCTGGTATGAGATTGATTATAACTGAATATTCTCATTTATGACTGGGATAAAATGAAAGTTAAGCGGTGTGTCTGTTTGTAAGGATGCAATGAAAGAATAACCTGGATGCAATACTTTTTTAAAAAGAAAGAAAAAGAACATGAGTTTAACAACACTCTGGGTTTCATGTTTGTAGCTGTACATTTAGGAATGTTCAGAGATCATCATCAAGGGGCATAAAATTTACAAAAGTGAGCATTTCTGCTCCATTTTGTAGAATCATAGAATAGTAGGATTGGAAAGGGCCATGAAAGCCATTGGGTTCAACCCCCTGCTGTTGCAAGACACCAGTTCATGCCCTCCCACTCAGTTTCTCCTTGAATGTCTCCAGTGTGGGAGAGCCCCCCACCTCTCCGGGCAGCTGGTTCCACTGTCATACTGCTCTGAGAGTGAGGAAGCTTTTCCTGGCATCCAGCCTGAACCTGGGTTCTTGCAGTTTGACTTGATCTGCCTTACTGCCCGTTCCTGCAGCTGTGCTCTGTAACATGGTGGGTGCTTCACATGCCTCCACAGCCCATCCTGGCAAGAAGTCACAGTGGGTTTGTTGCTGTATGAAAAAGCCACTCAGTGTGCCTGGAGGGGCTCACCTGGGTTGTTCCCCCCCATCCCACTCCGTCCTCTCACAGGCATCCCAGGAGACCCCACGGCAGGACTGACTTACCCTCTTCCTCCCCACTGCAATGGCTGTGCCTGCATAAAGCGGGTGGGAGGCCCCGTTGTGCTTTTCTGAGCGGCAGCTGACTCGGGAAACGGGCAACACGTGCATCAGCCCGAGAGTTATTTGGGGTGGAAGGAGAGGATCTTGCGGGAAAGGGGCAAGGAAATCTTGCCACGTGGTTTTTGTGTGGCAACGTCACTTGCTCCTTTGCCTTTCCTGGAGAGCATCCCTTTGGACGATTGTTGGAAAAACATGCAGAAAAGCGCCAGGAATGGCACCCGCCGTGTTTCTCCAGCATTGCCAGCTGAGGATTCTCCTTCCACGCTTGTCCCAGCGGTGCTCCTGCACAGTTGCGCAAGGGCGCCTAGATGCATCTTTTAAAAATGAGAGCAAAAATTTTGTGCACATTGTGCACAAGAACAGCACCAAGAAATGCTCGCTACCCACTGGCAGCTCCTCCATGGAGCCGCTTCAGAGCAGGTGCCCAAACAAGGGATTGCGAATGACTGTCACCTGGCCGTCGTGGTCTCGCAAAGGGCAGCTGTTGTCTGGGCGGACCTGGAAGGAGCAGCGTGGTAGCCTTGCCACTCTTTCTGAGCAGCTCGGTTTTTGATTCCCAGTACCTGTGCATTCAGATCAGGTATGGAGGGTCAGGGAACAGAACAGCGTGTCATGGGTACAACAGGCCCTAGAATGGCCCATGGCTTGCTCTCCTCCAAAAACCTCCCTGCAAGAAGCAGTACGGATTCACATGACAGGAGAACCCCCAGCTGCCAGGTTGGCTTGGCCTGTCACATGGGCCCAGCCTCTGTGTTGGGTCTGACTGTGGCAGAGCCCGCTCTAGATTCCTTTGGGCAAGACACCCTCCATGACTCGCCCCGCTCAATGAGTCTTATCTTGTCAATGCCATTGTCAGCAGCTGCTCTTCCTCCTCCTCCTCCTCCTCCTCATCATCATCATCAATATTACGACTTGCTGGGCGGCCAGGGAGCCTCAGAGGCTGTGGTGGCAAGGAAGGGGAGCAATTCTGGGGGCTCTTCTCGGGGGGCCCTGCTGGGGAATCGTTCCTTGGCTGGTACCCAACCCTGCCGCCCCTTGACACCAGCCCTGCTCTGTTGAGCCCACTGTCGCTAGCAGGAGTTCCCTCTTGGTCAACCCAGGCGTAGAGCATTTACCGACCCGTCTCGGAGCCTCCCTCTTAGGGCAGGAGGGAAAGCGGTCGAGATAAGCACACTGCGCCTGTTTCGTGCAGGTTGAACAGATTATTGCAAGTAAGCAGGTGGGGACAGGTTTTTGGAGAGCACCATTCCATTTTCAGTTCAGCAGTGCTCTTTCCCTGGTGCAGAATGTGTGAGAGGGATAGGCTCAGAATTCAGAGATTCCTGGTTTTGGATATTGGTGGCGTTGAGTCCTACTCCAGAGCCAAGGTTGCTACAGCAAATAAAGTCGAGCAGAGCATTTACGGTGTCTGTGGGTGCTGGTGTTTAAGCATTCTCCGTGATGTCCAGTGTAAGGCCTGCTAAGAGTAGACCAGTGGAAATGAATGGGATTTAAGTTGGTCATGGCTAACTAGTCAAGACTCTCAAGTAGGACTTGGGTGGAAGTTTACCCGTTATTTCTGCAAGATGGAGGTTGAGATCATTCATTTCCCTGAGATATATTCAACTCCTACCTTCTCCTTTGCAGAGACAATTTGGAGTGGCTTGCCAGGGCTACCAATTGGGCAAAGTTTACTGCTACAGCCAGCCTCGGCGTCATACATAAGGTAATACTGCATTATTCGTTGCACTACCACAGATATTGCGGCCTTCATGTCCTGGCCCAGCACTTGAAACGTTGCTTTCGTACTAATGCATTCTCATACTGGAGGGTTTCTTTGTATGTTGCAGAATGAGTAAGTACCGTGTGTGTACCTCATAATGTGAGAGCTGCAAGCATGTTTATCCTGCCAGATGTCTCTGGCAGTTAGGAGAGACTCCTGCAGTGGGTCGGCCCTTTCTGTGTGATCACGGGGAAATCCCACTTGAGTGTTTTTTTACTGTATGGAGCAGGAGGAAACTGATTGCTTCTGTGGTGTTGACAGCAAGACATATTTTGGACCTTTGCTTGCTTGCTTGCTTGTTTCATTCCACTTGTATGCTGTCCCATAACACGAGGGCTCTCTGCACGGCTTGCCCTTCTACAGTTTGTAGATTATTCAGGAACCTGGGTGGTTTAAAAAAAAAATAAGATTAGCGTTTTGAGAAGAGTAATTTGAGACGCTCATTGCATTAAATGATTTATACTAGAGAAACTGTTCCACCTAAAGGATGAGTTTGGTGTACATTGTACAGATGATTCCAGGCTTAGTTATTTGAACTCCGTTGCCATTGGCATCACTGACAAATTAACCCCAGCGGAAATGAAATTCGTCCAAGGTAGCCTGGGTCTGACCCATCATGTTGGAAGTAGGTCTTGAAGAACTGTTTTTTGTTTTTTGTTTATCATACGTTCAATTAAATGGACATTTTGTAAAGTAACAGAATATGCAAATTAACTAAGAGCAAACTAAAAGGAATCATGGATAATCCAAGGCAGAGATAGCAAAGTGTTACAGTTTGGTTTAACTTGCATTAATTTGAAAGAATTTTGTTTTGAATGGCAGAGATCAAATACAGTTTTTTCCTCCTAATCCTAAAAGTATAAAGCGGTAGAGATGCCTTAACCTGAAACTCAACATACAGCTCCACTAAAATGGTCCCTGATGGTTCCTGAACTGGTTGTCAGGATCCTAGCCTTGCCCGGGTTGCTTCAGTGTTTCCTTTGCACAAGCCTCAGCCGAACATGCTGCACACAGCCATGTTTCATGCACCCCTCTTTGTCTGTATGCATTGCCCCAGCCTCGGTGTTTCACGTGTTGTCTGAAGGACAGGTGCTTGGGTCTGCACCCTGTTGGTCAGGGTTGGCCCCTGGGACCTTCCAGTTCAGCTCCATCAGTATAGTCACCGCTGGGGGGTCAGTTGGAGTTCCAAAGCATCTGGTGTGCCGTGTGTGTGTGTGTGTGTGTGTGTTAGGAAACTGTATTAAGTTTTCCTAGTGTCCTTTCCATGCATGTAAGCCTTACTCCTGCTAGGGTGGCCCTCTGTAAGACAAGGCAGGAAAGGTTGCATTTGAAGGGCGGGCTGCAATTAGCTTTTTGCTTCTGCAGGCAAGACTGGATCCTATGAGATGATGGTGGTTAGTCAGTCCAGAAGGTGGTGTGCAGTGGAATGCACTGCATCTCTACCCCCCAAACAAGTTCTGTTCACTTGCTCCCATATAAGTATGTACAGAACTGCAGCCTTAAACCCTTTCGCTAAGCTCATGTTAAGGCGCTTGCGCCGTGCAGCAAAGGAACCGTATCCCTCTGTGCTTGTTTTTCCCTTGAAGCTAAACAAAACATCCAAGGAGCATTGCATTCCATGATATTAAGTGGGTTTAGAATTGGTGGTGAAAATGATCCTCTGTAAGACTTTTCGCTGGGAGGAGATTCCTCGAGTAGAGCAAAGGGAGGAGGCCAACTGGAGCCACATAACAATTTGGGTAAAGCACAAGAAGTTCTGACCTTTCCAAATTATGTAGAGGCAGCAAATAAAAGGGTTTTTTTGGCAATAGCTTCAAGAAAGACAAAGTGAAAGTACTTCATGTATAATTCTTACGGAATTTGCTACTACACGGAATGGTAACACCCAGAGGTTTAGTTGGCTTTAAAAGGAGATACTCTAAAAACATAGAACTGTCTTTCAATGGCTATTAGCCATGTTAGGTAAATGGAACCTCCTTTTCAGAGGAGATATGTATTGGGAAGGGTTGTGGATGGACTGTTGCTTTCTCAGCCGGTAGTTATTCCTGAGGTATATTCAGAGGTTGATACTGAAAATTGTGCCTCTGGTCTGATGAAGCAGGCCCCTTCCCTTCCCTTCCCTTCCCTTCCCTTCCCTTCCCTTCCCTTCCCTTCCCTTCCCTTCCCAGAACTCAAGGGAGCTTGCATGATGAAGCAATAAACTAACAATTTAAAGCAGCCCTGAGAAAAATAACAATTAAACACTCAAGCAGCAGCAGAAAATTGCAGAATACAACACAATGAAATTTAAAAACCAGAGAGTGTTAAACAAAGAAAAAAGAATTTAGCACCCAAATGCCTTCCTAAAACAGAAACCTTACCACTTGGCTGAAGGCCATTAGAAAGGAGGCATGGTGGGCTCTTCCTATGTTTTCTGTACTCTCTTTATTTCCAGGGTCATGAAAAGGAAGCTCTTCAGTTAATGGCAACATACCTGCCCAAAGACACGTCCCCCGGGTCAGCCTATCAGGAAGGTGGTGGACTTTATGCCCTGGGACTCATCCACGCCAATCATGGAGGCGACATCATCGACTACTTGCTCAACCAGCTGAAGAATGCCAGCAATGACGTATGCCCTGTTTCATATGATTTGCCAGGGAATGCCTGGTGGAGCAGGGTGGCCTTGGGGTTTCTGATGTGGTACCCACAGTGCTTTTTTTGTAAAAAAAAAAAAAAGTGTCGGAACTCACGTCGCCCCGGCAGTAAGCACGCACACCAATCCCAAGCTGAGCAGCTATCTCTCACTATCATGTTAATGATGTTTGCTGCTGATCTGCTACGCCAATGGATTTTACGTGATTTTATTGAAATAAAATCACATAAAATCCATTGAAAAAAGGTGCCAGAACACCGTTCCGTTGCATTCTTTGACAAAAAAAGCCCTGGGTACGCATAATTGTGTTCACGGGCCTAGGAATTTTATTGGAGGACAGGGTATCGAAGGGTAAATGCCCCAAGTGAATGCACTGTCCCAAGGCAAAATGCATGCAGTCTCACAGTGCTCATTAAAAATCCACACTGTGTTTTTTCAACGGCTGAAAATTCCATCACAGGGAAAGAGGAAAAACTAATGGAAATATAATTCTGCACAAGTTCTTGTCTGTATTAAACCACTGTGTAGTTTCAGCAGAGCAAGGAGAGTATTTCCATTCTGGAGAACGTGCAGCAGTATGAATGCTAAGATAAAAATGGGATTGGCTAGCAGCTTTCTCAGTACCAGAGGTGGCTGTGTTCTGCCTGGAGCCATGAGAAGCTGGTTCTCAGAGGGCAAACCATCCTCGATTTTTGGCAGATTGTCCGGCACGGGGGTAGCCTGGGACTTGGCTTGGCTGCCATGGGGACTGCACGGCAAGATGTGTACGACCTTCTGAAGACCAACTTGTACCAGGATGACGCAGTGACTGGTAAGCAGTCGTTTTTCAAATGATTGCTGGCGGGGATGTGGGGGGCGGGCAGGAGTTGTGGTTGCTGACATGGTGAGCCTGCAAGCTTACCCTAAAGGGGGCGGGGGGAAGACTGAAAGTATCTTTAGGGAAAATGGTTTCTCTGCATAGAAAGCTAGCAAAGGCTAACCGAGAACCCTTCTTCTTGGCATGCTAGATTTCTGCTGCCAGGGGTTTTCCGGTGAAAATACATTCAGTCGTGTGAACTTGGACCTGAAGTAGTAGAGCACAGACAGACGCCTTTGTGCATGCCTTGAAGGGGTGCTAGGAGAGATGAATTTGGGGGCAGCTGGGGCAGGAGCAGGTTAGCTTTCTGCCTCAGGGTTATAACTTTGTTTACTCAGGAAATAATAAAATACTCTAGACCTGCTAGATTGATCAGAATTCTGTCTAGTCTAGCATTCCGTTCTGATGGTGCAAAGAACCTCACATTTAAAAATGCTGGCTGCTAGCCCCAGTTCTTAAATTAAGTGTCATAAAGTTTGTTTGCTTTCCTTTTGAGGTCTACCACATTTTCTTGCTTGAAGGTTGCCATGTGGGAGACTTCCTGGGAGGTTTTTGAAATAAATCTGGGGCGGTTTTGTATCCTAGCTCTGCCCTGTTGGGAGCAAATTTGGTTCAGAAGCACTGCAGTGGGGAAAGCACTGAGTTTTAATTAATAATTGATCACTGCTTGCCTTAGAAAGGGCCCTAATTTTTCATTATTGCCTGGAGGACCACCTGGCGGGGCAGGTGTCTGCGGTTTGACAATCACAAAAGTTTTCATACGGCTTTATGATCTGAGGACTTTTGCTCTTGGGCTGTAACCGGTCCTGAACATTAGAGACAAAAAATGGGGTTGCTGGCTGTTGGCATGCCAGTATTTGGCCAGACCACCAGCCTGTGTTCCTGCGAGGCAGAGAACAGATGGCACGGGCCACGTATTCTTTCTTCTTTCCTGCACTAAAGGTGAGGCGGCCGGTTTGGCTCTGGGGCTGGTGATGCTAGGATCGAAAAACGCTCAGGCCATTGAGGATATGGTGGGCTATGCCCAAGAAACCCAGCACGAGAAGATCTTGCGTGGACTGGCCGTGGGCATCGCCTTGGTGATGTACGGGAGGATGGAGGAGGCGGATGCGCTCATCGAGAGCCTCTGCAGAGATAAGGTGAGCACCTCGTTTCCTGAAAAATGGTCCTTTTGGTCTCAGCCCCTCCTGCCCCCACGGTTCCCGCTTCAGAAATGGCTCGGGTGGCGTGGCACCAAGCACATGGCAGCTTGTGTTACGCACTCCCTCCTAAGGAAGCTCCCGAGCAAAGTATTTCACCATGTTTATTAACGTGCAGGTCAAGGCCCTTGGCAAAGATTTCTGTCAGCCTTATTTTATTTATTTATTTAGGGGACTTCTATGCCGCCCCATTCGCCGAAGTCTCGGGGCGGCTCACAAACCATAAATAAATAGAATTTATTTATTTATTTATTTATTTATTTATTTATTTATTTATTTATTTAAAACATTTCTATGCCGCCCCCATCGCAACAAAGCCTCGGGGCGGCTCACAAAGAATACATAAAAACATACATAAATAATAGTAATATATCAATTTAAAAGAAAAAAAAACATTTAAAAACCCCCGGTGCATTCTCGGCTAATTTTAAAATTCTAATTAATTCAATAATTTTGCAATTAAAATAAGTTTTAAATAAAATGTCTTAGCCTGGTGCCGAAAAACAAATAACGACGGTGCCAGGCGGACCTCTCTGGGGAGCGCATTCCATAGATGGGGCGCCACCGCAGAGAAGGCCCTCCTCCGGGTACTCGCCCTCCTAATATTCACAGAGGGTTCCCGGAGAAGGGCATCCGTTGCTGATTTCAAGGGGCGGGAGGGCATATATTCAATAAAACAACATAAATTAACAATATAAATGAAGTCGCCCTGGCCAAAGAATAAAATGAATAAATAATATTAACAATTAAAATAACATTTAAATAAATAACCCTTACAATAACCCTTTAGAGTAGGTCAGTGTTATCCTCATATTGTAGGAATTGTGACCGTGGCATAAAGATCAGTGCCTTGCATAAATTCATCTGAGTTTGCAGCTGGGTTACGATTTCAAAAAGGAAGTTCTTGCCACATGCCACCAATTCCTAACAGGAGAAATGCCCTACAGCTCCCAGCATGCCTTCCCTACAGTATGTTCCCCTAGCTGGGAGTTGTAGGCATTTTCTGCAATGTAAGCCTACATAGGATTGCACTCCAAATCAACCCTCCAACCTTGGGGAAGGCTGTTGTACGTTCACTTTTGGGTCTGCTTATGGTATGTGTTAATTTTTATGCAACTTGACTTTTGTGTGATGCATAATTTATAGTATTCTGTTGCTAGGCAGCCCAAGGCTTTAACTTTGAATGAACGTCTCAAGCTTATTGTATTGCTATGCTAAACTTGAGCATTTAGTTGCAGTGAAAGTATTTCTTTATTTCAGAGACTGGTGAGGTTAACTTGAACATCTGGATACTGAGGTGGCTCTGGAGCAGAATGGTTTCTCGCTAGAACTCCAGACTGCTTTAATACATTTTAAATGGTCTAGCCAACCTGCGGGTTTTCTTGTAACTTGCATGGAATCGGGGCTGGCATTTTAATTTTTAACAGAAGTCGTCTTCTCCAAGTGCACATCAGAAAAACTGCACTCTAACCTTCTGCTTTCAACATACTTGCAAAGTGTTGTAGTTCAGTTTTGTGCTTTTTTCTTTTCTTTTTTTGGTATTTGAACAGTTGGAGAAAACAACTTTTGCAGGATTAACAAGCCACAAAATGTAGAAAATTACATATATCTTTGCCAATTTACCAGCTTCTTGTTCCAAAAATAAGTAATTATCCAGTTTCTTGTCCCAAGGCAGAGCGTTGGCCTGTCTCATGCTGGGTTGTCTGCACCAACTGGCAGCGGCTGTCTGGGACTTGGGGCCTGGGTCTCTGCAGCCTTACCTGGAGATGCCAAGAATACAGCTGGAGTTCTTCTGCTTACAAAGCAGCAGCCTTACCCTGGGCTGTGGCTCTTTCCCTCTTGGTCCCCCAGTCTCTAGCCCCCTTGCCCCAGCCCATTGAAATAGCCCTGCAAATCGCAGTATTCTCTGCCTCTTGCAGGATCCCATCCTGCGTCGTTCGGGGATGTATACCGTGGCGATGGCTTACTGTGGCTCAGGAAACAACAAGGCCATCAGGCGTCTGCTACATGTTGCTGTAAGTATGCGGACTCACACTTGTGACAACACACACAGTTCGGTTGCCTGCCTGCCTGCCTGCCTGCCTTTTGGAAACATAGAGCGCAGGTGAGATGGTTGCCACCTGTTGCCCTGAGCACAGCATCTTGTTTTTCCTTTTTGATAGGTTAGCGATGTCAACGATGATGTCAGGAGGGCAGCCGTTGAATCGCTGGGCTTCATTTTGTTCAGGTATGACTTTGGCTTCCGTCTCTTCTGCGGCATCTGCTAACGGGTGTCTTCGTGCTTTTTGTACTGTACGCACGCTTCATGTCTGCTGTGCTGTAGAATTGCAGGGTTATGTCAAACATACAAGGCAGCCGTAAAACGTTCTTTCAGATCATGGAGCGTCATCTTTTTGAAGATCCTCGATGATGTTTCCGTTATGTCAGGAGGCTTGTTTATAAGATACTTGCGGGGACTATGATGCCTGCTTTCCCAAGTGGTGGCATCTCGTTGCTTGTGGAATCACCTGAGTGCTGCATTGGAATGAGAGGGCAGGAGAAAGCATGCAAAGTTTAAGCACTTGTTCGTATTTGGGCTTTATCAGAGCTCTTCCTCAGAATAGGCTAGTATGGGCTTATCTATCTTCAGTTGCGAGTGGGAGCAGGTTTAATGCGAGTGAGAGCACCGCCTCATGAGCAGTGCATGATTGTGGCACATGGGAGCAGTTCCTGCACTGCTGCAGATGTGTGAATCGGCTCTTCGCCTCAGCGGTGCGTCGGCTGCGCTTCAGCCATGTGCTGAAGATGGTTCCAGGTCTGGCGCAGTTACACAGAGTTCTATATGACACAAGTGCTTGCAACTTCTTAGACCAGTAGAAGACCTAAAACGGTGAATTGGGCAATCACACCAGCAACTGCCTTTTGATCCTGTTCAGGCTTCCTGCCTTCCGGAAGCTGTTTTCACTTAGCTGTAGGCTCATGTGTTGGAGATGCATACCTGCACATTGGCTGAAAGTTTATTGTCCAGGTACTGTTTCAATCGAGGGTGCATGCCGGCTTGCTCACACTGTCAGGAGCTAGGTTTCCCTCTTCTCTCTTTTAAAACAACAGACCAAACTTTGGCAAAAGTTCTTTATTCTCCAGTGTTCACCCAGCAAACTGTAACATGAACCAATGAAGGGGTCTCTGAGCATGCAGAGTGGTGCATTGATCCCAAAAGAGGAACTACTTCCAAGAACCCTCCTCTTGAGCAACCTTGGGCCTCACCCCTCTGGGACTTCCCTTCTGCAGCTGGGCAAGCCGCCTAGCTGTACGCAGCCCCTCTAACGGGCTAGCCCTTCTGTCCCGATGCCATGTCTTTGGGTCAGGGGTTGTGCCAGGCTCCTGTCCCATGTCCCCTTCTGGCAGTCGCAGACGTCGACTGTCCTCACCTGGAGATAGAGGCCTTGAGATAAGCTCACCTGCCTCTTTCTGTGTCTGGAGGCCCTGTTTTCCAGGGCTCACCCTTCTCATCCAAGGAGTCTGTGTCATCCTGGCCTGAAATGCGTGCCAGGAACAGCTGCCTGTTTCATTCCCAGCATGCAGTGAGACGCTGGCCCGGTAGCCGAACCTTCACTGTTGGCAGGCCAGCTGCCATTCTCAAGGAGTGTTTGTCACTGCTGATCCGCCTGCTGGCAGCACAGTTAGGAGGAGGTTGTCACGATCAGCTTTCCTCCAGATGTGCTGGGCTGCAGCTGTGAGCTTCCTTAATTAAGGAAGCTCAGAGGCCCCCCTGCAGAGGTAGAGAAAGCATTTTGCAATAAGAGGGATCCACTTGCAGAGATGGAGGGTGTAGAGTGTTGGATGTTGAGGCTCTGCTAACGGGAGGTATTTAGTAGAAAGGTATACTCGTTAGTGGAACCGGTTAATTTCGGAGAGCCTGTGTGCTGTTGTTGATTGCATACTGAACCCAGATCCTCCAAGCCTTAGTCCAAATCCACGCTTGGTCCTGAAGTTCACGGAGTGGCTTTGGGCCAGTCATTGAGACTTAACCAGCCCTACCTCACCGGGTTGTTGTGAGACTAAAAATGGAGATGGGGAGGTTTGTGTGTATACCACCTTAAGCTCTTGTAGCAATGGAACAATAAATGGATGGATGGATGGGTCAATTGTGAAGCCTTCAGAGGATTCTTGGCTTTATGGATGAAGATGCAGTCTTTTACTTAGGAGAGC
Organism: Varanus komodoensis; assembly: GCF_004798865.1. Taxonomy (NCBI): domain Eukaryota; kingdom Metazoa; phylum Chordata; class Lepidosauria; order Squamata; family Varanidae; genus Varanus; species Varanus komodoensis. The sequence continues at coordinate 2,024,133 of NW_025336508.1, forward strand.
TGAAGAATGCCAGAACGCATTTTGCGGAATCCCCACCACCTGAGAGTTCTCTCTGCAGTTTTGAGATAATCTAACTTTCCAGTAATGAATTAAGTTTCCAGAAGTTTGTTAGGAGAACATTATTTGAATGAAGTATCTGGGAAGTGTCAGATCAAGGATGGTTAATAATCAAGCTGTTTATATGAGTAACTTGGAAAAACAAGAATTGTAATTCCTTTGCCTGAAAAAGTTTTTTGCCTGAGCCACGCTCAACCCAATGGGGCATCGCTGGGACAAATGGGCTGGGGACTCAGCACAGTTACATATGTTCACCACTCCCCTTTTTTATGCAGTTCGTGGGGTCTTTGTCTTGACATTGCCAAAGAGAAGAGGGATGACCGTGGGTGATCTGATGAGTGAAAGTTGTTTAGCCTTTCTGATTTGCCTTCTGCCTCCTTCCTGAAGAGTAAGGCTCTGGCATCCAGCATCCCTGCTGCAGAAATCCTCCGTAGGATGGACTGTTCAAATGCTACAGTTCCTGTGTGTGATCTGGCTACCATTTTGCTTTTGGGTGGGGAAGAGACACCGAGTCAGACCATTAATGGAAAGTGTCTGCAGTTGCCGATTCACCCACGGCAACTGCCCCCTCTCTCTCCTGACGAGTGATCACTGCAAGCTCTCTGTGAACTGTAGAGAGCTCTGGGGATGCAGTGGCGAGCTGGTCTCCTTTAGCTTGGATTGTGTCAAGGCCTGGGGTGCATTCAGGTGGCTCTACCGGAACATAAACGTGGAAGGTGTGATAAGCTCAGAAATCCAGTTGGCCCAGTGCCTTCCTTCTGCCTGGCTCTTCCAGGAGCTGGTGTGCCATCCCTGTGTTCCTGCCTGGCCCTGATGGAGGCTCCCAAGCCCGCCCCCCAGCACCGCGTGCCACTCTCCTGGTTCGGTCCCAGGGCGAGGTCTAGAGGCAAACTGCAGTTCCCAGCAGCGCTCTGCTCCTCTGGCTGTGAGAATCAGTGCGAGAAGTCACCCTTCACGTGCCATCTAAGAACTAAAATTTGCTGCTGCCCAGGGGCACAGCTCTCTTGATGGTGGCGGTCCAGATCAGGAAAGCTCTCCCAGAAGAGGCCTGTCGAAACCCTATCCTTTTCAACTACATACAAATCATTTCTTCTTTTAAATAACCAGGTGCCCAGTGGCTTCTAATATATTCATTCTGGCTGAAGAACTGTTCAACAGCAAAGCTTCTTTGCTGTTTTTGCAGTCATTGATTAACATGACCAGTACTTTTAAAGCAATAGCTTTAAACAAGCATTTGGGCCAACTACAGGCTTCTGTTTCCCTATATGCCCATTTTTAAATGTATTGTCATAAGTGGCATCGCTAGCCCTTTTGGATTTCCCTTGGAGGGGAGAGGAGAACAGAGGATACCAATCTGGTCAGGCATGTTCATCCTCTAGCCACTTCTGAACAGCGGGGCCATCGCATGTCACTTGGTCTTGCAGCCCCTTCCCCTGTGAGTCCAGAGTAATTTGCCATGTGTAATTTGGTTTGCTGCTCATTCTGATTCCCTGTGCCGGCAGCAGGTGTCTCTGCAGAGCTGTTCTGCTAACACAGCAAGCCCCCACTGCCAGGAATGAATGACCCTCTCATGGAGGCAGCTAGCCCTGTTCAACTGGCCCATGTGTGTATCCACATCATGCAGATTCCTTGCTCTCCTTCCGTTCTTCCAGGGAATTTTCCTCCAAACAGGTTCTGACAGATTTTTTTCCTGTTCGACCTTATTTTACCTCTTGGTATCAACCTTATTTTACCTCTTGGTACTTGGTATCAAGTATCAAAACTTAGGTGGAATTAAGAACTCTCTGATGGCCCACACTGCAGCCAGGCTTCCGAGAGAAGCCCTGTGCTTCTCATTCTGGAATTGAAAGGTTTCTCAGTGTACAAGTGCAGTTCATCTACCCAGACCCCTTTCTTAAAGGATTGAAATGTGCCTCCTAAGCAGTAAGAGCTCTGAGATAAAATAGGCTGGTGTTTTGGGGTCCGCCCCTTTTACTCCTGGACCCACTGACCACTGGAATGCGGCTCTAGAGCTTCTCGGGAGTGGAATAGGCCTTTGTGCCCTCGTTACAGTCATTAAGTTTCAAGGAGAATGGAACAGAAGCAAAAAGTGAGCTTGTTCAAACAGCGTCCAAGCAGCACTGTCTGTGTGTGCACAGCTGGCATTTTTCACAGGTTATCAGCAGCAGCCCTTCATAGCTGCCCCGGTCTGTGTTGCAGTGCACCGCTCTGGCGGGCCTCACAAACCCTTGGGGGTGGTTTTTCGAAGGATGCAAGTGGCTGCATCCAAGACGGGGCATGGGAAAGACACTTTTGCACAAGCAGAAGCTTGAGTTCTTTGGATCCAAGCAGTTGGATCGTAGGAAGTAAATTAATTGTCCGCAATTATCCATCCGGCTGGCAGCTTTCCAGGGTCACGCATACATGTGCACGTGTAAAAGCACACGTGTACTGGGTTCCAAAAAGCTGCTTCAGGTGTGCCCAGGTTCTTGGAAGCATGTTCGGTGGGATTTTTAATATTTATGCTTGAAATTTAGTTTATAAAGTAGGTTCTCCATTTGCAGTTTGGCTTGCTGTTCAAGAAATAGGAGCTCTTAAGTCTTTTAGGCATGCAGGAATAGTTGTATAGTTCTTTGGATCCCAGCCAACTAGCATAGAGTGTAAAAGAATACATGCAAACCTTAAAGGTTACAGTATCCTGCAAAATAATCCCTAAAGGGGAGGCATAGTCATGCAAAGCAGGAAAATCAGCTTCCTTGCAGGAATTAAATGAACCAATCTTGAGGAGCAGCAGGGGACAAACGCTATACTTCATCCCCGATATAATTAGCTACTGAAAAGTAGTACATGATTTCTTCCCATTGGACACAAATAAGGCTTACAAGATCTTGCCTAACTTCTTGCATTTATTACTTTTTAATGGAACAAAATCATTGTTCAAGTTCAGTAGGTGGCTACCTCTGTTTCTCAGTAATGAATTTCAACAGTTTTAGTTGTATCCAATTTTTAGGAGGTGTAAATAAAACTAGCCTGTGGGCAGTTCGAAATATTCCTTACTCTCTGCCATGCTGGTGACTCGCCAGGAGGAACGAAGCAGCTTTTCTAGTTTCTTGTACTTTGGCCCCACCATAGAACATGCCCAGGATGTGGAAATGTAGCTCATCCCCAATTCAGTTGTAACAAGAAACCAAAATTGTTTAGAATTCTGAAGAAGTATGCCACTTGATTGCCCCTGTGTGCTTTTTTTCACCAGTGAGGGCAGCTAAACTAGCTAGTGAGCCTCAATTCAAGATTGTCCTTGTGTCATCCAATCCCTGGCTTGTTGCCTTCAAGTATGTTGAAATCATAAGCCAGAAACAAGCCCTGTGTTATTTTTCTGGCTTGTTAAAAGAACAACAAATCTGGGATCCAGTTTGGATACAGCACTAATCAAATCATGGACAAAGGGTTTCTATTTTATAGGTGTTCTTGCTGTTAGAACCTTACCTATGAAAGCACACTCTGTAATATATTTGTTAGTCCATTGCAGTAAACATTGAATGAAGCTTTTTTGTGTTGTATGCATTAAACCACATCAAACTATTAAAAACATAATACAATAAAATGTCATAAATCCAGCAAACACATACTAGTGCAGAGCAATAAAATACCATACAAAAATACAAACACAAAGCATTGTCCTGTACCAGGAAGGAGTTACCACCAAGAGAGCCCTAAGGAACCTTGAAGACCAACTGCCTTTGCGGGAATTTCCATCAAGATAGGCAACAGGAAAATGATGCTTTTGCCTGGCTGAGCTGGCATGGTCCCTCCCAGGTTCTGTCTGTGCAGTGGCCGGCGAATGTTGCCTGGTCAGAATGGCTTCTTATTATCAAGGGGAAAATTCTTTAAAGGCAGTAACATTACTCCCCCCCCCCCCCGTGCAGGAAGTTTCTTCCAGGTTCTTCCTATTAACTGTGAGTGCTTATTTGAGGAGTAAACACTGATAATTTCCCAGGAAAAGGAAAGCACATTGAAAGAGTCTAGTTCATAAAATTAGTGTAACCATGATTATTGTTCCAGGAAAGTGCAAGAAATTTTCAGCTCCCTTTCTAATTAAGCTCAGCGTGCCTTTTCACAGCAGCTGCACATGGGTTTGACATTTTCATCAAGCTGTCCAGCAGATCCCCAAGTCGCTCTTGGCCAGTCAGTGCCAGCAGCCATCCTGGCTATGTATATATGAAGCTGGGATTTTTTTTACCCCAGTCTGCCTCACTTTTCACTCGTTTACATTGAACCAATTTTGCTATTTTAATGCTATTCTCCCTGTTCAAAGAGGTCCTTTTCTAGTATTTGTGATTCCTTTTTGTTCCAACCATGCTAAGTAAGATATTATCATCAGCAAACCCAGCCAAAGATTATTGATGAACAAATTAAAAAGTGTTGGTCCCAAGGCAGACCTTTGTGGGAGCCTGCTATTAGTAAAAATTGGTGCCTGCTCCTTTTTTTTTTTTTTTGGTTCTTTAACCTTTTACTAATCCATAAGACAACGTCTCCCCTTATTCCATGATCACCAAGTTTGCTCAGAAGTCTGTTTTCACATGCCGTTGGTGCACATCGGACTTCACCTAGCACTATCTTCTAGGTTACACAGAAGGCATATGACATCCATAATCTACCAGGCCAGCGGTTCAACATGCACTGTACAAGCCAATCACAACCCCAGCTGTGTGTTTGTCCAGTGATGGACTCTCCCACTTCCACAAGCCCCCCATTTCTCCTCGGCAAAGGGGTTGGCTCTTTGTCCTCCAGGGAATGGGCCCCTTCTAAGGGATAATTGCCTTTTCTCTCTCGGTGACGCCCTGCTTCCCCGAGATCTTGTGTTTTGACTGCAGAGGAGCTGGAACGATGGGACTGAGATGCCACTGCCATGTCTCACAAGGTCTCCCCCACAAGCTTCTCTTCCACTCTCAGTGTTTCCAGATCAACAACTTCAGCTTCAAGAATGCAGTCTTGTTTCCTGAGTGCCAGGAGCTCTTTGCACCAAGCATAAGAACATGGTCCATCTAGCCCAGCACTCTGTACACGCAGGGGCAAACCAGCCGCCCAGGGCATCCCTCATACAAGATGGGTCCAAGGCCTCCTCCTGCCCAAGCTCCTCAGCAACGGGTGCAGGCAGGCACCCCACCTCTGGCCAAGGAGGCAGCATTCAGTCAGCATGGCTAGCAGCCATGGATAGCTTCCGCCCTCATAAGTCTGGCCAATCCCCTTTCACAGCCACCCAAATTGGTGGCCATCATCTTGTGGCAGCAAATTCCATAGCTTAACTATACTGTAACTATATACCTGACAACTTCTGCCAAGCTGGCAAATAGTCATACATGTGGCCATAGAATGAACTGCTTAACTCCCACACCCTTGCTGGCTTTCTAGCTGTTCTTAAAAGGTATTCTTAAAAGTGTTGTTTCAAATCCTTTAATGAATTTAATAAGGACCAACCCAGCTTTCCTCATAGAACTGTTATGCAGTCATTATGCTGTCTAATGTTTAATGAAGACAGACATTTTAGCCTGGTAAAACCATAATTTTGCAATGCCGTATCACTTCTATTTTGATTGTCTTCCTTTTTGAGAAAATTGTATTTCTTATTTTAAATAAAAAGTAGTGAACAGGTTTTAGTGTTGGCTTAGTGGGAAATCAGTAAGGTTCGAGTGAAATAAAAGGAGATTCTGTGTCAGAACTGTAGCAGCTGATCCATGGTAAAGAAAGTCAAGAATTTCTCTTCCTGCCTTGTAGCCAAACAAACACTCTTTCATCGTGTTCGATCAGTTTAGATTTAGGGTTTTTTCGGTAGAGCATTTAAAAATGTGCTCAGCAGGTGAGGTTCTATGGCAAGCTGGAAACTAGTGAGTTGTAAAATGTAATTGAGTTGGGAGCTTATTAACCTGCTTTATTGAAGTGAAACACGTAGGTGTTACAAAGGCGGCTTGTGTTGAGGATTATACAACTGCTGAAGCCGAACTGCGTTGTGCGTAGCAGGTGGAGTGTTCCCTTGAGCTGCGCAACAGCCAGTGTGGAGGAGCAGTTCAAGTGCTGGATTGGGACTTGGAAGACCCAGATTCTAGCCCCGTCTCGGTCAGAAAGCTCACTGGGTGGCTTTGGGCCAGACACTGACTGTCAGCCTGACCTACCTTGCAGGGTGGTGGTTGTGAGAATAAAGTGGAGAGGAGGAGGATCATGTCAGCTGCCTTGGTTATTTGCAACAGGAAAAGGGGTGGGGGAATAAAAGTCCTGAAATAATAACAGATGAGTCCCTGGTGGATTGCGGAGGAAGGGAGTCTCTGGTTTGCTGGAGAACGAGGCGCACCATATTTGGGAAAGAGCCATGCAGCGAAAGCAGCCCTGGCACCCCAGCCCGCACACCATCTGCTCTTCGTTGCTCCTGGATGGCTTTGGAGGCGTGTGCCGCACCTAGGAACCGCTTCTTGTTATGGTATGCCCCAGCGGGTGTCGCCTGAGGTCACCGCTTCTTGGAAGGCACCTCTGCCTTGGAGTTTGGGCAGACCCTGGAAACCGTCTGTTGGTTTCTTCCAAGATGAAATATCTGCGTGTGTGAAAGCCGTCTTTGCTGAGAACTGGAAAGCCCAGTTAGCTGCCTTGAGGCCTTAAGATGGGATCTTTTAAATAATTGCTGTAAGGCAGACATTTGCTCTAGGCTTGGGGAGAGTTAGTTCCCCAAAGCAGTATTAAATTTTGTGCTGTCCAAGGGTGGTTAGTAGTAGGAAGGGCTACGTCAAAACACCTGAGACCAAGTTTAAGGCACCTGCCGTCAGCCTCCTGTGAGAATCACGTCACCCCTTCCCTTGTGACACTCTCAAGCATACTGTCTTGATTCTGCCTCTTGCCACTGCCTTTTTCTTTTTTGTTTTGAGTTGAGGGTGCAGGAAGAAACACAAGGTCTTTTTCATTTGCAGCTGGAGAGAAGGGATAAGTTGTTTGTTCCCTTGCCCCTTTCAGTCTGATAAGCAAAACTATCTTGTTGAAAAGGCAAATGCTTCATTCTGACCAGTTTGATTTCAGGTTATTTCCCATTACTACAGTTTGCTTCTAATGTGTTTTAGCCTTTGGAGCCAACGTCCTCACTTCTTGAGTTTTTATCATTCTTTTCTGTATTAAACAAAAAGACCAAAAAAGGACTTGAGTTATGCTGTTGAATGATTACAATATAAAGCCTTCTAAATCCTCTTTTATTTATGTAGATAACTTTATCAGCTGAAAGATGAAAAATAACAAAACCTTCTCTTTTTGGAAGCATAGCTAAGAAGGAAATGGGTGATGACAGAAGTAGCTCAGTGTGTAGTCTTTTAAAGTGAGTGTTTGTGCTTTCTGGTTAATAATAGTGGCTGAAATTGAATATACTAGATTACCAGGCAGTTTATTTTATTTTATTTTGCTCCTATACTGCTCTGTGGCCAAAGCTGTCTGGATGGTTCGAGTTTTTAACACACTGTCATCCTTCAGTAGAACCGAAGGCTGTTAGTTCCTATCATGGAGCAGAATCCAATGTCATATGAGCACAAGCCTGCTTGTCCCCTTTGTTCTGAGGGTCCCCAGCCCTCTGCGAAGCATTTCCGTGGAACCCTCCCACCAAAGCAATTCTGACAGTAGAGACCCTTCCTTAGATTGCCCCCATTGTGTATCAGAAACTTCCCCAGTTCTTCTTTGTTATTCCCCCCTAAAATGGAGCTATTTCTGTTTTGTTCTGAATGTTTAGAAGGGGCATCTATCACTCTGCAGAACTCTGCCCCCAGAACTCTGGTTGGGGTGTTGCACCAACTTTAGTGGCTTCTCTGAAAATCATTATAGCATCCAATAATGAAATTACTAATAATGGATCAGTTAGTATATATTAACCAGAATACATAAGCCATCCCTTGGGGCACCTGGCCACCTGGAGTGACTTAATAGGTTCAAGGTCAGCAGCTGTGGGAGAGAAGAAGGTACATCAGTATGCGCACACAAGTCTCTTTGGAAACTGTCCAGTTACTGCCTCTTAGGCCACCTACCAAGTTTTCTGTATATTTAAAGAGCCAAAGTATGAATCCCTAGCAATATGTTCAAATAGGGGAATAGGTACATTAAAATAGCATGAATTTATCAGACTGAAATCTGAAGCAGCTTTGAATTAAATAGCTTGAAACTTGGAGGAATTCTTCCTCCTCCTCCTGTCAGAACAGACCACAGTCTATTTTTGAGTATGTCCTGTGCAAAGCTTTAGAACTTTGTATTTAGCATTTTTCTTTGAGTGTTCTTTCTATCTTTTAATCTCTTGCAAAGATTGGGTGCTGCTCTGTCAAGGCATGCTGCACCAAAACTGGGTTGCTTGGTCTAATGGTAGAGGCTACAGCCTTGCCTCACTGTCAAACTTTATATGGGCTAAAATAACAAGTAAGCTTCACCCAGTTTTGTTTACCCGGTCAGAGAATTCATGTCCAGAGGCAAGATACGCTGCGTACCAGATTCTGCAGCCAAACAGGAATGATCCTGACTTGGCTTGTAATATTCCAGAGGCGTCTTTGGCCCATTACATGGTGGGTCTAAACAGCATTGCACATCAGATCAAGTGCATCTGTTAATTAATACTGAATTCTGAATATCACCTGGCATGCTTGCACTGATTATCTGACATTCTGGGGATGAGATGAAAATGAAGGGCTTGTATTCATTTCTGTTGGGTGTCCATTTTTTTCTTGATGAGGAGATTAGATTAAGGAGTTGATTGAAAAGCTACAACCTGCTCTGAACCTTAGATAAGTAAAAAATAGTGTTACAATTCCTATGGGAGGATAACTCAGTTTAAAAAAAAATATTTGATTGTGACATGAAAAAGGCCTTTATCTTAGGTGTGCAGAGGTGACTGGACTTTGAGAATTCAATCTGAATTCATATCAGGCTTAAAAATAATTTCAAATGCTAAGCAAAAATATTCCCAGCAAATATTAAGAACATTTAATCTTTTGGTTTAAGAATGAACCTAAATCAATCAATCAATCAGTGAATATTATGCATTATATATATAAGCGCGATTATCAGTAATATATTGGTCATATATGATTATCAGTATATTGTAATGATTTAGTTCTGAATAAATTCAGAGATGATGAGGAAGCCCCTTACCAGTCAGAAGCCCTCTCGGTTTCAGTCCTGCCTGTTCTTTGGACTATTCAGTTGATTGTGAAGTAAACTCACTGCCTCGTGCTGCATCTCTGCCTTTCCCCCTCGAACCTGTGGCTCTTACCAGCTTGCCTGGTCGCTGAGTTCATGGGATGGCATGTCCCTGGTGGTTCCATATGGACCCATGGCCCAGCTGGAGTCTAGCTGGAGAGCGGCCTTCCATGGGGCAGCTCCGTTTTCCTGCGTCTCCCTGCGGGTGGAGCTCGGGAACACATCGTGACTGTGCATTTGACTTCCGGAAGCGTTCCTGCCCAAGCCAGAAGCCCAGCATTTATTGGGGGATGCGGGGGGCGGGGTTGGTCTATTTGTTTTTAGTACATGGCTTTATTCTATTACCCACTTTATCTTTTATTGTTCACCGCTCCAAAATCTCCATTAAAAGTTCTGTGAATGCATGCATGCATGCAGCTGTGTTTGCTGGCTAAAATTTTTCCTTCAGGACTCTCAGCCACTGTGCCATCAGCTCTTATCACGTATTCTTTAAAAGTTTTACCAGCTTGTCTAAAAGGCACCGTGTGCAAGATACTACTGTCATCTTCCATAGATAAAGGAAACAATTTAAAGGCTAAGTGTTCTGATGGATGTGCTGCTAATTTCTTTCTCCGGCAATTGATCAATTTTTAAGTACACTGGAACTTCCATTATGCTCCCTAATGGATGCTTGTGTTGTTAGCAAACAGGAAGCGGTAACAGGGCTGATGAGTGTCTGCAACTGGAATTATAATATAGTGCAAATAAAAAGCACTTTATTTGTTCTACAGTTTACATAGCTGCCAATAGAATGGTATTAACTCTCAAAATGCTTCTTCCAGGTTGTGGGAAGATTTTGTAATTAAAAAAACCCCCAAACCAAACCCTAATCAGATTTAAAAGCTCAGCGACAGAGCTCCCCTGTTCCTGCAGAAGTTCCCAGAGTCAGTTTCTATCAACTCCAGATAAAGCAACCAGGTAGCAGGAGGGGTGGAAAGTACACATTGCTGAAGCCTTGAGGGGCCACTGCCGCGCTGGGTGAAACAGTCGTCCAGCATAGCTTAAGGCAGCTTTCACATGCCGCTGTTGTCACCGCTGCGGCCAAGCACTGTTTTCCCATGTGGCTTGAAGTTTGGGCCCCCAAGCCAGACTTCCTTCTAGAAGCTCCAGGCTCTGTGGCAGCCACCTCTTGGGACAATGCCCTGGGGTGGCGAACAGGCATCTGGAAGTTGCAGCCATTGACCACTAAATTACCACAGAATTAGCTCTTTCAACACATACGGTCTTCTCGAAGTCATGGCACCAGGCTGTGAGCGTTTGACTGGAGAAGAGGAACCGAACTGGTTCTTTTCAGGTTTCTGCTCAAGGTTGGAGACGTTGGGGAACCCTCACAGGTTGTGCAACACCAAAAGAAGTTCACCCCTGGAGTTCTAGGACCCATATCTCTACCCAAACATACGGTTTTAGATTCACTAGGGCATAGACTACCATCTTTTTAACATCTCACTGAACATGGAAATGAACTTAGGAAGGAACAGTGCTAAACTAACTTAGCAAAGCATACAGATTCCTGTGCTCGAACCTTTAGGTTCAGGTGAACATTATTAAAGGAACAACTTCTGTACTCAGTCAGTTGCTTTCAGTGTATAAAAAGAGTCCCATCAAAGAGGGGTTCTCAAGAGAAATGAATCTGGGAAATCCCCATGTGATTTCATGGATCTCCCCTGTGATGGAGCACATTTAAACAATCGCTTTCAGAGTAAAAAGCATGTAAGCAGACTAAAAGCCAGGTGTATATTTCTGAATTATCCCTGTGTCTCTCCATCTGTGTGAATGTGGGCCAAATATTGAGACTGGTTGCTCTCTTTTTACGGCCTCACTTAATGGAGATTCTACCAGTGGGGGAGGTAGTGACTTAGACTGGATTGCTGCTGCTACTTTTAAAATAGTGGGACATGATTAAGCACGTACTAAAAAGTCCATTTAGTTTGTTTTTAGGTCCGAGCTGGGAAATAAACATTTTTATGACATATCAGTTTGGGGCTAAGCAAGTTACGCGGTGTTTATTTTACAGCATTGAGCAAGCATCTGAGGTGTTGAGACTGCTTGGAAGCATAACTGCTCAGGAATAAATTCTCCACAGCCTGACTCTTGTCTTAATTCACCGGGAGGTGCTGGGCCCAGATTTAAGAGGCTGTAACTGGTTGGGCTTGGAATGGACTTTTTGGAATGGACTTGAAGCCTGCAAACATTGACTTGTTCTGTTGCAGCTCGGAGAAGATGTCTCTTTTGTGGCAGACTAATCTCTATTGATTTATATGGCAAATGTTCAGTTATGTAGAACCTTCTGCAAATATTTTAATGATTTTCAACAATGTGTGACCGCATCAAGAAAACAAAATCGAATAAATAGACTAGCAGCATCCAGAGAACCATGAAAGCAAATTTTGTGAGGTGAAAGGGACTCAAAACTTATCCTTCCCCTAATATAGCAGCCTCCTCCTCTCTTTCAAAGGCCACGTGGCAACTAAGGGAAGTCTTAGTAGAATGGGATGCAGAGTTTGGTGGTCACAGGGAAGATTGGGCTGGCACGGTCTCTTGGGTGACCCTACGCAGCTTTCGAACCCCAAACATGAATTCACTCAGTCCTTGGTCGGTCCTGGTCACTGCCACTGTTACATTTACTGCACTAATAACTGGCCTAGACTTCTTCGATATAGATTTTCTACATAATATTTCCTTTTTAAAAAGTGGCTGTGAATGCCCTTTCCAAAATAAACATTTCCTTTATGATGTAACAAAATCTTTCCTTAAACTAAAAGGGTCTGTTGTTTATTACCCTGAGCCATTATTTATTTATTTAGAAAGCTTCTATGCCGCCCCATTTGCCGACTCACGACACCTCGGGGCGGCTCATTACATTTCTTTTACCAGGAGTTTCCTTGCAACTAAAGTATACAAGCATAACAAATGAGTGAGCAAGCGTCTTCTGGTTTAAAAAAAAAAGAGCTTCTGATCAGGACAGGTTGGTAACTTAAACAGGCTTTCCAAGAATTTATTCCTTGGCTCATCAAATAAGAAGCATTTCAGCATATTACATTTTCTGATTCCAACCAGAAATACAGAGCAATGGGGAGACAGGAATATATTTCTGTTTGCTATCCAACATGGCAGAAGGCTTAAGTGGCACACATAGTTCAGGAAAAATGTGCCAGGGAAAGAATGTGAAATTTTTGAGACAGCTAGGAAGAATTTATATTACGCAGGATCCTCATATCCTCTCCAGTTTGCAAAGCCAAAATCTTTGGACAAATTATACACTTACAGTAGATTATAAATAATACCACTTTGATTTTCCATTCCATTTGAAGAAAAAAGTCTCTTCTAGCTCTTCATCGGCATCAAGTTTCTACAGTTATGAAATAATAGTGTTACTTGTAGCCTCTAATTGAAGGCAGCAGCTCAAGGAGCAGTTACTAAAATCCCAGGGAGAAGTACTAATAATTCCAGTGGAAATTGATTCTGTTTTATTCCATTGCTTTAATGTGGGCTTCCCCAAGCTCATAGGAGTTACAATCGAGCACATCTGGTGGGGGCCAGGTTAGGGAACACTGTTTTAATGCATTTAAATTATTACTTCATATCCAAACCATACAATAAACGAGAAAGTATTTGCCTAGATTAATTTGGAATTGTACATGCTTGCATGAAATAGTGTCAAACTAATTCCACCCATTTGCTTGGGCTTTTGTGGTGTTTGACACTCTGTACTTCCAGAATGTATTCTTTTCAATTTTTTTTATTCTTGATTATTATCTTTGTATATCCATGAAATTTGTGTGCTTGCGTGTGCGTGCATTGCCTGCTTATGTTTATAGGTATTTTTTTAACGTGTGCAATATTGTATTTTTAAGGTTTGAACCTTTGTAAACCTCCCACAGAACTTTGGCTTTTGAGAGGTATAGAAATGTAATGAATGGATGTTGGACTAGATGAAATGTTTTCTTTTGGTTTACTTCTCGTATGATAGCAGATTTTTTATTCTTGAGAGATCAGTAGAGGATTTTCTGGGGCTAGGTATCAGCAGTCAGGGATAGGGAAGCAGAATGAAGTATGCCTATTAAGCAAATACGTGCAGTTGCTTTGCATCGTGGGACATAGTGGAGGGGAAGTGGAGTGCTTATTTGGATAATACTAGCAGAGGAGAAAGTAGCGACTTCTGAGTTTAGAACTACCCTGCACATATCCAGCTGTATATTTATTTGAGGGGCATATTCTGAGGAGTGCCTAAATGGATTTAAGATGTACCTTTTTAAAAACTAAGAATAGGTATACTTGGATAGAATCCTTGGTAATTTAGCAAGCTTGCAAGCATTGGACTTGGGCAGAGCAGCCTTTCCTTCCTGTGCAAAATGTGGGCATATGATGTGATGGCCTTGCCTTCTGGAATGTCACGGTCAGGGAAAGCTCCACAGCAGAAATGTGCTTTTTGAAGAAAGGGGTGGCAATCCAATAGTTACTCAAGACGCAAGAGTTACCATAGCTGCATTTATTTAAATCCCTCTGTTTAGAAACAGCCATGTGCAGATACTTAACTTCTTTAATAACAGGATCGATTGCTATTAGGTTGAAATTAATGGATGTGGTCTAGGGCAGGAGAGCCTCGGCACTGAGAGGTGACAGGTTGGTAGAACTATAATTGGGGTTTCTATAAATAACAGACGAAAACCACATGTACATACTGGCATTTGTCCATGGGGTTGGGGTATGGCTTGTCCTTTTCATTCAGCTACACATAGCTGACCTGTTCTTCTGTTTTGTCGGCTTCATTCTCTGTAAGTAGTAGAGTATCCAGTAGAATCGCCGATGAGGATTGGATAGGTGAACTGCAAATTCTATGACTTTGGTACATTACTGGGTTAATCCCATTCCGCATTCCATGATTCATCATAAAAATCTTCGAGTTCTCTGCCATGGAATGTCTGAATGAGAGCCTGCTGGAGCATTTCCGAAGGGCATTCCCAGGAGTTGAGGCCTGATAATTGCAAGTCATGTACCTTCCAAACGCTTCCCTGAATGTCTTATTGAACAGGGTATAGACCAGTGGATTTACCCCTGAGGACACGTAGCCTATCCAAACAAATATCTCCATAAGAGTTTGGATAAATTCCTCACTGCAGGATTTGCAGAGAACAGAAGTGATATTGGTTATGAAAAATGGGCACCACATCAGCAAGAAGAGGAAGAACACAATCCCCAAGACTTTGGAAGCGCGTTGTTCGTTAGTGATCGTCTGCATCGACTTCTTTCCAACTGTGGACACCCTGCGCATGGGTTGCTCTTGACTCCCATTTGGCAACGGCTTGTCCTTCCTAGCGCTGTCCAGCATGGCTACCTTCTCCGGCGATGATCCCGATGTCACGTCCCGCTGAAATACCGTGGACACGGAACCCCAGGTCAAACGCGGAGGCGGTTTGTTGATCAAGTAGGCCTTCTTGTGCAGAACTCGGATGGTGAGAAAGTAAGTGACCACCATGATGGCCAGTGGGACAAAGAAGGCTGCTACTGAGCCATATAGGATAAAGTCTCCGAAGCGTTCCGGCTTCAGCACACAGGTGAAATTCGGAAGGTTTTCACCTCCTTCTTCTATGCCACGGATTGGGATTGGAATCGCAATACCTGGAGGGGAAGCAGAAATCCAGTGACCTTGACTGGCAGCTAGAAGAGTGGAGCACTGGGAAGGACTTGTGCATGCATCCCCCTCGCCCCAGTGTCTCTTCTGTGTGCTAGTAGGAGCCAAAACAATATAAAGCAAATAAAGAAGGTGTGTGAGGAGCCCACATCTGGCGGCGGCAGCCCTGCCCTCTGACATCTGCCTTGTTCCAGAGATTTAGAAGTAAAGTAGCAGTTAGATTAGCTGAGGTCTGGGGAGAAACTTATATATACTTTTAACCATCTTTAATGGCTCTTACCTGTCCTCTAGATGCTATAAAGGCACTTGTAAAACTTTGCTTTACAAGTCTAAACAGTCTAAGACCTACAACTTCCAACATGCTTTCCCCCATAGCGCGCCCCTTGCTTGGACTTGTAGGGCCTTTCTGTCTAAAGATGCACAGGATTCCGCCCCAAGTTCTGCCTTGAGAACTTAGGTTAAGAATGTCCTGATGTTGGTTCCTAAATGCTGGAGTGAGTCTTGGACATAAAATTGCAGTTGCTGTGGCTGCCCAGCATTAAAGAGAGATTCTCTTGTGCCCTGGGGGCATCTCTAGTCCAATAGCTTATAGCCAGCCAGCTCTTCAAGACCCCATTTCCAACTCAGTGCTTCCCAGAAACATCGGTCTATAGCTGCTGGCTGGGTGATCAAGGGCATTGTCATCCAGCACACCTGGAGGTTCCTGGACTGGAGAAGGCTGACCAAATATCAGTAGTCAGGTGAACGCGTACATATTGCAATGATCAGGAGAAAGGTCCCATTTGGCCCTGTATCCTGTTTCCTGCTCAAGCAGCCAAGTGTCCCAAGAACTCTCACCAAAAGCGCCTGTAGGCATCTCTCCATTATTTGTCCCAAGTCTCTGAAACTCAGAAGTGCATGGCACTGACCTTGGAGGACCCATGGCCAGAACCTGAAAGGAGGCCTGCTGGATCACATCACAGGCCCACCAGACCATCCGTGTGACGTCCTCCAGCCCCTCTAAATCTGTGGGAAATTACAGTTCAGAGACAGGACGTATTTCATAAGTGGTAGGATTGCGATAAGGGCTGCTTTTGATTGATGCCACTAAAATAGTTATTTTCAGAGGGCTCTGCCTTGCTTTGGCTTCCAAAGTTGCTTATTGTTTCTTCTAATTGCCAGAAGCATTGTTAAATGGCCTCATATAGGAAGCAGTTTGTTTATCATGGGTGTAGTCATTCACCAAGAAGATGATCTGCTTTCTCAGACCTGCATTGTCTGTAGAATGGCCAGCCTGAAAGTCATTTTTATTCTTGACAGCCGTGCTGTACAACTGAGTCTGTGTTGCCTGCTTCCCATGGTTAGTAGCCCCGCCAGCCAATAGTCTGGCGTTGTTGATCCATTTCCTTCCAGGCACCTATTTTTTCTGTTGCCTGGTGTTTACATTGTACTCACAAACCCACTAGATGTTAACAAGGAGGAATAGACCTTCTGCAGAAAGTCACAAAAAAGCACCGCTCAGTTGCACATCATTAGCCACTTTTGCTCTCTGTGCTTTGGGAGGCCCTGTCTCTCGTCATCTGTTGCATCTCGACGCTAAAGTCCTCGCCCATCTCTTTCTCCACTGTCCTGTGAGGCGGCTGCAGTGAGCGCATGGCTTTCCCAAGGCTGGAGGCCCCGGGTAAGTCATATGAACCCGCTGGGCTGAGAACATGGCCTCCTGACTATCACACGTAAGGCTGCTGCTGCTGTTCAAAGCCCCCACTTCCATTTCAGGGGCAGAGAAGGGAGGCTTCCCTTGAGGGAGAGCACAGAGGCAGGCTCTCGCTCTGCAGGCCCTTCCTCAGCCGCACACGGTTGCTCCCCTGGCCCACCTGTGCGTTTGGACCAGTTCTTGGCAGGCAAGAGCCCCTCCTTTGGCGTTTGCCACTTACCTATTGAGATTAGCCACACAACCGTTATTTTGATGAGTGTCGTAGCCCGAGAGTTGTACTGACTGGCTTGGATGGGCTTCTTTATGGCAATGTAACGGTCCAGTGAGATGGCACAAAGATGCATGATGGATGCGGTGGAGAAGAGGACGTCTAGAAAGAGCCAGACGGGGCATAAATCCCGTGGAAGAGGCCATGCGATCTCTGAAAGAAAATGGAAAAGCATAGTTGGAGCCGAAACGGAGTCACTGAAAGTTAACTGGGGCTGCAGCTGAAAAACAGGCTCTCAGTACTATGTATTCTTCATCAGGTATAAATGTTCAAAGATAACATCATCATTTAAAGCTTTTTACTGAGAGCATGAATGCCAAAGCCTGTCATTTTGGATCTCATGTACGATGTTTCCTATTCCTCAGAGCCAACATGTCGCTATCGGGATCCTGCACTTTAATAAGGCCGTGAAGGAACATTTTGTACAGGGTGCTTGCGGAATTTCTTTTGCAGGCTCCCTCATCCAGCTCCTTCCAGGTGTTTTGGACCAACATCTTGTTTGCCCTGTTCTTCTCCATGGGGCATTTTTTGGGGGGAGGGGGCAGCAGGCAGGGCCCACTTCTTTCCTGGCAAGTCCCATTAACACAACTTTCTTCATGCTCATCTCTGCCTTGGTTTCTAGAGTAAGTGATCAAATTCAGCCTAGGCGCCACTGATTGGCCATCCATGAAATGGTGCCTGAACAGGCAGCCTTTTTCACTGAGGTCGTATATTTAATTAGACTGCCGTTGGGGGCTGCAGAATGTTTTCATCACATAAAGATCAGTGTAGTCCTTAAGCATTTAGTGAAGTTCCACATTGTCATTTTCTCATTATTTAACTAGGTATGCTTGCATACAGTCAGATAATAACAACCCCATAAATACAAACCGAACCCCTATGAAACAGCTTTCAAAAAGCATCTGTGTGGGTGTCATGAGAGTTGTCTGTGCAAGAAAGAAGAGGGGAGTGTGGGGGTGAGAGAGGATATGTGGGGCAGCAAGAGCTTGAAGACCACCACCCACCCTTTTCTTATGAAAGGCAAACTCTCTTTGTCTGTCTATGTTGGGGGGTGTTCTTCCCCAAAGAATGGGGTGGAGTGGGCTCTGTCCCTGCCTGCTATCTGCTCCAACAGATTTGCTACAAGGTAATTCAGCCGTCAAAGGGCTGGAGAAAAAGTGCCCACTCCTGCTCGAAAGTGTCAAAATGGTGTGACGATATTAAAATAAATGATTCCATTCACAAAAAGATCTATTGTACATAAATGTGAGAAGCCTTATTTTTCTGCATGTTTTCAGGGAAAAGAAAACTTAACATTGAAAACATAAAAATCGCTGCAAGTATTGGGGCAGGTGTTAAATGTTCCTTCACAAAACTTTTTATTTATTTATTTATTTATTTATTTATTTATTTATTTAAACAGCTTATATGCTGCCCCCATCACATAAGCCTTGGGGCGGCTTACAATCATCAAAATCCTGCATATAAATACAAAAAAAATTTTTTTTAAAAAATTCATAGAATAAATAAAATACATAAAATAGTGGAAACAGCCTGGTCAGTTTAAAATCAACAAATAAACCTTAACAATTAAAATAGCATTTAAATAAAAAGGTCTTGGCCTGGCGCCGAAAAACAAATAACGACAGCGCCAGGCGGACCTCTCTGGGGAGCGCATTCCATAGGTTGGGCACCACCACAGAGAAGGCCCTCCTCCGAATACTCACCCTCCTAATATCCTTCACGAAGGGTTCCCGGAGAAGGGCCTCTGCCGCCCATCTCAAGGGGCGGGAGGGCATCTTTTGTGAACTAACTGCAAAATTCTAGTAACAGCATAAACTAGATTGTTAAATGTTTGTCAGGTCAGGGTTTACCTTAGCACTGGAAAATTATGAACAAGGAAGATTAAAACATATTTGCAAAACTGGTGTTAACACTTGCAGTTGCATTGGAATCCTGAGTGTGGCTGAGTGACCTTCAGATTGTTTCTAGATCTACCCCCTAGACTCATTCCTGGTTGATTAAAAATGATGAGGTGTCGAACCTGTTTCTGGACCACGTGGTTCAGTGTTCTGACCCTTGTAGAAAAATACCTGTACCTAGAAAAACCCTGGTATGCTAGTTTTCTATCTAAAGAGGTTTGTTTTGTCTTTATGGGGGAAGCTAACTAGTTTACCAGCGATCAGGAGTGATGCAATCCAGGTCTCCCACTCCTGGTGCTATTTGTGTGGGTAGCAATGTACCCTGAAAGATGCAGAGCCCTGCAGGCTTTCAGACATACTTAATCCTTCTGTACTCAAGCTCTAAAATTTCTAAGTAGAAGCCATACAAATTCCACATAGTAACTCCTCCCACGTAGTTACTATGCTCCTGGTTCTTGGTCCTGCAGATGTGTTAACGATGGTCTTTCTATTGGAATTTGGCAGTGCCATCATGCTATCAAGCCCATATAGGAACTATTTGTTATGCAGTGATCATACACCTGTAAAGGGAGGAGTGTATTTTCCCCTGTGACAGCAATGCCATGTTTGCATATTGGTCAAAAACACTGGAAGATGTTTTTCCTTTTCTAAATTGTCCGCATGTAAAACAAAGGAGGAGGTGACATATTGAATAGACGACGGGATGTCAAACAAAGCTTTTCTTGACTGTCTCAGGCTTTTGAAATCTCTTTCCCAGAGAACGGTCATGCCAAAAGAAATAAAAGTGTCAAATAACCATTTGAACCGGTGCATTTGAACCCCTAAGATCTGGCAGAGCACAAGAAGTGTTTTTTTTTCTGTCCCTTTAAAGTAAGTTTGTTAAAACAGTGGCATGTATCGCCTTTTGTGTGCAGGTGTGTGCTTTACATGTTAAGAGGAGGACGGCCAGGGGCTGGCTGTGTTTCCAATGAATGGTGCAGTGTTTCCTTTGTGTTATTTATGCAGTACTGCTTAGATGCTATCTCTTTCAGTTAATTCCCTTAAGAAAGGACGATTTTGCACTACGGCAAACCAAGCTTTCTCATCCCCTTGCATCGAAGAATCTGCCCTTTTTTTCTTCCACTGCTCCTGGCTCCTGCTGCTGCTTCTCCACTTTCCCCTTCTTTCATGTACATTTTTGAGGGAGATGGTTTGTACGTTTC
Organism: Varanus komodoensis; assembly: GCF_004798865.1. Lineage (NCBI taxonomy): Eukaryota > Metazoa > Chordata > Lepidosauria > Squamata > Varanidae > Varanus > Varanus komodoensis. Next base: position 2,044,108 of record NW_025336508.1, read on the forward strand.
GCTGGGATGGGACAGGAGTGGGGGCAGCTTTAAATATAAGGGCACACCTGCTGGCTGCAATTTAAGTTGCTTTTGCGATTAAACCATTTGTTGGTTGCAATTTAGGTGCTTTTGTGGTGCAAAAAATCAGGTGCTGAACTTCAGCCAGCAGAGGTTGCATTTTAGATAAGTGGCATAGATAAGCTCCTTCCTCTCTGTATAATAAGATAATAAGGATTTTCCTGCAGGAGGAGGCATAGGCCTTACCTGAGGCTGTGGTGCCTGCCACTGGGAGCCGGTTCAGTATTATAGAGCAGGGGTGGCCAAGCGGAGGCTCGTGAGCCACATGCGGCTCTTTGAGTTTATCTTGTGGCTCGGTGCCCAGAGGCACCCACTTGCCACTTGCTTCCTGCTGCTGCCCACTTGCAGCTCTCAAACATCTGACATTTACCATATGTGGCTTTTCTTCTGAGCAAGGCTGGGTACCCCTGGTATAGCGCAAGGATGGGCAAATATTGGGAGTGTGAGATCTGCTTTATTTTTATACTGTAACCTGGCATCCTCAGATCGTACAGGTGCAAAATGGGGCGGGCGGGTGGGCAGGCAGTGATGCACTCCATGAGGCGTGCGCAGCATACCTTGTAGTTCCCGCTGTGCCCTGCAGGAAGTGGAAGTGCCGGTCGTGGGAGGCCAGTATGTATATGCAAACACAAACCTACCTTTCAGTTCTTATAGATCTAACACAAGCTCTCAAGTTGGGCAGTAGGAAACCATCAATACTGAGTTTTAGACTTGAGAATACTGACACTAAGCAATACCTGATTAGCAAAACAGCAGCTTTTAAAAACAGACTTTCAGTTTTACCTACTTTTTTAAAAAGTGTAACGAATGAGAAAGTCTTGCCATGCCATTTCCTATCACCCAGAGAATGGCCAGTAGTTCCCAGTCTGGCTTCTGCCTGCCCCAGTGTGGAGTCTGAGACTCTGGTACCCATCAAGTCCCGAGTGCAAATTCTGCCTTGGCTGCCAACTCTCCAGGTGGCCTTTGGCAAGCTGCAGGCTCCCCTCTCACTGTTCAGGTGTGGCACTGGAAATGAGTAGGAATTAAACATCCGGGAACAGGCTGCCAACTCCACTAACAGGTCCTGTGCTCTCACCACAGACTACATTTATTTATTTATTTATTTATTTATTTATCGATTTATATCCTGCCTTTTTCCTACAAAGGGCTCAAGGCAGCTTACATCTCCTCAGCCATCTTATCCCCACAACAACAACCCTGTGAGGTAGGTTGGGCTGAGAGTCTGTGACTGGCCCAAAGTCACCCAGTTGGCTCCATGGCCGAGCGGGGACTAGAACCGAGGTCGCCTGAGTCCCAGTCCCGTGCTCTTAACCACTACACCACCCTGTCCCTCAGAATGTCTTAGGGTTGCTGCAGTGAGCCTCTTTCAAACCTTCTTTATAGCATGTCTCTTCAGCCTGGCTGCCAAGGAAGGCCGGAGTACCTGCCTGCGGTCCTTCACACAGGATCCTGGGCATCTTCTAGGGTTCCCCTTTGGTTCTCCAAGAGCGCCAGCCAGGCGGACTGGACCTCTTTTCTCCCAGCTTGTACTGGAAGTGTATGATCTAAACCAGCAGCAGGCAAGCAGTGCCTTCCAGAAGTCTTGGATCATAAGTGCCATAATCCCCGACCATTGGCCATGCTGGCTGGGGCTGATGGGAGCCGCAGTCCAAAGCAGGGGTCATGGCACTCTTCCCCAAACTTGTAAGTTTTCCTGTGCAACTGTTCATGGAAGGGGACCATGCCATAAAATGGACCAGCTGTTAAGAAGTCCTTGTTAAGCTTTTGAAGTCCCTCAGGATACCAGCCACCTGTCCAGAAGCCTGGGAGAGTTTAAGATGTCTTGTTTCAAGCCATTCACTCATTTCATCTTTTAGCTCTTCCAGTTAACTAGCTGTAAGAATCAAAGAAATGATGCTTCTGTGCTATGTGTAGACTCTCTGCAACTGTTGGAAACACAAAAGTCTCAAAACCGAGGACTTGGCAGAAATGGCTGACTTGGGCACTGAGGATATTTTATTTAAACAATTATCTGGCTAACAAATCTTGCTTGTTTCCTCTGATGATGAGAGCTGTTGTTGGGAGTGAGAAGGTTGGCCGTTTTGGCCAATCATCCTCATGGACTTCTGGCTGCCTCCCAGATGATTCTTCAGCATGGAAAAGTAAGGTAGATTACAGTGTGACTGTGGAGGATGGGCTAGGTCAAGATTCTGAGATGATGGAGGCAGAGGTGATTACCTCAAGGCTGGGAACAATCAAGCTGTACTGCAAGTGGGAGAGGCCTGTGAGGATGAGGAATTCCCAGATCCCCCCCCCCCCAAAAAAAAAACCCTGTGGCCCAGTTGAATGAGCGGCATGTGGAGTGGAGGCATACTCGCCTTCAGAAAGCCCCTCCCGAAGGGATGGAGCCCAGGCATGTTCCTAAAGAGACTTCTTGGAGGTAGACACTAGATTGGGTTGAACAAACCTCTCTGTGCATGCTCAGAGACCCGTTCTGGGTTGTTCGTACTTGGGAGCAAAAAGAAAGTTTGCAAGGGAAATGATCTGTGACTGGTAGTTGCTCGAAGAAGGAACTTCAGCTCCCAACAGTTATATTCTTGTTGCAGTCCATCAACTCCAAGCTTTTTCCTCCCAATATGAACTTTCCCTTTGAATTGTTACTAAGGATGCAAAAATACTTGGCTCTGACTGCCACATACACCTTTTCAAATAATTTAAAATAAACATCTTTAAGTAACTTTACTGCACCTGGTTAATTACGTTTTCTAAGTCCAGCCCCATTTAAACTTCTTGCAGCACAAAATACACTTTCTCTGTTGGCTTTTAAATTAAGATTCCTAAAGTGTTTTTAAGTTGGGTTGCTGCAGTATTAGCTCAGGATTAGTGGGGAGATTATACATCAATGAGAAAAGAACAATGAGAGAGACTAGGAAAGCAAAATTGCTAGGAAGCTTAGTTAATTTCAAGTGAGAGAGTTTTTCACTTTGCGATTCATCGTTATTAGCTTTGTGTTGTTCTTTCTTAACTCTTAGCTTCTCTGTGTAACTTTGCAGCATTTGCCATACTATCAGTTGTAGATTTGATCAAAATGTGAGTGCCCCTCTAGCTAGAAAGACTTGATCATAGGGAAGCTGCCAAAATCAAGAAGGCTTGTTAATGTCTCCCCAGGAACCACCGCTACACAACAAATGCTATACAAAAGGTTAAAGGAAACCAGTTGTGAGGCAAAGGTCTCCAGCTCCAGCCTCCCAAGTCTCCAGCTCCAGCCTGGCCTGCATCCCCAGGGAAGTAATTCCCAATCTTGAGTCCCCCAGTGATGTTGGTACAAAACTCCTGTCATCACCAGCATGGCCAGTGGTGAGGAATGGTCGGGTTTTCAGTTTGACCACATAGGGAGGATCCAAGATTGGGAACCACTATACTAGTTCACACGAGAGCGGCTGCAGAGCAAGGCTGTGATATGCAGAGCAGGTTTCTTTATATACGCATACCATGTTTTAGAGTGATGGTAGAATTCTGACGTATTAGGGCAGTTCACACAACATGACGACCTAGCATGGGTCATTTAAGCTGTAGTGTGGCTGCGGTACTCAGCTGTGTTGTGTGAATCCAGTTGTTTAACACCCTAGAACCCTATGGTTTGCATGGTTTGTGCTTGCCAGATGATATGCATGTTACAACAACCCTCAAGTGAGGTTGCAGATGCAAAGTAGTGCCCATGGACATAATAACCCATGACAGCCAATACCATGTCATGCATACCAAGATTTTCATTGTGACCTCAGCTGGTGTAATTTAGATATGCTGATATTAGAGGAGGGAATGTTAATAGGTGCCTATTTTTATGCAGGATTTGTTTACTATAGAATTGATGGAGTGGAAGATGCCATATTGTTTCATCAGCTGTTCCTCATTGTTTGTCTTCTTACTGCCATGATCCATGTGTAGTGTAGTAATGTAAGGGCTATTCTGTGCATGTTTACTCAGATGTAAGTTCCATCAAGTTAATTGGGACTTACTGCAAGCTAAGTTGATATAGGATTGTAACCTAAGTGATATATCAGGGGTCCAGTCCTTTGGGTTGAAAGGATTATACAAAAGTATTGTATGTGACACTCTTTGAACATTAAAATGTCTACAGGTACTAGTCATCATTATCATTTCCATTTATCTCCTTGGTTCAGCAAATCCATTTTCATGTTATCTTAGTTGAACCTGGAGGGAGATTCATGTTTCCTTTTCTAACATAAGGGGAGTGGTTTTACTTTTATGTTTTCTTTTCTTTTTTTTGAAAAATCGAACACTGTGTTCTAGCGCTGTCAATGTGCTTTTCTATAGCTCATTCACTGCATCGCTTGGTTCATTTATTCTGAATTGCGACACAGCAAATTTCGTATCCTTTCGCTGAGATGTTATCCCTTGTCTTGACAAATGCTGTACTGGCAACATAGAAGTGGAGACCTGTTAGGGCTCTGAGTGTGTACGTGGAGAGGAGCGTGCTAAGAACACTGTTCCTTCCACAACTTGGCGTTCGGTCTGCTGCTCTCAGGTAGTGTTTAGAGAGATGTGTGAAGGAGACTTCTGGTTGTTTTTGTTATGAGTCAGTGAGGCCCAGCCTCCGGCTATGACAATGAGGACTATTGCATATATTTATGGAGTTGCAGAGGAGCAAGGCGGCATGCTAAGCTGCATTTGGAATGCTGCATGAGGACATCCTAAAAGTGGAAGACCAGAAAGACACAGTTCTGTGTTTGGACCAAACTCTTGCCAGCCAGGTCTGCTTACTCATCATGGACAAAACTGGAAGTTCTCTGCCTCATGGCCTGTGAAATGGGGTTGGGTGGATGGGGCAGAGTCACTCGTCCGGCAGTGGAGATGGCTGAGGCGGTGTGGCTACCGTAGCCATGTGGTAGTGTGTGTGTGTGTGTAGGTGCGTGCGTGCGTGCTGGAGTCACAACTGGCATACATGCCACTTTACCACTACCAAGCGCCAGAACAACAGTTCCCCTCCTTCCAGGCTTACCCTGAAGCACCGCCAGGAAGTGATGGACTGCTGCCTGGCTGTGACATGCCTTAGGTCTCATGCGACAGGATAAAAATCTAATAAATACATAAATTCAAACACATAACTACCACACAGCTACCTCCATCAGATCCTGCTGTGAATCTTGCCACTAAAAGCTTCCAGGCCCACGCATTGCATCCATCCGTTTAAAAAGGGAAAAGGACATTGTTTTAAAAGGGCATTGTTTTCAATTTAATAAAAGCTGGCGTAGGGGCGGAGTGCATCCTCAGTGAAATGATAACCAAATTCCTCCTAAATAATGCGATGACTACCTTACTTAATCAGAGGTTATTTTCATTGATAGTTGAAAAGCATTAAAATGCATACCCTGTATATAATTGCACTAAAATTAAAGTTTATTTCTTTCAAGTCAGATCAAACAATTTCATTCTCTTATATAACGCATACAGTCTGTGGAAAGTGAAACGAATGGACAGTCTTTTAAAAGGCACATAAATATGCACACATGTGAAAATAGAAGGATTTCCCTGTCCTTTCTTACAATATTTCTTTGGAGGATCAGAATCCAGTACTTACCAAACAGTATAGTAAGAAGGGCTATTGGCATCACAAACAATCCAACCAGCAAGTCGGCCACTGCCAGGGACATGAGGAAGTAATTGGTGGCATATTGCAACTTCTTCTCCAAGGACACAGCCAGTATGACGAGAATATTCCCTCCGATGGTGGGTATGATGACCGTCAGGATGAGCAGAGCTGCCCAGTGCAGCGTGTTCCCTTCCCCCGAGGCTGGCTGCACAGATCCGTTGCCAGGTCCAGATGCGTTCAAAGGCAAGACCATTTTGGTGCCCAGTAGAACGTGTTCAGAGTTTGTGTGTTACTCAAGCATTTTATGAAGTCTAGGAATTTGATCTTCCTCTCCAGCTCAGTGCGATCCCAATGAAAGATCAGCATTGTAAACTGCTCATCTGCTCCTGCAAGAGGTTCTGCTCTGATCACAAGTTTCCACAAATTTCTGCTTCGGTCATTCCTTGGATACTTTCAAAGGGAACTTAAAAATTAGTGTGTTGATGCGTCCATCAGTAATTATACATCCCAGTGGTTGAGCTGCTGATGAAAGGATACCTACAGAAGAGTAGGTTAGCAAATTAGCCCCTTGGGTCTTCACACACTGGCTCTTCTGTTGAAATAGCTTGTGTCAAAGAGGTCTCCCTAGATAAGAAGAGGAGAAATATATATAGGATGACCTGCTGGAATCATCATCCTGAACATGATGGTTGATTTATATAGGAAAATTTATACCACCCGGCATTTTAGCTGTAGATCCACTGATGGTGCAGCTTTCCTCCCCTACCTTCTTCAATAACTAAGCTATACGAATAATTCCCAATTCATTCTACAGAATTCAGTGTTTCGATAGGATTCCAAACTGCATATTGACGCTACTTCCTCTTACTACATGGGTTGCTTGTTCATGAGGTAGAAGAATAGATAGCATCCAAAGATTCAGGATAAATGTAATGAGGCAAACAGAGTAATCCTGTTTGGCTACTCAATCATAATACTCATTATGGGACTTGCTTCCAGAGAAATGTGTAAAGGATTTCAGACGAACTGTTTGAGGTTTCTTGTTCAAGTGGATGCGAATTCAGAATAATATCTGATTGGAGAAATAGCCTGTGAATACTTGAACAAGGCATTGACCAAATGTTTAAGCTCCTGCAGCATAAGATCTGATAAAAACTTTACCAATCCCATCCTCCTCACAAACAGTCACAAAAAACTTGCCCTTTATTGCCCCGGATTATTTCTGTAGCACTCCCCATTACATAAAATACGTTGCACTCTTTATCATGCATCCTTATAGCAAAAGCTGTCAGCAGTTCAGAGTGACTGATGTCTTACCTGGATTGTATTTTTCTTCTTTCTGGGTTTCAGGAAGATTCCCTTGGTTCTTGAGCTTGGATATTTTTCTTCAGTATGTGTGTGTGCATGTGCGTGCGTGTATTTGATTTGTCGTCCGCTGGAATTCTAGAATGTCTTCCTCGAATTGCATTGCTTTCTTCGAAGGCAGTCGCACACTCTTGTAATTGAATTCTCCAACACAGACGGCTTCGCTTTGTGATTAAGCTCTTGATTTCTTTTCGTTGTCAAGCAGAGGAGGGGTGGAATGGCTTCAGCCGATGCTTCCTTCCCCACTACCCTACTGTCATTTATTTCAGTAATCTTTACGGAGTCCTTCCCTGCCCTTCCTCTACATCTAACCCTCTGTGCCGTTTCCTGTGTGTTTGTTAGATAAACTTACAGTCTGTTGGTATCATCTGTTGATTGACTCATTCCAGCACATCCAGCGCCAGTGTTTAAAAGCCAAGGAACAAACGAGCAGAGATTTTTTTTACATTGGGAAAATAACTATGAAAGGTTATTTTCCACTTTTTGACGGTCCAGTGTTCCAGACCTGAAGCACACAACCCTTGTCCCCAATTCTAAATGGATTGATCCAGCAAGCAACCTTTCTTCTCGTGCCATTCGCTGTTCTTTTCAGAGAGCACTCAAATGTTTCCAAACATAAGGTGCTTCTCAGTCGTAGCAGAAGCATTTAATGCCTTCCATAAAACTAGGGGAAGTACCTCTGTGTGCCATCCAGCTCCTCGGCTTTATCTGTAACCTGTGCAGCACTTAAAGTATCTAAGGGGATAAAATGTTGTTATTTTATGGGCCTCCCTTGCAGTCCTGGTCAGGTGGTCTTAGTTTTACAGCTGAGAAACTGAGTCCAAGATGGTCACATCCTCAGAACTCTTGGTGAGTTTGTGACCTTAATCCAAAGCCGAAATCTAGCGTGCTATGTGTTTTGCTTGAGCCCCAATCCTAGACACATTGTTGGAATGTAGGTAAAGCAAGATTTTTAGGACTCTTCAAACGGAGGCTATTATTATAGCCTGCTGTTGTTGTTGTTGTTGTTGTGTTTCAGGGGGGTTATGCAGCATTGCTCTGTGTCAACACAGCTAAGGTTAGAATGTCAGTTTGGGCTGAATTGCAGTTTTTTTGTCCTGGCTCTAGAGGTCGTGCTACAAAATGAATGGGAATGGGGTTTGCTTTACTGCAGTGGTCCCCACATTCGGACTCCCAAATCGTGGGCTTGGAATGTGTCCATCGCACCTGTAGTGGACCTTTGTGATGGCCCAGTGGCAATATTGGAAGAAGTTAGAGTAGCACAGTGGGTCACAGGGAGCTTGCGGGGTTCCCCGCAGGGTTATATGGAGATTGGCCATGGGCTTAGATGGCTTTAAAGGGGGACTCACACGTGAGGAGTCCGGTCCGTAGCGCTTGACAGAGAGGCTCTGCCGAACTGGGATGTCCAGAGGCAGTGCCTTTCTCTGATGAAGGGCAGACTAGGGAGGAGAGGCGCCTCCTTCCTGTGCGGCATCCAGGTGGCCATCATACGAAACAGAATGCTGGATCCAGAGGGGCTTTTATTCCTTTGCCATGGGCGTTAATGCTAGAGAGTGCCTCCTGTGAGGTAAAGTAACCATTTAGGAGACCTTTAGGAATGTGCTTGGGATCATCCGGCCAAGGGGAGGGGACTGCAGTATGTTGAACCAATGCAATGAGGTGGGATGAGAAAGAAACCAGAATAAAGATGACGGGGAATGTTGCTCAGTCAGTATTCTTAGGCCAAACAGCCTAATTTGCATTTCCCTGTGGATCAGAGCACAGTTATTCTTTGGATTGTTCATTTCCCCAAGTTTCTCAATTGCATTCTTGACTCAAATCTTACTCAAAAATGCGCATACTGGAGAAGTCAAATAGAAAAATGCAAATATTATGGAAAGTTGCATACAAATGCATATATTAAGGAAAATGCATGCACAAATGGGTTTCTTTCACAAGAAATTCCATATAGTTTCAACACAGACACTGATGAAATTGAGATCAATAGGTAGGTGCTTACGAAAACAGTGTCTGTATTACTACTGTAGTCCCTGCTAGATCGTTCCGAACTTCTGGGGGGCATGATCTGTTAACTTAGAATCAACTGTCTTTCTGTTCCATCCATGAAACTTTGTGTAAGATTTTGTTGTTTGCACACCCTTAGACCAGAACATCTGTTTCATTAAAGTAGACCGTATTGTATTGTTTTAAAGTCATCCTTTAAAAATGGGAAGAAAAAGATCTGCTTTAATCTCCCATAACATAGCTGCCCCCTTCCTCCCCTTCCTTCCCCTCCCCTCGTTTTGGTGATTTGAATTGGTAGAAAGTTGATTAGCTTGATCATACAGTCAAACATGGAATTGAAAGTCCTTCTGACGCACAGAGGCACTTCAAGCAGAAAATAAAAATGGTGCCCCCCATGGTGGCAAAAATACAATAAAGAAGCTAGCAATTTTCTGCTTTTCGATTGTATAACCTCGCAAAACTGCCCATCAGCAGAGTGGTTCTGTCTTGAGAATTATATCTGTCAGTCTAGTCTGAACAGAAACCAGAGATATGGTGAGTCATGCGTTAGTTAATGTTTTAAAAAAATATAGGAACAGTTACTTGTTCTAGAAAGTGGATGTGATATAGTTAGACAAGGCTGTACTTCCAGTTGTTTTAGGCTCCGGCACCCATCAACCCAACCAGCATCCCCAGTGGTTGGGGATTATGGGAGCTGTAGTCCAGAGAGCACCATGCTGCCCACTTCTGCAGTAGGTGCTGATGCTTTCCTCTCCCAGATTTTTACTTGTCTGCGGCGCAGCCTAGGCCATGCCCCCAAATCCCCTGCAGTGCATTCCAGTTGTTCGTAGGATCTCAGAAGGGTGGCTTCTACTTAGAGCACATGCTGTCTAGCTCAGTATCGTGTTCCCTGAGTGGCAGCAGCTCACCAGGGTTTCGGGCAGGACCTGGCAGCTGCGGGTTTTTGAGGCTGAAAAAAGGGACAATGCTTTCTGGAAAATGGCTCTCTCTCGAAGCTACTGGTCTTCTGAATTGAACAAGCAAGCTTGCACATCTCAAGAGTCCAGCTCAGCAAACCATGGCAAATACCCCTTGCGCCACCTGACAGATAATCAAGAACTCTGTGGGTTGTTTGCACCCTCCCTCTACTTCCTTCCCCTCAGTCCGCTCATGGGCAGTGGATGTTTTATGTTCGTATCAAAAGAACACTCACTGCCCTGTCAAAACTCCATTTTAGAGCGAATTCTCCTTTGGCAGCTAGTTGTCCAGCTCCCTTTCCCCTAAACGAGGATGGGGTGCGCTTTTGCACTTCCCTGTGCACCTGGAGTCTCGGGGGAAAGCGCAAAATGCTCTTCGCTCTGGGGACAGTCAGGGCAAAAAGGAAGAAAGTTAGGATTTTGCTGCAAAAGGGATATAGATGTTCCTACCCCCTTTTTGTGAACAAACATCCTTGATGCCATCACTCTTCCTGCCGTCGGATGGCTATCAAGAAAAACAGAGTAACGAAAACCCTTCTTCGGAGTGTGTTTGGGTCAGCGGTCAGGGTTCCTACAGAAGTGCATCCCTCTGCAGTCACACTGGCACAGCTTGCTTTTTTTTTTTTTTTTTTTTTTAAAAAAAGAGGTATACTTTTTGTGGGTTCCAAAAAAAAAAAAAAAAAAAAGCGTCTTAATCACTGGCAGCTCCCTCAGTACGTCACTTGGGAATTTGAAAGGGGCTGCTGTTGGCTGCCAAATTGAGGTTTGCAACGTCCAGGGGAAAAATGGTTAAAGGGGAACAAAAAAGCTGCAGCAAGTGAAGGGACTCGTAATCATGGCAGGGGACACCCAGTCGTGGGGGGCTAGTTGTTCTGGCAAGAGGGGTGAGAAAGTTGCCAGCCAGCCCCCCACTCGCCCCCCAGCGCCCGTGATGGAGTCACTCTCCCAGGTTCAGACAACTGACAGTCCTTGCAGGCCCCAGGCCCCGAGAACATGCCTTGGGTTGTCACAGTGGTTTGTTGCCCATGCATAAGCCGCTCTGCGGGAACCAGCCTGTGTTCACACAACATGACAACCCATCCTGGCTTGGTACCCGTGATGGGTTGCCATGCTGCACAAACTGCAGTTAATAGAAATTTAGTGAAAATACTGTTCTTAGAAACAGGTAGACAAATAGTAACAACTGCATTTGGATGCCTTCTACCATCCTTGCACAGATTATCATCATCAGAGAGGAAGAGCTGGGATAAAACGGTTGGCCCTGTGTCTTCCCCTGCATCTCCCTCATCTGCAGTATCCCTGTCCACATGCTGGAAATGCAAGCATTGGTGGCCAGGGACTCCCTGCAGAATTTAGAATCCTGTAAAATCAGGATTCCGACTTGCTGGACAATTCCATGAGTAAAGATGGCTTCCTCCTGCAGAAGCTCATTTCCCTATCCCACAACGAGCAGGAGGGGTGGTCACAGTGGCGTGACTGAGGGAGATAAGCTGTGTGATGGGTAGAATTCCCCAAAACGGCTTGTCACCGTTGGGAGATGCACAACCTCTGTGCCTTGTATTTGGAATCTTACGTGCTCTGACCAAACCCTCGGTATCTCGCTGGTTAGAAGCCGCTAATGTTGAAACATCTACAACATTTTGCAAAACAGTATTGTAGCAATACATACTTAGGTTTGGCAGGAGGAAATTAGTCTTTCCTTCTCTGAGGAGTTTTGCATTCATCCGGTGGCTTTCAGTGAAGGCACTGGGTTTGGAAGTCTCCATTCCCTGCCCTCTGTTTCTGAGGTGTAACTATTTTTGGTGCTTCTGTACAGCAGGGTGGTGCAAAATAGATGGCTGGCTGGAGTGAAAATTAAACTTGTGCATCATGCTGGAAGGTCTGCGGTTGCCTCCTGCACATTGGGATTGTCTTGTGTGTGTTGTCACTGCAGGGCATGTGGGCATTAGTTGCCTTTGCACCCTGCTGAAGCGTTAGCGCTACATTTTCAGAAGCAACTTCGTGGTCATCTTTATTGCATCTGCTGACATGGACTGCAGTTCACGAAAGCTGATCTCATAATAGAACTATTATGCCTATTTAGGACTACTGGTGCGGTTTATAAATTCCCAACATTAATAAATAATTGCTGCTGCAGCCTGTAAGACACTCTCTTGAGCTTGTGAAGACCTTAATAAATTGCAGAAAAAAGATGGTGGAAGTTGGCTTGGGAAATATCAGAAGGGCATATGTATAATGTATGTATAGATGCCAAGTAGTTTTAGGTGGAAAGCACTTTTCTAAATAAAAGTAAAATTCGTAAGAAAATGACTAAGGTTATACAATGTGGTGGTAATGATGTGAAGTCATTGCTACCACATTGCTCAAACTTAGTCATTTTCTTTAAGAAATGTGGCAAGGGGATATGGATTTGTGGTCAGCCGGGGCTGGAGGGCTGCTGTTAAAAGATTCCTCAGCCATTTGTCAAGAAGGGAAAAAGAGTTGAGCTGGGGGACAAACTAAAAGGCAGGAAAGGTGCCTCATCGTGGCACGCAACTAGCCACTTGTGTTGGTGGGCTTGAAACCACACTGCAGAAGACTTAACAACACTGGGTTGGCTGCAAATCTCAGCAGATGTTCTGGAGTGAGCGTCATTTTTTTGCAAGCCTATAAACCAGGTTTAAGGAAAGTGTTGATTTTAGTGTTTGTCCTTAAAATGATCATCTTCTTTCTTCTGTCACCTGTTTTTAGATACTAACCTTTATGATCCATTTTCCCCTCCTGTAAGCAGTTTTACATTAAGGCCACTCATTCATTATAGGATGTGGCTGCATAAATAGTTAACATTGGAAATGGGTGTCAAAAACTTTAAAAACTTGGGTGACCTGCCTTGAAGAACTTGCGGACATGTTATAGCTTGATATTAATCTCAGTACATAAAATGTGTTTTTAAACCCTTCTGTTTTAAAGGTATTTTTCTTAAAGGCTTGCTCAGAAAAGCCTTTTTTCCTAGTAGCTTGATTAATACAAACAGATTCTGAGCTTAATGTGTATTGCAGTTCCTTCTTTGGACTCCCCGCGAGTTTTACAAAGTATTTTCCTCTTTACTTACCAAATGGCATGTTGAATAATTTAATAATAATAGTTGAATAAGCTATTGATGTACCGTCCTGAAAAAACGCTTCTGAATGAAAGTTTAGGTTCACGTCAAGGTTTTGTCACTCCCCATCTTCACAGCAGCGCACTTTTTGCCAACTTCTGAGCTGTTGTTTGAGAGTGAAGTAACAAATCTTTATGTGCGAGACAGTTTATAGCCTTGCTCAAACCTATTGCTAGCTTTCGCAAGAGGCCTAGTACAGCTTGCCTTAACAATGACCCTCAATTTTCACCCTGTTATTTACATTACAAGTGAGAGTTGCCTCTGAAAGACCACAGTGAAACCCACGGCTCTGTTCAACAGAAATAAATGTTGGTTCCATTTCCTTTGGTTGCAAGACTTTGCTCTGTCCATTCCAACGCTAAAAGTCTTTACTGAACTGTAAATGTAATTACTCTGTTTATTTCCTCTTTAGGACACCTGAACAATGTCCAAGTGTAGTTTCCTTGTTGTCAGAAAGTTATAACCCCCATGTCCGCTATGGGGCAGCCATGGCCCTAGGCATCTGCTGTGCTGGGACAGGAAACAAGGTAAGGTCAAAAGAAACCAGTCTTGCTGCTCTTCCTCTTCTGCTCAGGTTCTGGAATTGAAGAATGTCGGGTTGCAACAAGCTTCACAAGGACCACCGTGTCCCGTGAGAGCAGCTTGCAAGGTCCTGCTCAGTGAACATCAGTTCTCCGCTTTTGAACGTTCTTAAGGAAGCTCTACATTTTAATGGAAGTTTAAGACTTAGATTAAGAAAGCAGAGAAATAGGGCAAGCAACTAATTTAAATACACCTTAGCTAGTTAAAAAATGCATATGGGTAAAAATTAGTTTTAAAGAAAGGAACGTCCTTTGTTTTTAGTTAATTTAGTTAGTTTAGCCTTTGTTGCCCTGGGCATCACTTGAGTAAAAGCATTTCATCTAATATAAGATAAAAGTACTTAAGGTGATGCTTGCCCCCTCTAATGTGTTAGCACTTGTATTAGAAATACATTTTTAATTGCTCAATTAAATCAAGACACATTTTAGTAGATGAAAAGGGTTGAGAAAGCAATAAATCTAACAAATTGATTCATCAGACATTGGAAGCATACAGAAAACATACGGTGGGTGAGACTCTTAAAGTAATTATTTCGATAAGAAGATGTGCATCTGTCTTTCATTACTATAACACCCAAACCATGGCATTTAGACACCTCGAACAAGGCATTTATAATAAGGGAACCATAGGGACATACACGTTGACATTGGGGGTTTTTTAAGCAGTATTGGTTAATTTGATTAAACAACTCTGTATGTTTAAATATTTATTTTTCGGTTTATATCCTGCCTTTTTCCTACAAAGGGCTCAAGGCAGCTTACATCTCCTCCTCCATCTTATCCCCACAACAACCACCCTGTGGGGTAGGTTGGGCTGAGAGTCTGGGACTGGCCCAAAGCCACCCAGTTGGCTCCATGGCTGAGCGGGGACTAGAACCCAGATCGTCTGAGTCCCAGTCCCACGCTCTTAACCACGACGCCACACTGGCTCTCAGTGCTACCATCAGTCACAACGCGGCAGACTTGCCCGACCCGTCCATAGCATTGCAGTCACTCCCGTTTGAAGCTAGGGGAGACGGGTAAACCAAGGGACATGGCTTTGAGGGCAGACCCCTCTCTCAGGGTGCTCTAGAAGTATGCCGTGGCGGGCGCTGTACCATAGTGCCAGCAGGGGCGGCTTCATTCAGATGGTGCAGCTGCAGCAAGTCCAACTCTGACAGTGCTGTAAACTTGCTCAAAGGACTTGCAGAATCAATGTAGCTCCTTTCCTGGCCCTTGTAAACTCAGGCTTGTTTAGCAGTAACCAACACTTATGCCCTGCAGTTCTATTCATGCCTGCTCAGAAAGAAGAACTGTTTTGCTTGCTTGCTTGCTTGTTATATTTATATCCCACTTTTCTCCCATTGTGACACCAAGACAGCTGGTCATGGTTCCCAGCTGGTCTCCGCTCCAAGCTCAGGCCAGCCCCAGACCTGCTTAGCATTTATTTATTTATTTATTAAAACATTTCTATGCCGCCCC
>NW_025336508.1:2059366-2060992 GCF_004798865.1 Varanus komodoensis
GGGGCGGCTCACAACATTAGGTTAAAATGCAAGAAATAACAATATAAAATAAGTCGTCCTGGCCAGATAAAATAATCAATAATATTAACAATTAAAATGACGCTTAAATAAAAAGGTCTTCGCCTGGCGCCGAAAAACAAATAACGACGGCACCAGGCGGACCTCTCTGGGGAGCACTTTATCACAGTGGATGCCTTAAGTGCCTTCAGACCATACACTGGGCCATTGCCTTAATGGGGCTAGGAAGACGTGTACAGGATCGCATCCTTATGTCTTTGAAACAGGCCAGGGCCTTGCCTTTCTGTGCGAACACCCAGAGAACACCAGTGTCCCCTAGTCCTTCCTCAACTCTGCTTCCTGAACCATCTTGAGACTAAAGGTGATTTAACCAGCTCGCAGTGTGTGACACTGAAGCTGTTGGTAAAGAATGTGCTCTTAAGCCACACAGTCTGCACTGTCCAACTGGGTCCCTCTGCTAGTAGCAGTGACATTCGTTTAGGAAAAGCCAGGTGCAGAATTCCGCACAAGAGGAGAATGCAGCTCGTGTTGCTTTCGTGTGAGCACACGAGGTTCGACATCACACTTACATGATCGCTTGTGTAATGATCAAGTTTGAGCAGCCACCTGCCCAAGCGTAAGGCACAGATGGATGTGCAGTGGTAATATTTTGTGGCGCTCTCCTGCTGCTGTTTGTGTTGATGGAACGGCACTGTTGGAAACGGCCTCAAGTCTTTCAGGAACTGTTAAGCCAAAGTAACTAGTTGATTGTGGCTTGATGTATAACATCCCTTCAGAGAATCCAGAACTGTAAGCCAATTTTTTAGAACCAGATTTGCCGTTCAGAAATTAAATGTTAATCAGGTGAAATTCAGCGCAGGTAGGGATGCCCTGTTACGTCTCTTATATTCAATTAGCCTGCAATAAAAACAAACCATGCTGTGAGCCCCCGTGCTCCCTTCTTTCCCCCCGCAAGCTTGAAGGCCACCATGCTGGCTGTCTTCTCTCGCACTGCGTGCTGTGGAGACTGAAGCAGCTTTAAGTTCCAGCAAAGGAATGCTCTTTGGAGTGCTGGAGCCATTAATCTGAGGGTACGTGAACCGGGGGCCTGCATGGGCGATTGCTTCTCTGCTGGAAAGCATAGGCCCCCTGTGGACCAGCTTTCTGTCTTGCTCTGCCTTTGCACCGTGATTGATGCCACCATTTACAGTCTCTGTATAAACTTTCTCTTCTTGTTACTGGGCTTCCTATGCAACAGAGCGGTCAGCTGACGGGTTCTCCTCCACAGCGCGCCCTGCCTCGTTCTTGCTTTGCTCGATCGTCTCAGAGCCCTGTGCTGGATCCCTTTGCCCGGCCATGCATTTATGTTCCTCGCATATGGGCTGCCTTCTGGAATTGTTCTTGGCTGATGTTTCAAGCCTGCAATCTCTATTTGCCTCTTTTTAAAATTTTATTTTAGGCATTAGATTTCTGTGTGCCCACTGGCCAAGGTTCTCTGGGATGTTCAAAACCCTAAAATGCAACATGAAACTTGTAAAAGTTTGAAATAGAACAGAACTAAAGTGAAAATTGGAGTCAAAACCAGTTAGTCTCTCTCTCTCTCTCTCTCTCTCTCTCTCTCTCTCTCTC
>NW_025336508.1:2061092-2304631 GCF_004798865.1 Varanus komodoensis
CACACACACACACACACACACACACACACAGAGAGAGAGAGAGAGAGAGAGAGTGTTTATTATTACATCATAAGTAAGATTTTGCTTTTAATCTAGATGTCTCTTTTATTCACCTTGGGATGTGAAAATGCAGGTTTATTAATTAAATAAACTGTCTCTTAGACTGGTGAAATTCCAGACCCTCCTTTCCTCCCTGTGACAGTGTAGCTGACCCCTATGTAGGGGGTTATGTGCCTGAGAGTCTATGAGAGCCTCTCCCAAATTGGCACTTCCCAGATGTGTTTAACTACAACTCCCATTGTGAGTGTAATCAGTGGCCATGTTGGCTGGGGTTGATAGGAGCAGTAATCCATGACATTTGCTGGGCACAAATTCAGGAAAGGCTAGGCTATTTATTTATTTATTTTTCACACACACCCCACATACCCCTTTCTTCCAGAAATGGCACTTAAAGCAGCTTGCAGGCATAATTGATTAAAACCACAATACATTAGAATGCAGTAAGAACATAATTGTTACAAAATTAAACACGAAAAAGCTGTAGCCAGCCCCACAAGCTGAACTGCAAGCTGAAGACCTCCTTCAGGAAAGCGTTCTTTGCCAGCTGGCAGTGGGGAGCAAGCGAGCTTCCCCCAGAGAGAATCCCACAGTTTGAGATCAGCCACGGAAAAGGCTCTCCCTTGGTCACGTCCACAAAGGTCTCTGAAGGTAGCAGTCTTGAAACAAGGGCTTCTCCAAAAGGTCTTAAGAACTGGGCAACCTCGTATGGGAGAAGTTGGTCTACCTTCCAAGTGGAAGGCTATTATAGAAATTATTTCATTTTTACAGAGCCCGGCAGCTGGAACTCTCTTTGCATGCTCTCTTTGCATGCTGAACAAATTTAAAAGGCAGCCCCATACCGAATGCATTCCAGTAGTCCAAGAGAGATGTAGCTGAGGCATGCAGATCATACATCTCCAAGAATGGAAGTTGTTGATACCTGACTTCCTGGAGCTGAGGCAAAAGCTTCAAATAAAACCTTTCACTGCAGTAATTCCAGCTATTAGCTACAACCCTCTGGAGTCTGCATAAGGATCCTAAGCGAACAGCTCGCACCAAAGTTGCCAGGCAATAATCAGCTCATCAATATCACAACAAGAAACCAAGAATCCCTGGATTCAGCATACAGAACATGTTCCAGGAGGTTGATGGCTCCAAAGCAGAAAGCTTTCCGTGATACCACCCCCACAGTTTACTTCAGGTTGCTCCGGCTTTTCAGATCATCGGGCGTTCAGGCTTGTCAGGGAAGCCTGGCTCTTGGGCCACCGTTGCACCCCTCCGGCCTGCTCCCTTTAGCTGACGGCTCTCCAAAAACACCCTCCAAAACACCTTTTCCTGAAAAGACCTCTGCCTGCTGCCACGGAGGATGTCTCTGGCCGAGCAGCAGGGTCCCTCAAAGTCTAGTGTCTCAGCTGTAGGAGAGAGGCTGTATCAACATCTCACCCCCACCTGGATCACCAGCGAGTGAGTTTCGAGACATCTGACTTTCCCTGGCTTGACCTGACTCTACAGCCTCTCTCCCTATCGCAGAATCAGTTTCAGAAGCTGTGGCAAGGACAGGAGCAAGGGCCCACAGGCAAGGCTAGCGACTGAGGAAGGGCAGAACACCTTTGGCCTTTCCTCTCTGCTTATGGCCAACTTCTGCTTGTACTGGACAAAAATGGGCAACTGTTTGGTATATACTGTCTCAGTCTGTTTTATTTCTCCATAATTTGTGCAGGCAGGGTAATGGAACCTGCCTGGCTGCAGCTCTGTACTTCATTGTTTATTTCTAAAACAAAGGGTCGTGAGCATCTGTTTATACCCATGTGTCTTCTGGGGCTTGCATCAACATATTTTAATGGCTAAGTTAATATATTAGAATTTAGGAGATTGGAAATGAAGTTAAGCTTTTAGTTAAACTGAAGAGGCACTTCCATCATGCATCCTCTATAAATAGTTGTGAGCTCATGTGGTGCTGCAGATCAGGCTTCGACCAATAAATGCACAAAAATACAACTTGGCCTTGTAAAAACCAACTTCGCATAATTAGACTGAAGGTTTTGGAGAGACCATGCAGTGAAACTGGTAATAAAAGCGAACCCCAAGAGCTACACTTGACATCTGCCTGCCTTGTAGTTAACATGAGGTTTTGACATCGTCATGTGTGTCATCTAGGTTGACGCAAATTATATTGTTTTTATATTGTGATTACTTATTTATTGTTGTGAGCCACCCTGAGGCTTTGGCAAATGGAGCAGCATAGAAGCTTCCTAAATAAATATAAATATAAATATAAATATAAATAAATAAATCAGGGCCAGTACTTGAAGGGACAGGGGAGCATTTGAATTTGAATTTTGAATTTTTCAGGCATAAACCCCCTGTTCCTTTCAGCCCTTGGGAATATCTTCACACTGATGTAAGAGTGTGAGAAGGTAAAGCTCCCACCCTGGGCCTTTGCATGGCATTTGAGGTGTTTGCTACCTCTCCCCCCCCCCCCCCCGCCATGAGCCTCTGCGCCTCATTTTGCAGAGCACAATTTCCATCGTCACTGCCCAGGTTCAGCTTGTTGTGTCATCCAGACCCAGGCTGGCATAGCTTGTCAGAGGCGGGAAAGGCCTTCCAGTAACCCTACACCTCCCCATGCACAGTCTTGAAATTGATGGTACTTTTTAAAAGGGTGATGTCTAAAGTAAGCAGCCTTTATAACACTAAACAAGTTGTCAACTTAATACTTTACACACCTCATCTTCCAAGAAGTACAGATTTCCTTAAACAAGGGGGCAAATATCACACGTCCCTGAACTTTTGGGAGTGAATTGAGCAGGTGCCTTAAAACAGATTGTGCTCTCCTGCCCCTTGCCCTATTGTCCGTGTGGTGGGCAGAGTCCACCAATACAATAAGCCACACTGTATTCTGTTGCCTGCTGGAAGATCCTAATCTGATAACCCTGACAAAAGCCTGGTGTTTGAAAAGTAATAAGGTTAATATTCTGTGTGTTCTTTTCTCCTCCCCAACCCCCCAGGAAGCAATTAATTTGCTGGAGCCCATGACAAATGATCCTGTGAACTACGTGCGTCAAGGCGCTCTGATTGCCTCTGCCCTCATCATGATCCAGCAGACAGAAATTCTCTGTCCAAAGGTGAGCGATGGGTTTCCAGCCAGGGAGGTATGCAGGTGAAGAAGGTAACATTTCTGCAGCCCTGTAACCATCGTTGTTTTGGCGAGCAGGTTTCTTTCGGAGCAGTTACTTGCTGGTGTGCTTTGAAAACTTGATTTTTGTAAGGGTGTTTTCAGTCCAGTAATTCACAAGGAGCGTGTGCGCATGAACATCTAGCACTGCTAAATCAAGTTTGACCTGCGGTCTGATCTTATAAATTAGACCAGACTGTTGCCTCTTTCTCAGAAGGTGTGAGAATGTGGGTGCTTATACTCAAATGACAGCAAGCTTTGCAAGGCTCAGTAACTAGAGGCCGAGTTCCCTGACAGCCCCCTGGAGAATAGTCTAGAGCAGGACTGGGGAAGCTTTGGCCTCAGATCCTATTCTGACTCTTCTGGGCTTTTCCAGATAGCCATCCACCACTGGAATCCAGCCCCCAAATGCTTCTCAGAGGGGGAATTAAATCCTTGCCCTGAAAGTTCCAACGTGCCCATTTTTAGAATGTTTGGTGACTAGAAACCTTTAGGCAAACGACCAACTGTTCCTGTGTACGCACGGTTGCCTCACTGTTTTTTAGTTCGCCAAGGCCTGTCTTCTAGCAAACCGATGGTGCATTTTTTCCTGTTAAGTTCAGGCTTAGAAACTAGCAGTTGAGTGAGTGGCAGTATAATTCATTTGCATTTTGCAAATAGGATGATGCCCACCTCGAACAGAAGCTCTTCCAAATTAGAGTCTGTAGATTGATGAGCCATTTCTTAAATCCATAATTAGAGATATTTTATCACAAGCGCGGCAGCTGTCTTTTGGAGAATATGCATGGGACAGTTGATTAGGGACTGCGGGAGTCTTTGTCTTGTACCAATTTGCAATATGTCCATTACTTACATATTGGATTACCTAGTTGAAGGAACTGTTCCATTGGTCATTTAGCTGAGTTTTAATCTGAAACGTAGTTTTGTCTCGCTGTTCTCATTTTGATTAGCAATTAGCACAAAGAACGGTGCTGGATTGGCTATTGTATTGTTTTATGAACTGTTGTAAAACCACCTAGAGAGCTTCTGGTATTGGGAGGTATAGAAATGAATTTAAATGAACAGAGGAGGAGGAAGATGGTGATGGTGTAGACCACAGGTTTGCCTGGTAGCTCATCCAGATAAACCAACGTAAGCTGTGCATCTTTGAGGTGTCATGGATTTCGTTTTGCGTTTTCTGTTCTGATAGTTTGTGATTTTGTAACACAGGCTTCTTGGCTGTATGGAGGCATAGGAGTGGCATTGCTCTAAGGAGCTCATGAGCTGAATGTGGATCTCTGCGAACTCCTGGAATGTTGATTGCACAAGGCTGGAGTGGGTTGAGGCAGCCTGGTACAGAGCTGATAAATCACTGCAAGAAAAGAATATGCAGAAACCACGGGAGTGGGAGTGGGAATCCATGGATCAGATGTCGCAACCTGGGGCCTCAGGATTTGCTGGACTGCGGCTTCCAGTAGAGGAATGGTGAGAATTGCAGTCCAAGTCATCTTGAGCCCCCCATGTTGGGGAAAGCTGTAATGAGTCATCCATCCCTAAAGTGGGATGGCCAAAACCTAAAGCATGCTTTCTTTGCCATATTTCCTTGAAAACCTTCAAAGAAGGGATGTAGGCTTGACTGCAGAACTCCCCATTTCAATTTTGCCTGTATTAGTCTTCCTGGAGCTTCGCAGCTCTTGGTGATGGCTTCATGTGTGATGCATGGGGTGGGCAATTCTGGCAGCACGTTTCCTGCATGGCCGACGTGATCTTGGCGCCCAGTAGTCGTCTTGTCTCAAAGGCAAGCATGGCCGGTTCCTGTCCCCTGTACCTTCCATGTTTGTCTTCTGAATTCTTCGTCATCTTAACAGCTTTGCAGCGTTTCAAGCTTTTGAACTGTGGTTGCTGTCAAGAATTCTGCGCTGAATTCTGCAAACTTCATCTGCAGCAGACAAAGCCAGTTCCCAGTAAGCCACTGTGGGCACTTTGGCCTCAGAGCTCTCAGTGGCAGTGGGGTGCGCAACACGGGCAACTGTGATCGGCAGGTGCCTTGAGGCTGCCGGATTGGCCAGGTGTGGTATGCCAGGGAGGTGGCTCTTTCCAATATATCAGGGGCTCTGAGCCCCCACCTGGTTCCCTAGGTAGGCATCATTGTCAGCTACTGTTAGCAATAGGGCAACCCACTATTAGCAAGCCCTACCTACCTACCTACCTACCGTTCATTTCATTTCATTTCATTTCTATACTGCCCATAGCTGAAGTTCTCTGTATAAGGCATCTTCCCCTGCTTATAGCTTCATACCTGACATGCCTCCGGTTCCAGCTTCTAGTCCCAGTTTTTACTTCTAACTTGATCTTCTGACCTATGCGGAAGAACACAATTCCTTTACCTGGTATAGATTTGGGGTAGCTATCCGCAATCACAACCTGGGCAAAAAGAAGCTTCAGTCTAAAACCAGGCAGCCTAAAACGGCGTTTGCCTTTTGGTGATGCGCCATTTCATTGGTGACCCATGTGCCGGAATACTGCTCAGACATTCTCGGTAGTGCTGCTAGCACTGTCTGGAAGGTCCTCCCGCTTCTTCTGCACATGCGTTTCCTGTTTTTCTCTTCTCTGTCTGTAAAATGAGGCACATTTGCCATTGTCCGGCTCTCATTGATGTGAATGAAAGAAGCGCATGTATGAGCATTTCCTATTTTGTCTGCAGGAAGGGTTTTGTAATACAGCAGGGCTTCTACGACAGGGAATTATCTCCTGGAATAGACTTACTGTAAAAAAAGAAAGTGTTTTGCGCTTGGCAGCTAAATATTGGTTTTTCTGGGAAAGGCTTTCTGTGTGAAGTTGTTGCCGCATTTGAAAACATAAAATTCTTTGTCAGAATAGCTTTTAACTATTTAAAATATGACACCTGTATCATAAGACATCCAAGAACTTCCACGTTTATGAGCTTCCTTGTTTATATAGAAGCACTAAGCAAGAAGCTTAAATCAAAAGGGCTTGGCAGTTGTCCTGGGTTGTTCCGACTCTTTGGTGTGTGTAATGTCACTGCTCGATCAATTGTAAAAACAACCACCTATGTCTTTCCGCATTATGCTTAGTTGAGGGATCGGAATGCCTTTTCCCTGACCCACTTTGTACACAATAGCAGGAAATGACAAGTTAAGTAACCCACAATTGGTTACATGCATTCTTTGGCCATTTTTAATGTTCAACACCCAATTAAGGTAATCCACGGTTAACCTACTGTTAATAGTTAGGTTAACCGTGTGTTGTTTGCTGCCGAATAAGCTTATTGTGTCAGGTTTCAAGCACCACTTAGCAACCCCGAGTCAGGGGCTGGGTTTTTAAAAAGGCTGCACACACCTGGAATGTGTGGTAAAACCCACTGAAGGTGGCAGAAGCAGGGCCAAAGAGCCCTGCCAGAGTGGAAGTCCTGTACTTGATCCTGGAGGTTGTGCTTGTGAGAGAGGCTCCTGAGATATCAGAAATCCTTGCCCGTAACATTTTAAGAGTTAAAACCTTGCTTTAGCAACAAAAAAACCCATCACGGCCCGAAACCCAATTCTGTGTTCTCCAGCATTTTTACCTTAAGAGAAGAGCTGCGTTGCATCAGACTGGAGCTACACGGAGTCCAGTGCTCTGCGCACACAGTGGTGAACCAGGTACCCCTGGGGAGGCTACAGGCAGGCACGAGTGCAGCAGTATCCTCCCACCCGTGTTCCCCATACACTGGCACCAACAATCATACTGTCCCCAGTGCTGGAGGGGAATATATAGCCACTGTGACTGGTGGCCATTGGTGGCCTTATGCGCCATCCGTGTGGGACGGGGCGCACAGCCCTGGGCTTGGTGCGCAGATGGGATTTTCTTCGGCTCAGATTTATTCTCGGAGCTCCACACGCGTTCATCCGTGGTGGCCCAAACCTCAGTTCTGCCAACCAGCAGGGAAAAGGAAACGCCTCCCCTAGGCTGCACCCAGGCACTTTTTAGAGGCCTCTGGCAACAGGAGGAGGCAGAGAATTCCTCGTTCGAATGGCTTCAGGCGGCACTTTCTGCTGGGATCTGCCATCAGTGTTACGCGCTTGATAGGGTAGGGCTATAATAAATAGACACACGCCCCCTTCCGTGTGTGGAAGTGTGTTCAGGAAGGACATGCTAGTTTTAGCTCAGTGGAGCAGGAAGGAAGCGGCAAAGGTGGCACGCTGTGGTTTTCATCTCCTGTTTGTGGCCTTCCCAGAATCCCTTGGGGGATCACTCTAGGAAGCAGGGGGCTAGGCTAGAGAAATAGCCTGGCAAAGGCGCCCATGAACAGCCCAAGATTCTGGGTTTGCACAGAACAACAACCCGCAGTTTGCAACCCAGAGGAATGTCCTGGAATTCGAAAGCCCATACTGAGAGTCAGCATTATGTGCGAACCCAGCCAGTGTGGTGTTGTGACAAGTCTTTTAGGGCTTCTGCTCCTCTTAGACTGCTGCTTTCACTTAATGTGTTCGTTGTTGCCCTCCGCTGCGTGATGGTTAGCATTGCTCTCAGTTCTTGCAGGTTAGTGGTGAGGCCAAGCAAACCTAGCTGGTGCACCTTCAAACATTCCCCAGAACCTCCTGCAGTGCCTTGAGCCTCCGTTCCAGATCACACAGCACTCCTCAGTGGAGCGGCTGACGTGGACTCTGGCAGCTGGAATGCAGGAAATCTCAGCGCCACTACTTCTGAGCAACATCACATAGTCTATAAAATCTGTCAGTTGCAGAATGAAATAGTAGGACAATACATTTCCAGGAGTTTCTTTGCGTTTACAGGACTGAACTATTCTGACATTTGCAGCTTTAAACTAAACTTCTGACTCAGAGACGCATTTCGTTGCCGCCTCTGTAATGGGCTAGTTGCGCTTAACCTGTCTGGAAGCTCATCCTGGGTGGCTATTGTTCTTCTCTCTCATTTCCTCCCAGAGGGCCCTCCACCATACAGGGAAGTTGACTTGCAGTTGTATCCAGGCAGCAAGAGCAGTGGCTCCCAGAGTGGTCCTGGGCAGAGAAGCACTTTGGCCTCCTTCACAGAAGGCAACTCAGCTTGTCCAGGAATTGGACCGTCAATCCCTCTAATGTCTGTTGGTGTTGGGACAAGTGGAAGGATTCTGTGTGCTTTCCAAGCAGCAGTGACCAATTGGAAGCCTCCAAGCTGGAGAAAAGCAAATCCCAGTAGGAAGCAGTTGGATGGAGCAAGAGTGTTTCTTGAGAAAATTTCTTCAGTCCGATCCAGCACAGAATGAGTAGAGACGCAAGAGGCCTCACCTGATTTCACACAAGGCTTCTGTCAGGGATGAAGGGATCCCTCAAGTGGTGCTTAGTAATGAGGGAGGCATCACTTGCGGTCAGCAGCTGCTCATCTGTTCTTACCTCCCCTTTCAGCTGTAACAACTCCCAGCACAGTGGACAGCGGAAACCGTCGCAAGTGAAACCGTTCAGGTCTCAAGCAAATTGCAGAAAGTTTAGTCAGACAGTGGGACAGCCAAAACAGCGAGGAAAACCAGTCCTGCCACCTTGCTGCCTGAGAGCAAAGCGGGAAAGGCAAGATCTCTGCCCTGAAAAGAGAAGGGAGACAGTGCTGCCCAGCACACAGCTGGGCAGAGCTGTAGCTGGGCATCTCCAAAGAACAGGAGATGCCAGCGGAGCAGGCCCGCTCCTTGCCAAAGGCAAGCAGGCAGCTGCAGTGGGGGCTTCTCAGGGCAGAGGTGGGAGCAAAGCTGTAGCCAGGCTGAAAGCAGCCTCCCCCGTCGCCTCATCTGAGGCTGTAAATACTAACCTTTGCAATATTCAAGTGGAGCGGCAGGCCCCCTCTCTTCCTGGGACCCTGGCAGGGCCTGGAGGGGTTCCCCTCTGTGCCTGTTACGATCTGGGCAACTGAGGATACTGCTACTTTTTTAACTTGGAGGACCCACAAGTATTTATTTCTCCAAACGGCTGGTTTCTTTTTCTTTCTCGAGCCAAACTTGCATCCGTGACCCAGGTGCCCGAAGCACTACATCAATAGAATGAAAGGTCAGGACTTGATCAGAATTCAGGTGTAGGGCTGTAATTCAGTGGCAAAACTCTTGTTTCCTGCACAGAAAGCTCTAGATTAAATTCCTGGAATTTCCAATTAAAATCACTAGTTGCAGGGTGGAAAAATCTATTTAAGAAGGCGTCAAAGGAGAGGCGTCAAAGGAGAGAGGAGCTGTTTCATAGTATTAGTCACGATGACTATGTATTATGTTCCATGTCGGAAACAGTGTTCCTTTTGCTACCAGTTACTAGGAAGTACATGTGGGAGGTTGCTGTTGGCTTCATGTCTTGCTTGTGGAGTGGTCCTTGGGCCTCCGGTTGGCCGATGCATCCAGCACAACTCCTTTTCCGTTTGTATAGGCTGCTGCAACAGACAGCCATGAGTACAACCTAGGCCAGTGATCCAGTGGCCTGAGCATAAGGCAGATTCTCATGTTCTGCTCTGCGAGTGAGTGCATTCCACTTTCCAGTCATATTTGCATGGCTGTACAGTAAGCTGTGGTGGCCTTAGCCCAGTGTTGAGTGGGAGGTGGAGTAACTTAGCAATAGAATCTAGCTGTTGGCCATTTTGTTTGAAGAGCATTGCTCTTCCTTTCACAAGCAGTGCCCTTTCTTGAGGCAGTTTCCGCTGTGGGAAGAGATGCTGGTGGCTCCCCTAGAAGCTGCCCATTGCTTACCTGCTGCTTGTGTGCCTGGCCTTTGGCGAGTATCGTTGCTCACACAGGTGACTTCTCGTGAATCCGGTCCACATGCGGGGGTGCGCCCAGCTGCGTGTTGGCTCAGCCCCTCTTGGAAGGCAGGCGTAGGCAACCTGGTGCCCCCCAGAATTTTTGGGCTATAAACTTCATCATCTCATGCTGGCTGGGGCTTAGGGGAGTTTGTGGCCAAAAACACTTAGAGGGCACCAAGTGAGGAAATACAGTTTTGTGGTAATTCACCTTGCACTTGAATAAGTACAAGAAAGCATTCTGCTTCCTTGGTGGTTGAGACTTTTATTTCTGAGCCAGAGGTTCTGGTTTTCCACGTCTGTTCATTATGTTTCCTGCACGCAGGCGTGGAAATGAATTAAAGAGCTCAAATTTCAGTAGTGATCGTTTTGTTGTACTATGAGCAGCCAAATGATGTTCCATTAGTGCATTTTCATTAAAGCGGACTCACAAATAGGATGGGGGAGGGGAATTCTAATGGGCTGTGTGACGATAATAAAAATGAGGTGCCAGTCACTGACTTAGATGCCACTTTCACCAGTGGGGGGCAGGAACAAACTCTTCCTCATGTACTTCACCCACAGGAGCTTATACCTCTAAAAGTGGGACATAAAATATCCTAAGAAATCAACTGATTCTTGCATTGAGGGTATTAACATGGAAATTTGCATTAACATGGAAAGCTGGGTAAATCATGACCATTGTTAAACAAAAGCCAGTCCTGTGAATGAGGATGAAGTTCATCCAGAATTTTCTTTCTGATATTCAAAAGTAGCCTGGAACATAAAATATTTCTAGAAATCTGTTGATATTTGCCTTTTGGTTTGGTTTGGTTTGGTCCCAGACAATGCAAAGTATTGGACTCTTGTACAAATCCCATGGGGTATTTCAAACAAAAACTGATCCATGGAACTAGATTTGGCTGCTATCCTACACCTGAACCCAGTGGAATATCTGAAATTCCATATACCTGAACCCAGTTGAATTTACTTCTGAGTAGAGATGTTTAAGTTTGTGGTGTCCTTTTGACATCACATGCATGGAGTTGTTTGGGGACATTTTACTATAAAAATAAGCTTAGGGTAATAACATTATTTGTGGAATTTTTCCCCCTAACAGGAATGCGCTTAAAATTGGGACTTAAAAATGTTGATCTTTGCATGGAGAAGAGGGCTAAGGGTCTTCCTTTTGTGGAGGAGGAGGAGGAGGAAGCTTATCAGTTCCAGTTAACTCTTGATCCACAAGAGTGACTGAGGGATCACTCACGAGAATTGCTATTTGAATAAGCAGAATTGTTCCTTGAGAAGTGAAATTCTAATTGAACCAGCTCTCCTTTCCCACTGGATCTATTCGCAGTGCCGGCAAATTTTGGATCTACTCGTACGTACCAGATTTCCTCCAATAGGTCAGTGTCCAGTGAAGACCAAGAACTCAGGGCCTTCTTGTAGAGCTTTGGATGCTTGCTCCCCCTGGAAATCCTGCACTGGTCAGTCTCAGCAGCTGCCTCCTTGCTCCACCCCATCACCATATGCTTGGTCACATCCCCTCTCGGGTCCTGTATAAGCTTCGTCCTATTTTGGCTCTGCAGCGAAGCACTTCCTTTAAGAAGCAAACACCCTGTTTTCCTGTCTTGCTCCATCGTGCTCTTTGGCACTGAACTTGGCTTGGCCTCCCAGCTACACATCTGTCTTCTCCTGGAACTAAATATTCAAGCTTGGCTCTCCCCCTGGAGAAAATCCGCCGACCTAGCAATGCGGCTTGCCTCCTCGCAGTCACACCCCCACTGGTGGAACCCTTCTCAGAAGAGGAGCTAAAGCTTTCAGAGGTCAGGGCACCCCACGGCTACCAGGATCCGGTGACCAGATTCTTCAGACAAGATCTCGCAGGTGGCAGTGACAGGGCTGAGCAGTTCCTCCGCCCCCAAAGACATTCTTGCCTTGATTGCAAAGGAGAACTTCTCAGGAGGAAGGGGTCCCTCGTGAGCCCCCCCCCCCCCCCCCCCCTCAATAGGACTTCTTAGGGCTATAGCAAACTGCAGCTGAGCTCTGAGTGGGGCTCAGAAAGCTCTGGCGGTAGAAGCTGTCAGTTGCAGCCTAGTTAGTGCCGGAACTGCATCAGTCTGCCAGCTCTGCTGCCTTGCCTCTCGTTTCCCTGCTCTCGCTTTGTGCGACTCACTCTTGGACTCCCCCTTGACGCTGCTGGCTGGACTGTAGGTCTCTTAGTGTGCATGGACACCAGCTGCTGGGGAAGCTGGGCAAGAGGGAGCTGCCGCACTCAGGTCGTGCCTGTGCGATTCCCAGGGGCAGCTGGTTGGCCACTCTGCCAACATAGTGCTGAACGAGCCGGGCCCTCAGTTCGCTCAGGTGCTCCTCTGTATTGTGTCTGACTCCATGTCTGTGTTTTGACCGGGCCGCCTCTGAGACTTCTCTTCCAGAAACCACCTACTTGCCTTGCTTTAATGTGCCCGGTCACTTGTCCGCGTAATTGACTAGCCCACTGCATCCGTCCTGGTGTCGCCTCACCCGGAGACCTGTTCTGCCAGATCAAGCCACCTAGTTTATCACAAAAGTTCCTGATCCAGCAGGGAAACAAGAGAAGCACCTTTTTCATGGCATGGAGAACATGAGAGCCATGGATGGATCAGAACAGGGGTTCATCTAGTCCAGCATCCTGTGGATGCCCACAGAAAACACACCAGCAGAGCTTGAGTGCAGTTGCCACCTTCTTCTTTTTTTTAATAAAGATTTTTATTAAAATTTTTAAACTAAAAACTAAAAACATCAGTCATCAAATACATCGGACGTACTGGGTCAGCCCCTTATAACGTATCTTTTTAACATTCTATAATCAAATTCAAATCAATTTATAAAAATTTAAAAGCATCTTTAAATCTAAGCCAAGTCCCGTTTCTCCAGCCAATCATAAAAAAGGTCCCAAGTTTGATAGAGCAGTTGCCATGTTCTGATAGCCTTTCTTGGATAAAAGCGGCCAGTGGATTCCTTTATACCCGGATCCTTCTGAAATGTGAATCTTTTCACTGTGCATCGCATCCAATGCACTTGGGAGGAGAGTGTTGTATTATCCTAGAGTGAACTTACAATATTATCATAACAATTTGTCTTTAAAAGTAAGGTTGGTATTGTTTCCGCTTCTGTGGAAATTAGGAGTTGAGTAGCTGTGGCTTTTGACATCCAGGATGCTAGCTGGCTATAAATGAAGTGAAGTGTATCGCTGATGTTGCCCTGGACTTGGCCAAAACGAATCCCAACATGCCTGTAAAATTTCAAAGAGCCAAGAAATTTTGTCCAGGGTGGAGGATGTGGAAGCCCTTGCTCTTTATACTTTGCTCTAAAAATAATGCCAGGCGGCACATTCTTCCCAGTTCTCGCATGCCTAAAGAGCTGAGGCAGCGTTACACTTGCCTGCAAAGGAAATTGGTCTGGAATAGACGTGGGCAGACGCAGAGAGGAAGCGTGTGCACAGGACTAGCCCCGTATGGACTCAGTAGGATTCACAAGCCCGGTCCAGAAAGGAGGAGGACCCTTATTTTAGTCAAAAACCATCCCTCAAGCCGCCCTGATACCCCCTGGTTAGTAATTGGGTTTGTGGTACCCATGATGGGTTCTCATGCTCTCTAAATCTGGGCGACTGACCCCATTGCGGGTACTGGGGACCAGATACTAAACCACTTGGCAAGTGCAGCAAAACCCACTTGCTGTTTTTGCCCAGCGCTCCTGAGTGACTGGGGGCAACTGGCACTGACTTTCCAACACCCCACTGTGATCACAAGTGCTTAGTGCACTTGCTGCTGCTTTTTTTCCCACTTTACCTTTTCTGGGGAAGAGCCAATCCTGCCCTGGCAGCCCCAGTAGCACCTCAGAGGGGCTGCCCATGGTTGCCAAACAAATTTTTATTTTTTCATCCCTCCTAATCTTTGTCAAATTTTCAAGATTACTTTAATTATTATTTTTTACTTACACATGCATAACAGTGGGAATAGGGAGGCATGAAGAGTGTGATGTTCAGAAAGGCTGCCTGCTAGCAAAGTCTAGTAAGTCCTGACCCTCAATATTGTCCCATAGGGGGCGCAAGAGAGTTTGTTTTCTCCTTTGGCTTACATTTGACAGCTATCAAAAGGTGAGCTGTCAAATATACCAAAAGTATGGGTAATCTTAGCTTGCAGTTGCAGAATATTGCATCATCCACCCTCTCTGTGACAAGATCCCTGGGTTTTCAGGGCTAGCGGAGGAATCAATGCGTCTAGGAGTGCCCTCACTTTTGCTAAAATTCAATTCTGGATTCTGTCTAGACAAAAGTGCAGGCTTCCCCAGTTTTCATAGTAGTTTGTAAAGCGAACCTTAGGAAGGGTTAAAAAAAATGGATGGCAATTTATATGGGTAGACAGAGTCTATATACTTGTATAATTTCCTGCCAAAAATAATACGTATAATTACTTGCCGGCAGCCCCTGTGGAGTGCTGTCCAAGATTGGACTTTGCCAGTAGCCACTCACTTTGTCCCATCAGAGCTACCGATTCCTACCCCTGAACAACTGCAGAGATCGCTTTAAGATCACAAATATCTGTGAAAATTAGAAATGACCACCAATGCTTTGCAACCCCAGGCAGCCCCTCCAAGATGCTGCTGGAGTACTTAGAATGGACAGTCCATTGTCCAGATGGGCCCTTTCTAACTCTATTAGTCTGATTTTGTTTCTTACCAAAGCAGTTAATCCTTACTCTTCACACAAGATAGGCTGGATTCTGCAGAGGGTATAAATTGATACAATGAGCATGTTTCTCACTTGGTAGACTGGATCCCCCGTGTAATACTGTGTGTCATAGGTTTTAGTTGTCGAGAGGGCTGGGCCAAAAGCCATACAGGAAATGGAGTTCCAGAGGCTGGGTAGCCAAGCACCCTTTGGAGGTCAAATCAGGCATTGCCCCAACAGCTTCAAGCAGAGCATAAGAAAAAAAGAAACTTGCTTTTCTAACGTGAAATGTGAGATTCTTGGGAAAAATAAGTTCTGCACCCAACACCACACTGAGACTTTTTGTGCTCGTTCAGAATTAATGGTGGCATGCAGAGAACTCTGCTTGGAAATTTGCCCTGACAGATGATGTTTATCTGTTAGATGCCCTGTAACTGTTTCTTGGAGCTAGGTTGGGTCTGAAACATGTGGACTGCTGAACACGGAGGGAGAAAAACCTTATATGTGAGTTCAGCTGTTTGACTCTGCTCTGATTTTTGATTGATTTTTGTGTTCAAACTTACTGTTCTGTAGAGGGAATGATCCGAGACAGACAGAAAACGTGTATGGCAGAAACACGCTCTCCCAGACCGCATTCCCTTGCTGCTTGTAGAATCATTTTGCTAGCCCAGGCTGCAGACAAGTTCTCAAAGCGCAGTTGAATTTTCAGGGATACCCAGAGCTTGGCTTGCAGTGCAGAAGCTTCCTTCCGGAGCCACCCCATCCTCACCAGGCACCCCCTGAAGCTGCGGGGGATTCTGCCTGGCTGTCCCTGCTCCATTCTTGTTTGGGGTCCCAAAAGGCAGAAGGCTTTTCCAGTCTCTCAGATTTAAGTGAAAATGGTAGCTTAGAACTTTAAAACAGCCATTTCATTCTTGTGAGAGAAGAAACCATCATAAGATATAAACAGATCTTACCTTTCCAGAAACTTTAAACAGTCCCCCACTTTTTTTTGGGGGGGGGAGAGAAAAATGGAATTTAGGGGAAATGTGTAATATGTACTTCCCTAACCATGTGAAATTATTTTACTACTTTAGCAATATTAGGTGCATTCTTCATAATATAACGTATACAGTAAAAGGTTGCTTTTGGGGCTTATTGATGAATTTTCCATAAATGTATTCAAAAGTTTTAATCAAAATACTTGGAATATTTTGGTAAACATGTCTTCAAATATTTTTCTGTGCTGTCTTTTAGGGTTGTGGGTGTAAGACCCACTCTGTGTCATGGGTCTTACTTCCAAAGAAGCATGTATGGAATTGCAGCCTCAAAAGTAACAATGCTATAATTTTGTACAAACAGAATTTTGAATATATCCAGTATACACAGACCCAGCTGTGGCTTCCTGTGCTGCAAGGCACCCCTTCCCCAAAAGGTCCAATCTTAGTGCAAGGTTAGGCAGAAAAAAGGTGTATAAGACCGTTTTTTAGATTTATGCATTTTAACCTGAAAATAGGAAAGACCACAAGTCAAAAAACAAAGCCACAAACTTTCTGTTAAATAAATCCATTTAAGCAAAAAATAGTCTCATGTAGTCGCTATACTAAGGACTTGAAGCATGCTTTGGTATCAGGTTAAACCTGTCAGCGACACTATAAACTGAATATCAGAATTGTTTTTCTCTAGCGCTGTAGATTGTCCTGCATAAACATTCCCACACTGCATATTTTTAAAGCTTTTCACTCATTCCTAATGAGAAAATACTTCAGAGGAGTGTTTCAGGGTCCTCCAAATGTTCTGCTTCTCAGTAAATAAATTAAAGGGGCACAGGGAGTCTGCTTTTTCCTGGGCCTTCACATCTCTAGAAGGAAGTTGGCAGGGCTAGTGGAGGGAAGGAAGGTTTCAAAGAAAAGAAGGATTTTTCTTCTCGTATAAATTTATAATCAGACCAGTGGGAAAGGTTGGGACAGAATGAAGGTAACGCATAACCTGGGATTGAGTCTCTTAGCAAGCATGTTTGAACTCCACAGCAAACACTACCGTCTAAAATGGAAATGTCATTTTGAAAGGGGCAGTCTCTAAAACGGGACACCTGTGCTAATGAGTTAAGAACTGGCCCCCTCAAAGTCCCCAGCCTGACTACATTGGACTCAGGAGGCCTGTTTGCCCACTGGGGCAATGGCTTTTGACCGCACATGGGGCATCTTGTTTGGCTGTCCTCCGTGGGCCAAAATGGGTCACCCTTGTCATTTGCTTTTCTCAGTCACTGAGCACAGCTCCGTGGCCAAGGCCCTGCTTTGCAGGCTGACTGTCCCAGCTTTGCTCTCTGGCACCTCCAGGTCGGGCTTGAAAAACTGCCCAGAACCTTGAAGAGCCATTGCCTGTCGGGGTCAGCGGTCCTAGGCAAGGGGACCGAGGGTCTGCCGCAAGAGGGGGCAAATTTCAGTGTTCGTTTCTGCACACAACCCGCGAGGATGCAAGGGCTCCGTGTGAAATCCACACAGCCAGTGTGCCGCTGAACCCAGCAGACTCCCTGCTCGCTCTGCTGTGCCAAGACTCACCACTGTTCCAGGCCTGGCACTTCCCAGATGGTCTCCTCTTGGGAAGAGGGAGTAGGGGCAGAATTCTGACCCGTGTCTGCATTGTGTGTGGTCGGATCCTTTAGTCACCCCCACATCGGGATTGTCCACCCCACAGGAGGGAGCCCGATGCCCCAAACCTGCCTCATTCCAGTCCCATAAGCCCTTCAGGTCATGGACTTGTGCAAAGAGGTGGAGGACCGTGCTTCCCTGAGGGGGTAATTCTTCCCCCTGCTCTGAAAGGGGGCTCTTTTTGACAGGGCTGTGATGTTTGCCTCCACTTTTAATCCAGATGATAAGCATGCTGAGTTGGCACTGGCATCCGTCGCCTTCTGGTGGGGTGTGGCTGAGGGACTCCACGTTCAAGCGGAACTGGAGATGCCGAACGGCTTCTGTCCCAAGCAGTTGACCAGCCAGCAGTCGTTGCCCATCGTACACAGAGGCCTTTTGCTGTCAGACTGCAGACGCCAGTGGGAACATTAGCAGATCTGCAGAATGTCTCCTGGCCTTGCCCAGGATGTCTTTCTCTGAAGATTTGATTATGGTGTGAATTCCAGATCATGGCCCATGTGGCTAGCAACTTTTCCCCCTTAATTCTCACCGTTTATAGCAGCTGTCAAAGGCTTATAAACAACCTGAACCCATGAATCCTCAGAGCCACAGGAATGAGGTGGCAGTACCCTAAGCAAAAAGCAACCTGGTTTCAATCGTTCATCATCTTGTGGCAGCTCCTTTTGCTGTCTTTCTTACCGGGAAAATTCTTTTTTTCTATGCAAAGTGTTGAAAGACACTCAAACCTAACTCTTTCTGCTTCCTTTGAAGATTTTAAGCCTGTTCCACCTATCCCACATGAGCAGAATCTAGTAATGAGAGAAAGATTTGGCGCCTTCAGGACATCATTGCTTGCAAATCACTGTCAAATTTCCCTCTTTGGGGCTGGCATTCAACAGCTAGGATCGAGTGTGCGTGGGGCAGCCTTCCTTGATGTGGTACCCGCCTTCCAGACGTGTTGCACGACAGCTCTCGTAAATCGTGGGCATGCTGGCCAGAAAAGTTGGGAGTCGTAACCCAGTGGGGCCTGCCGGTTAGAGTGTTGGACTGCAGCTCGGGGTGTCCAGGTTGATGTCTCCCCTCAGCCATGACGTTCACAGGGCGACTCTGGGTTGTCACTGGCTCTCAGCTTCACCTCCTTCATAGGGTTGTTGTGAGGAAGGAATGGAGAAGAGGAAGGGGATCGTGTAAGCTGCCTCGGGATCCTTGCAGGAATAAAGGCAGGATGCAAAGCCACTAAATAGCATGGGCCTGGAGAACACCGAGTTGGAGAAAACGGGGGTGCATGAGTGGGGTGAGGAGGCCTTTAAAGTCAATTGAGGGGTCTTTTGTGTCTGTGTGTGCAAATGTATCCTTTCTTTCTGATTTATTGTGGGCTACTCTGAGCCCTCGGGAAGGGCTGGGAGGAGAACTGATTACTTTTTTTAAATAAGAATTTTCTGGCTCTGTGTGTGTGTGTGAGAGAGAGAGAGACTTTGATTTGCTCACCAGAGTTCCAGTCACCTGTAATTTCCAGCAACTGCCCCAGTTCTCATTCCTCACATCTCAAGGACCTGGTTCACACGTAACAGCACTCCAGAGTACGGACTGAATTTCAGGTTGCCATTAAGTGCTAATCCTGCATGTTTGATCATGAGTTGTTGGATTGTTAATCACAAAGAAGCCAGGGAGGGGGGACATGTTTTTTTACTAGGTGCTGAACTCTGAATTAGTCATGGTTGACAACGCTTAGTTAAACAGTGATGCAGGATTTGACAGTCCATGACCCGATGAGATCCTATATTCAACCCATACTCTGGATTGTTACAAGTGAATGCAGCCTGGAAGTTATTCATTAAATTTAAGACCAGAACTACAGATCGGATACTAGCGTGTGCCATAAGACTGGGATGGGCACTTTGTGGTGAGTTATCTGTAACTCTTCTGGTGTTGTTCAGCTCTAACCAGTGCCACAGCTGTTCAAGGAATATGGGAATTGTAATCCAGTGGAAATATCGGGAGGACCAGTTTCCCCATCCTTGAGCTATGCAAGACTTTCTCCGGAGTGTGCAATTCGCATCAGAGAATGAGTTACGGGGGAAGATGCTCTGTCATTCCCCCTATCGCCCCCTCTTTCGTTCTGCACTTTTCTACCAAATGACTCCCCTACCAGGTTTCTAGAAAAGTCATAAGTTGCCAAGTAACAAATCTTTTCTGTCCTGAATGGGACGCTCGAGGTGCCTCACGTGCATATGGAAACATTGCTGCTTATCTCACAAATGTCCCCATTTTGTCCTATTTCCCAGGGGCGCCCATAGCACAGTGGTGCAGTGCCTGCTTTGCATGGAGCTCCCTGGTCCAGCCCTAGGAGCTAGCCCTGCAATGAGAGCTGAGAGAGCTGGGCCTGTGCAGCCTCGAGAAGAGAAGAGAAGACGATGAGGGGACATGATGTTGTTGTTGTTGTTAGTCGCGAAGTCGTGTCCGACCCATCGTGACCCCATGGACAACATTCCTCCAGGCCTTCCTGTCCTCCACCATCCCCGGAGTCCACTCAAGCTCACACCGACTGCTTCAGTGGCTCCATCCAGCCACCTCATCCTCTGCCGTCCCCTTCTTCCTTTGCCTTCAATTGTTCCCAGCATTAGGCTCTTCTCCAGGGAGTCCTTCCTTCTCGTTAGGTGGCCAAAGTATTTGAGTTTCATCTTCAGTATCCGGCCTCCTAAAGATAGTATACCTTTAAAGATAAAGATAAAGATATGATATCTTCTAAAGGGGACATGATAGCCCTCTGCAAAGTGCACAAAGAGGAAGGAAAGGTCCTCTTCTCACCCATCCCCAAGTGTATGACTTGGAACAACAAACTTAAACTACAACACACCAGGTTCAGGCTAGAAATCAGGAAAAGTTCTCTCACTGTCAGAGCAATACGACAATGAAACCAGGTGCCCGGAGAGGTGGTGGGCTCTCCCACACTCGAGACATTCAAGGCAAAACTGGACGGCCATCTGAGTGGGATGGTGTGACTTCGCATCATAGACCAGCAGGGGGTTGGACCCGAGGGCCTTCTTGGCCCCTTCCTTCTCGGCTATTCTATGAATCTATAAGTAGGGGTGGGAAAGGATCTTACCAGGAACCTGCCAGGGCTGGATGAACCAAGGAGCTGACCCTGTCTGGAAGACTTGGAAGACTTGCCCTTGGGCAGTGCTGGCAGGAGCCCCCCAAACCACTGAAGAGTCGCTCTCTACTTATAAAGAACCACAGGGGACCCCCCCCCCCACCAGCGGATCCTCTTTGCAGAAGACACTGGTGCCACTGCCCAAGGATCCCCCACTCCCGTGTTCTCTCGGACTGAGTTTTCTCCTCTAAAAGCTTGTGGAGCCATGCTTTGTGTAAGGTCACCCTTACTAGCAGTTGGAGCCTTGAAGTCTTCCTTGTTTAGTCTTTCCCCCAAAAAAAGATTTTTAAAGCAATTTCAAGCCTTTCCAGTGAAATAAATACTGCATGAATATAAGGCAGTCTTCCATGTTTCCTTTTATCATCAGCTTTTACGGAAATTCTGCTCGGTTCATTGTTCTAAAGCAATTCTAAACATGCAGGGGAATTGGCTTAGGAATGAACCGTGTTAGTGGCTTCCATAATTTCGTTTGATTTATAAGGCGAATGGAGTAATGGGAAGAACTGCATCCTGCTTTAGGAACATACTCTTTGTCCTTGTACAGAAATGTGCTGGCTTGCTTTGTTGGCTGCTGCACAAGGATGTTCCTTTGTACGAGAAAGCAAGGGGGAAAGGCAGGTGGCCACCCCTGTGTATAAGCATCTTACGCTGCTCTTGCCCGTGCCTATTTACAGCATCCGCTTCTGAGTAAACATGTGCCTGGATGGTTACACCCTAAACTCCGTTTTCTGGTCCTATAGGACGGCAGGTGCTGCCTTTTCCCCTTGTGCGTTTGGGTATACTGTGAACTGGTTTATTGGAAGAGGTCATGCTTCTGTGCGTTTTGTTTTTGAGTTTTCTACTTGGGATTCCCTGCACCTTGCAGTATTCCTTTTCTGTAGTTTGTTTTGATAATTGCATGTGAACTTTGTGCTTTTTCTCTCTCTGTTCCACAGGTCAGCCAGTTCAGACAGCTGTATTCCAAAGTCATCAACGATAAACACGATGATGTGATGGCCAAATTTGGAGCGATCCTCGCTCAAGGCATATTGGATGCAGGTACTTCCGATGCTGCAATACTTCCTTGGGCTTAGGCAGTCCCTGTATGTAAATTAATTCATTTACCAGGTGGATTCGGCACACTGCTGGAATCAGCTGAACAGGCTGACTCACACGAGGCCCATCCAGGCTTATTTCTTCGCTTCACGTGTGGAATGTGCACCTTGACAGCATTTTGCTTTGGGTTTTTAAGGGGAGGAGGAGGAGAGTCCTGACGGGGGTGATGTCATCCTTC
Organism: Varanus komodoensis; assembly: GCF_004798865.1. Classification (NCBI taxonomy): domain Eukaryota; kingdom Metazoa; phylum Chordata; class Lepidosauria; order Squamata; family Varanidae; genus Varanus; species Varanus komodoensis. The sequence continues at coordinate 2,082,774 of NW_025336508.1, forward strand.
TGGGTTTCATGGCCGTGCTCCCCCCCCCCCCGGTTTTCCCCAACTGTCATTCATGCAGTGGCTTCCCTGTTTTTGTACAGCCCCCCCCCCGATTCTAAAAGGTTTCAGTGCTTCTCCTTGAAACTCAGTTATTGCTAGGAAGAGCATTGAAGTATGCTATATTTTTCACATTTTTGGCCCCATCCCATTACCCTGTGGCCCCATCCGCTAGACTGTGGCTTCTGATAATTTCTCCAAAGTGGAATTTAACCCTGAGGCTGAAAATGGCCCCCCATCCCTGTGTTAATATGCATTCCACTTCTCAGTTTGCAACAGACCCCAAGGAGCTTATAGTCTAAAATTCTGCAGAGGGGAAAGGGAGGAAGGGGTGGGAAGTGAAGGCAGGATATAAACAGAGAAATGGTACGCATTTGCTTCGGTTGCACATACTGACATGTCATTCTAGTATGGCTTTGCTGAATCCTTCGTGGAAAGGTGGGGGGATTTGAAGGAGGGAGGAGGTGCTGCGGCAGCTGGTTCTGAGCCGGAATTCGGGGAAGGGCAAAGCCTTTGTGCCACCTCCTCTGGATCGATGCCGAGAGAGGTGTGCAGCCAAGTGGAACTGCATCTTTTCGTATGCCTGTTGATTGTCACGTGCAAAATGGATCTGTGCTAACATCTCCACTGCCTGCCAGTTCATTCACCAAGCGGATGAGGTCAGCTGCTGCAGAGGCCAGGCTGTAATAGGAGGGAAACGGCCAGATGGCATTCTCCTCGCATGAGGCGTCCTGGGATATGTAGCAAGCAGGCCCCTATTCAGGAGTGGGTAGGGTATAATTTATCAGCTGGACACACGTTCTGGAGTGCCTGCATATATTTGGACACAAGACCATTGCAGGCAAGAAACTAAACAGTGCGCACACATTCAGAGACTTGGGCGCTCTCACGGTCACCTTCAAAGGCATCCTGCTGTTTGACATCCATTAATCCAGAAAAGAAATTGCTGTGCTGCGAGCTGTGAATTTGTGGGTTCAGAACCGCCACTGACAGTGTCTCAAGAGCTCCTAAGAAGACGGTTTCACGCTCTTGTTCTGTTCGCTGCTGAGCAAAATCCAACTAGTGCCATGGCAGAGGTGGGCTTTGTCATCTCATGCACTTGAATTTTCTATACCCCACGGAGTCATTGTGCTCTTCCGTGTTGGAAGCGCTTGTCTTGCAGGGGGTGGGGGTGCCCTACTTCCAGGTAACACATGCCAGCATTTATATGCTCAGTCTGGTTCCTTTTGTTCAGAGGTTTGCTGCTGGTGAGTAGATTAGAACCTGGAAGCTTCTTACGTATCCAACATTTACCTCAAGCAGACTTCTCCTTCCTGGTGCACACTAGATGTTTTGGACTTCCAATCCCATCAGCCCCAACCAGCATGGCCAGTGGTCAGAAATGCTGAGAATTGTCATCCAAAACATCTGGAAGGCAGCAGCTGGAGAGGACTGACCCACCCGGAATATCCAGAATGCTTCATGTATGGTAACCTTGTACGCTTTCTGACAGTCCTTTCGGCAGGGCAGCATTGCTGGTCCCTGCGAGGCCGAGAAGTTGTGGGCTGCCCATAGCTACCCAGCTGAATTTATGGCAGCCTCAAACGTGGAAGCACATCCACAGGGGCAGCCGGAGTCCTTAAAAGACCTTTGCTCCAAGGTTGCATCAGACTCCTTCTCAAAACGTACTGTTGTTACCTGCCTCGCTTTGAGTTTCCTGTGGCACAATTGGAAATGGGCTTTTCATTAATTATTAGAGTTGTTCGGAGCAATTGCACTGATAAAGCACATCAGTAGAGCAGCGCTCCAAATGAGACTTGGCCTTTTGGATTTTATTGTGTGCATGAATCACTAGGTTGACACGTTCTGAAATTGAACCCACCCCAGTTTGCCGTCTCTCTGAATGTAGCGGTTGACCATTCTTTTCTGGACGCATATCTCAGGCTGTCTCAACAAAATGATTTGTCCCCATTGTCTGATGAAAAGCGTGATTCTTTCTGAGGGACAGAATGATACCACCTTGCATCTTGAGGGTGGATTTCATCACACCCAGATAGAAAGATTAGGCTGCATGGTTTCATGGGACTTGACACCCAGAGCCCATCTCAGGAGGTTATGGGAAGGGTAACTCGAAATGTCTGTGGCTGTGACTGAATCAAGCTTAAGAAAGGAGAGCTGTTTAGGTTTTGTTGGGTGAAATGATTGATTTCTGAGGGAGGGGAGCTTATCATTATTTGCCAAGGTTCCTGGTGGCTTCCAATAACTCTTTTCTTTGACAACAAAAGCCTTTGCAGCCACTTCAGCAGCAGTGGAGCTGAGATCAGCAGTCCAGCAGAGCCTCTAATCTCCCAGATAATGGAGCAAGGCCATGGCATAGCAGACTTCCCCGGAGCATTCTTGGGTGGGATCTGGGTGCGGAGAGGTGCCCCCCTTGGCCAGCAAAGGAGTCAGAGCAGGACAACGGGAGGACCAGGTGTCAGAGAAGAGATTAGATTTCGTATCCGAGTTTCAAAGGACCGAGGTGTGACCAAGACAGGCCAGACCAAAGGAGAAAGAAAACCGGAGCCTGGACAAGGGCTTTAACCGAGAGGAAGAGGGATCGGTGCATTTTTCCAGTATTCCACCACAAAAAGCAACATGATGTGGCAACTGATTTGATGTGGGGAGCAAAAGCCAGCGCAAATATGCAGCCCTTGTTTCTGAGCAGAGTGCCATTGGAGTTCTTTGGTCAGACTATATATCCTGAGCTGCTTTTACATAGTTTGTCATGGCCTTCTGTCAACATCCTGTATTTGGCTTGAAGTGGCAGAGCCTGGCTGTTTGTCTAAAGAAAACATGAGCTGTTGGGCACAGATGGCTCTTGAACAGGCAGAGTCCCATTATCCCCTCTTGAGATCACTTTCGAGGCGTCTTGCAGCACCCCCTGTCCCTGCAGGCCATCATGAGTGGAAAAACGAATTCCGCTCCAGCGAGTAGCAGTCGAGCACAAGGTCCCACACCTTTCCTGCTGCTCCCAGAAACCAAGAAAAGCTAGAGTGAAAAACAAGAACAAAACCGGAGACGGTATGAATGCAATGCTTCAGCAGTGAGGTTAGCAGCTTGAGAAATGCCAGATTTTAGGCAGTCTGAAGTCTGAAGGGCAAATGTTGCAAACCAAAATTCCAGAGTTGCATAAGCTTAAATCACAGCGGGCTTCAGCATTGTTGGCTTGGTGCATGGATCGGTTCCGAGGCCTCTTTCCACGCGTCTCCCCCATGGCGAACGGACTGAGAGTTCCTCAGAGGGGGCGTGTGCTTGAGAGAGAGAGGGAGCGCCTGTGGTCAGAAAGCACAGGATCGGCAGCAATGCTGAGCGAGTCTGTTCAGGTCCAGCACATGGTGCCCTTTCTTGATGCATGCGCTAAGCACTGAGACATGTCAGAGACCCCTTTCCCATGCAACGGCAGACCAGGGGCGGTTCGACGCCGTGCCCAACTGTGAATGAGCTCACTTTCTGCCTGCTCGTCACTCATGTGCTTCATGAAACACTTGGTTGGTCATGACATCCCAGAATTTGAGCCCAACAGCAAACTGCGGGTTGTAACTCTGGATCACTGAACCCTCAACAACCCCAGGTTCCAGGTTCAGACGCTACCACTAACGATCCATGGATTGATATTACATGCAAACCAGGCTATAATAATGACGTCTTCATCCCCTCTGTCCAAGCTAGGGTTGATGGCAGCCGCCCCAGTGGACACCCAGACAGGCCTGTTGCGGCTGAGGAGTGCTTCTGAGCGGCTGCCGCTTCCCTCCATGCACAGCCTGACGCTTCAGCGCATTGTAACCTGATTAGGCCCTCAGCCCTGGGATTCCACGGTGCCAGGAAACCGTTGTCGCTGTCCTCATCAGCGCCATCTCAAATCGGTTGCAGCCCTGCAGATCAGCTCCACCGCTTCCCAGTCCCCCTACAAGCCTGGCCTTTCTGTAAGGCTTGAAGTCGCCTTGTTTCTGCGCTGCGTCAAGCAGATGAGCTCTTTTGATCTGTGCTTTGCAAGGATGATATTACAGGGCTTGGTTCTCTGGCAGGTTTAATCCTATTGCTGAGATTTATAACCCGTCGGAAGGAGGAGGCTGCTTGGGGGTTGCAGGGAGGAAGTGAACTCTGGAACTCCCCACCTCCCTAGAGGGTTTGTCAGGTGCTGGATGGTCTGAGGGCTGTGGGTGGAAAAAAGAGGACCCAGAAATAATATTGCATCCTGCCGAGTGGGAGAACGAGAGAGACGGGTTTGGGCAATACAGAGAAGATAAAAAATGGAACACAGAGGACCGTTTTGCCAGACGTTCAAGCACGTGTCGCTGCACCGATGTTAGCAGAAAGCTGAATGCAGAGAGATGGCTCCGCGTTTTCCGCTTGTGTACCCCAGAATTCCTGCATGACCGGGGTTGGGAGCAAACTGCTGGGGATGGGGAGCTGCTGCCTTCATGTCCAGCTTGCGGGTGGCCAGAAGCACCTGGCCAGCTGCTCCTGGAAACAGGGAGCTGGGCTGGACAGAGGTCGCTTGGTCTGCTCTAGTGGCTTTGGTCCACTGCTCTCGCTGGTCTTCCGAGCCGCTCTGTCCACTCAGGAGGGGTTAGCCCGCAATTAGTGGTCTCCCTTGGGAGACTATGCACAAATACACCAAGAGAAAAGAAGTGGAAGTGGGACAGGAGAGCCCCTCTTTTGCAGTCCGGTTTCCCCTCTCCTTCCCAGACCCCGTCCTCAGATCGTTGAACGTGGGGAGCCTTGGCTTCATGGAATGGCCGAACTGGAGCAGCCGTCCCTCCAATATCCGCTTTGTGATACCTCTGCAGGTGGCCACAACGTCACAATTTCTCTGCAGTCGAGAACTGGACACACGCACATGCCTTCGGTGGTTGGAGTTCTGGTCTTCACCCAGTTTTGGTTCTGGTTTCCACTCTCACATTTCTTGTCGTTGGCTTTCACTCCGACCTGCGTTATTGGCCTTAACAAGGACCTCAAGGTACGTACCCCGGCATTGAATGGGCTTCCTGGCAGGCTTAGTGCCACTTTGCTTTGCTCATTTAAGCATTGCCTCTGGCTCTAGGTAGCTCTTGTGTGGCTGTGCACCTGCAGAAGGTAATTCATTGCCCTTGTACTTGCAGTTTCTGCTTTGGGATGTTAGCGGTTGCCATTTCATGTTTGGATGCTAGGATATGAGCTAGGATATGATTGCATGTGGCTTGTATGCCAAACGTCCCAAATTCAATTTCCAGCCATTCTCATTTTTAAAAAGCCAGGTAACAGGTATTGGAAAACAGTTGCTTAAGACTCTGGAGAACATTAGCCAAGTCAGACCAGACGGCACCAAGAGAAAGGCTACGTCCTCCAAGCAGAGTCTGTCCAGACTTTCCATGCAGAAAGCCCCTGGTTCAGTCCCTCTAGCATCACTCTTGAGGGAGACCTGGATGGCAGGCCAGGGCAAAACGTTCCCCCGCCCCGCAAGACTTCAGAAGCTGCTGCTGGCTCTGCCGGAGACGGCCCTAGGAGCAGTGGCCCTTCTAACCAGCCCTGCACAAGGCTGGTCCACCTGCCTGCCACTCGTGAGGCACAGATCGGTGGATCACAAGCTCTGGATTTCTAGACTGCCCCTGTCGGGTGTCCACACTAAGCTCATAAGCGGCAGCAATTTTCATGAGACGCAACGTCTCTTACCCAGGAGCCCTGTAAAATCGCAAGGCGTACTGGCTGATATGCTTGTCTGCATTTATTTGATTTTAAAACACTTATATGTGGTCTTGCCTCCAGAACAATGAACCCTGACATTTCGAAATGGAAAAAAGGCCCCTGGTTGTCAGAATTTGTCTTAATGGGGATTTTTGCTTTAGTTCAAATCAAATTCCTGGGAGCCACAAAGGTGTGCTTGAAAGTGTGTGGGCAGCACTTGCCGAAGAGGCAGAGGCAGGGGAGGGTGGCTAAGAAACATTTCTAGGACTGGAGTTGAATCACTGAAATAAAGCATTCTCCCTGCACGCACTCGCCTCTACAGAAGCCTTCCCCAATTCTGGTGCCCTCCAGATGTCCTGGACCACCATCCCATCCTTCCCAACCCCTGCAATTCCATCATAAACCCAGGCGGGCCTTTCAGGAGCACTGTTCCCAGCATCCCCATCGGTACCTCTTTAGCCTAAATGGCACATCTTTCCTCTTCTGGATCACCCTTTCTGATAGACCTGTGGAGTATGACCATTTTCTGTTCCCTCAAGTTTGGATGCTGTTTGGTTCCTGTGGGCAAGAGAGTCAGCGGTAAGCGCGGCATCATATCAGCGCTCCGAAAGGTCACTCCTGCAAGGCTCCTCCGCGGAGGAGAGCATGGGCCCCCAGCAATGGAGAGCATGATGCCTCCGTCTGTCGGTGGGCTTGCGAAGGAAGGGCACCGTTCCCTGGCAACGTCAAGGAAGGGGCTGCGCATCCGCAGGTGTAGGGCAGATAGCTCAGGATGCAGAGCTGCGCGCAGCTTGTGCAGCTGGCCTGTCCCAGCAAGGGGGTCCGGGTGGGAGGAGAGGCGTGCTGCGCCGGACTTTAATTTCCTCCCGAACACTGCAAGACTTTGTCCCAGTAGCAACTGAGAGAAAGCAACTTGCCAGCTTTGTGGGGGGGGGGGGGGGCTTTATTTGGGATACCGCTGCTCCGGAATTTGCATAGCTCTTGCCATCCTCAAAACACGGACCTTTGGTTCCATCCTTGCAGCAGGCAGAATCGGGGCTCGTTGTGTTCTTGGTGCTTGTCGTCGCATCATCAGTGATCCTCAGTATCCTGAGATCTACCTCTCTTTAAAGTTTCTAGCCCTTAGGGCTGCAAGTAGAAGGTTGAGAATGTGTAAACAGCACTTGATTGAAACCTAAATGTTTGTTAGTGGCAGCATAAATCTAAGAGTGTCTCCTAAACTGAATTTACCCCTCAGGCGGACAGAGGTTTGGCATCCCCAGTTTAGACTGAGTAATTTGTTTTCTGAGGCTGCACTGCCTGGTAGTGTGGGCCTATGAAGCTGCCACAGGTCTGTCTAGCCAAGCCCTTCAGACCAGGCCCTAAATCCAGAGTCTTGCATCATTAAAAACAACAACTTCGATTTATTTGTCAATACCTATGAAAATGGAATATTGGAAAGCCTTCCCACACCTCAGGTATGAACAGAAGGATACCGTGATGACATAAGGGGGTCCCATGGCATCCCAGTGGAGGATCGACTGCGTGTTTGTGGAGAACCAGCTCTGGAGGATTTGGCTGATCCTGTACTTGAGTGTCAGAAAAAGATACATCAAGTTTCTATTGAAAAAACTGAAATTCTGGGGTGCAAAGGAGAGCCTGAGCAATTTATGGCAATCCACCAGCACATGTGGATGCAGAGGACTGTGTTACTTGCTGTTAAACCCACCAGCTCAGCCTTTCCCAGCCTTGCACCTTGCAACACCCAGGATTCCCAGTCAACAGCCTGCTGGGTGGGAATTCTGGGAATTGCAGTCCAGACACTTCTGAAGACTGCCAGGTTGGAGAAGGCTATACTAGATGTAGACCGAAGTTTTTGGATCTACCAAAGCGAAGGGCTATAAAGATGCAGACGTAAGAACATAAGAGATCTTACTATTGCTCGCAAAGGTCTTGCACGCTGAGCGCAGTGTCGTCGTTGCCTGGCCGCCATATTTTAATTCAGTCAATGGAAAGGACTGAATCTTACAGTGTGGTTGCCTCTGTTTTAACCTTACGTGTATTTTATTATACTTGTAAGAGTAAAGTATGAGCCATATAATAGCATTTGCCATGAACTTTTCTTTTGGGAGGCTCCCGGGTGCTCCCTTTGTCCACTTGAATTTCTGAAGTGTTCTCCTGGGTAGAACATCTCCACCCAAACGCATTCTGAGAATCACAGTATTCGGAGAGTGTGAACACACTTTCAGCCAGCCCCAGACTCCTGCCCCTGGAGTTTGCACCCCTTAGGCCGGCCTTCTCCATGCTGAAGCCTTCCAGGTATGCCAGGCTGCACTGCCGCAGGTCACAGTCCGTCCCATCTGAAGAGCAACCGATCGGGCAAGGCCAGCTCTTCGTATCCCTGTCAGTTTTGCAACTGGGAATGATTGATGGCAAAAGGAGAAGGGGACCGCAGAGGATGAGGTGGCTAGACGGAGTCGCTGGGGACTCCTGGGGATGGTGGAGGACAGGAGAGCCTGGAGGAATGTTGTCCACAGGGTCGTGATGGGTCGGGCAAGACTTGGCAATGAAACAGCAGCAGCAGCAGCAGCAGTGAAAGCCCTGAGGCAGGAGGGCTTCGGCCTAATTCTCAGAGACGTCCAGTGAGCTGACGGACCCATTTTCTGGAATCCTCTGCTTCTGGCTGCAAGTGGGAGGTTACATCACCGAACTCTCCTCTATCCTTAAAAAAAACACCTCCCCATGCACGGAAAGTGAGAGTGCCGGGGGAAAATCTGTGCTGGAGTCGTTCGGGGTCCTCAGCCATGTGAGCTCAAGCCGTGCTCTGAACTGTACAGTCTGCAGACATGGCAGTCGCCGCGTCTGCTCTCTGCGACAACTTTGCTTCAGGCATCCAGAGCAGTAACCGTGACCACAGTTACTGAGGGCAGGATAAATATTTACTCCTAATTGCAGAGGAGCCCGGGGGATGCAGACTGGCAGTGGAACTGGGAAGGCCTCTGCAGTGGGGATCTGTGGGGAGGCAGAGTGGGCTACACAGCACAAAACCGTCTCTTCTCCCAGCATCCTTTGAAGCCCCTTCAGGCTCTCTATTCCTTAATTGCCTTTGGGAAATCCACCTCTCTGAACACTATCTTTGCAGCCCGTGAAGGCTAGAAGTGGTGTGTGTGTGTGTGTGTGTGTGTTTAAACTTGAGGTTCTCAGCGTACTGAATTCTGTACCAAATTTTAGTCATAACTAAAACATAAAAACCAGGAGAGAAAACAGAGCATCAGCAATGCGTTGTACCGTGCGGGAGTTCAAGAAAGCTAAATTGCCTCCTAATGGAATAATAATGTTTCCACGGAACATGGGTCCGCTGATGGCTTCGGCGCTTCCGGAGAGCGCGAGAGGAAGCGTTTATGCTTTACGTGATTTGTGTGCTGCATGAGGTCGTTACTGTGCTCTCTGGTCGCTGCCTCGAGCTCTGATGATGCCATCGCAAGCGTCTTCCCTTTGCAGATGCCGAAGGTGCAGTACAGATCCAACGTCAAGCCCTCCACGTTTGCCTACCCGGCCCCGTTGGAAGTACCAAAAGAGAAGGAGAAGGAAAAGGTGGGTGTCCTGCTGGGGCCCAGCCTCTGGCCACGCGGGTCGCCTGGCGGCCAGAAAAAGCAGGGGGGACTTCGGCCCCCCTGGCGGCCAGAAAAAGCAGGGGGGACTTCGGCCCCCCTGGCGGCCAGAAAAAGCAGGGGGGACTTCGGCCCCCCTGGCTTGCAGGTGGTCAGGACAAATGCCGCTAGTCATTGTTGCACGAGGGACCCCACGGTCCAAAGCACAAGGCGCTCCCCTCTGCTCTGAGCTTTTGTACGTACTTCCCGATAACTCGCGTTTTTCGCAAGAGTTTATGACGGGCAGCGGCAGCCAGTCCTGCGTCGCTCAAGCCTGCCTCCCTCCCTCCTCCCAGACAGACGCTTGTCTCAGTCACGCACCGCACCTGGAGGACCGCTCACGTGACAATTACAGGACATGCTCTTCCCAGGCAAATACGATCTCCGGATTGGTCCCGAAAGCAGCTCAGGACTCGGAGATTCTGATAGTCCGGCGCTCTGCTAGTTGCTGCTGCTGCTTTGCACGGGACCAGCTGGTGTGCGGTTTCCTGCCCCTTTGCAGCATCTCTTGACTGCCAACATTCACTGGCAACTGGCAATACTTTGGCCGCCACTGTGCTGCCAGAACTTGGTGGCAGGGACCACACGAGGCCTGCAGGACGTGTGCCGCTCGCCAGGGTCTCGGAGGCTCTGCTGCCCACCCAGGCATAGCACCTTCTGCCCTGGAGTGGCACCATTGCCTGCCCGTCGCTGCCCCCGGGCACTCTGGCGAGCTTGCCCTCTGAAGGCCGTGCCTCTCGTTGCGCCACTCAGGTTTCCACCGCCGTGCTTTCCATCACTGCAAAAGCCAAGAAGAAGGAGAAGGAGAAGGAGAAAGAAAAGAAGGAGGAGGAGAAAATGGAAGTGGTGAGTGCCCGATTCTCTTACCACCTGAAGCGTTTTCCGGGAATGCTGCAGCGGGGCCTGGAGGTAGGAAGGACCGGCCCCATTCTGCCCGGCCTTTGGCCGTGAGCCGGCCGCTCCTTCCCGTTGTGGTTCTTCAGGCCAGCGCTTCCCCGCCCGGTGCCTTCCAGACGAGTCGGGCTGCAGCTCACGCCACTCTCTGCACTCACGGGGGGCTGCCGTGGGTCTTCATCGTGGCCTCTGTCTCTGTCTCTGTCTGGGACCATGCCCAGCACCTCTAGCAGAGGGCTTGCCAGCTGTGTGTCTCGCCCGGGGCCTGGCGTGCCTGTTCTCCGCTGCCAGCTCCACTCCCTGCCCCCTGAGGACAGCAGCTGCCGGGAAGCAGTGGCAGCAGCTTCCCTCCTGCTTGGCTGCTTGCCACCTGCCACCTTTCCTGAAGAGGAAACGGGCCTGCCCGGTCCCTCTGGGCTGCACTGCTATGGTTTGTCCCACTGGGGGCAGCCTTTACAGAAGGCCTGGAGGTGGCGGCTGGTCCCCGTCGGGGCTGGCTAATTGTCGTGTGCGCACAGTTGCGACTGCGCCTCGTACCAGCCTCAGGCGACGCCAGCCCTCCTTCGGCTCCCCGGGTTTCCTCGCTGCTTCCAGGGGCTGCTGCTGATCTTGCCAGCCCTCAGAGGCCGGACACGGCCAGAGCAGCATCCGGCACGCAGTGCTGGCCAAGTCGCAAGCCGCCTTCGCCTGCTGTTGGCCCCGTCTGAGGCACCTGCCGTGCACGGGGTCCATAAGTTCGGAGTTCTGTGGATCCGGCCTGTGGGTCCCGCAGTGGAGTGACTTTTCCTGGGCTTACCCAGCAGTTTTCCACTTTGTAGGGCAAGGGGTGGGATCTGAGCACAGGTGTGAATTAGCATAGCTAGAACAAAATTCTGATTTTTAAAAGATTAATCTGTTGAGGATGGAATGAAAGATGCCTGGCGACCCATGAAACACAGATAGAATGGGTTTCGCAAGGCCTGTACACTCCAGTTCTGGCAGGGGGAGGAGGGGAGTGGGGAAGCGCAAGGGCCAGAGCAGCCTGTGCCAGGCACAGGCAGCAGGGCGCCCTTTGTGGGGGAACCAGGCTGCTTCAGGTAGCAATTCAAAGCACGCTCTGACCCCCTAAAGCGCCACTTTTCTTCGTCGGTTGTGTTGGGTTTCAGCATTAGCGCCCATTGGGCGTGTTATTGCTAGGATTGTTCCCTCTGCTCTGAGCGCCATCTCATGCCATGGGAATTCTTCTCTTTACCATGAGGGATCCCGCAGTGCTCCAGAGGGTTGCCCTGCCTGCAGGCCCTGCCCGGGCCGTGCCCCCCACGTGCCTGGGCCGCTGCAGGCAGGAGCAGAGAGGAGGGTCGGCAGCTGCCGCTCGCCTGCCCCATGTGAGCGGCCCAGTGGGATGCCCCGGCCCCGGAGCAGAGAGTGGCGGCGGCACCCCTGGGTCTGCGGTGGCACGCCTGGCCACCACTCGGGGACCCGCGCGGTGGCGGGGGCCTGGGCACCACGACTGCCGTGCGACACGGGGGAAGAGGTGCGGAAGTGTGCCGGGGGGAGCTCGGCAGGCCTGGGGGTGGCCAGCAGGACCGGGCCTTGGGGCACGCGAGTGGCTCCGGGCCCGACATGGCAACGGAGGGAGTGGCACCCGTGCTCCTGGCAGAGCGCCATTGCCCTTTCGTGGGCGCTTCGCCCAGAGGTGGGCAGGCAGGCAGGCGGGCGGTTCATTTCACCTCCCCCTCCCCAAACAGGATGAAACCGAGAAGAAGGATGAGAAGGAGAAGAAGAAGGAGCCAGAGCCGTCCTTCCAGATCCTCGACAACCCGGCCCGGGTGATGCCGGCGCAGCTCAAGGTCCTCACCATGCCAGAGAGCTGCCGCTACCAGCCCTTCAAGCACGTAAGTCGCCTCGCCCTCCACCAAGGGCTTCCACCGGAAGGGCGGCGGGAGCGTGATGCGCAGCCAGGGCACGCGGCCGCAAAGGCTGACGTGGTGCTTCCGCCCCACAGCTTTCCATCGGAGGCATCATCGTCTTGCGGGACACCAGCGAGGACACCGAGGAGCTGGTGGAGCCCGTGGCGGCGCACGGGCCGAAGATCGAGGAGGAGGAGCAGGAGCCGGAGCCCCCGGAGCCCTTTGAGTACATCGACGACTAGGACCCGGGGCGGGGCAGGTGAGCGGAGGGCCTTCCTGGCGGGCTGAGCCGGCACCCGCCTTCCCCCGGCTGAGGCCGCCCGGTGGCTCCCTGGCACGGCGGATGGGAAGCGGCAGCCCGTCCCTGGGGATCTGGGCTCTGCCTGCCAGGTTGCTGGGTCGCTTTGGACAGCGGCTGCCGCAGCCATCCAGCCCCAGGCCCTCTGCCTGCGTACGTGGCCCCACTTCCTCGTCCTCCCTCTGGGGCCCCTTGCTGGTGGCCCCTGCAGCCTGAGGCTCGGCTGCGCTCTGAAACTCGGTGGGCCTGCCCCCCAGCCTGCTAGTGGGGCGGGGCGGGGCAGGGCAGGGGTCCGAGTAGCTGGGGAGGCTTTTCAGCTGGCCGGAGACGGTGCAAACTGCTCGGCCGCAGGATGCACCGCAGAGGTGTTGTGAGCACTGAAGGCCCGGAGGCGGAGAGCCAGCTCCTCTCGCCAGCTCCGGTGGGAGGCGTCTGCGTGGCCTGCAGCCAGACTGCGTTGGCTCGTGTGGCCAGCACAGGTGCTCCCCTTGGCCGGATCAGGTGCAGCCTGTGCTTCGGGCTGCAGTGCAGCAGCCCTCCAGCAGCCTGAGGGAGCCTTCCCGCACCTGCCCCCGCAGCCACGTCCTTCAAGGGGCGGTCGGGGGGCAGGGGGAGAGATGCAAGTTCCTGGTGGAGGGATCCGATCAGTCCTGGTGCCCTCCATATCTGTGGGACTAACATGGTGAGATTTGAAATTCAAACTACCTGGAAGAGGCCAGCTGAGGACGGGTGGGCGAAGAGGTTGTGGGAGGGCTCACAACCCAGCAGGTAAAGCCAGGTGTGTGGGAAGCGTTTCTTCAAAGCCACCGAAACGCCATGCATTCCGGCCAGCGCATACATCAGAATTATTGCGCCTTTGTCAGCCCTACACAAGCGGGGGCCCACAAGTCCCATCATCCCTCGCCAGCACGGCCGGTGGGCCTAGTGGGCCACCACACCCACTGGGCGAGGCTGGCTTGAGCTAGGCACAGCCGGCCTCTGAGGACGAACAGCCTGCGGGGGGCCCTGCAGAGCTGCACCGGGCCGGGCCAGGACTCAAGAGGGAGGCCATGCTGCTGGCAGGGAGGGCAAGATGCCGGCAGCACTAATGCTTGGCCTCTGTATCCTCCTCCTCCCAGGGCCCCGGCCCTCAAGGAAGCTTGGCACTGCATCAGAAGCTGGGAAGCTGCCCATGGATGTCCCCGCTGCAGCCAGCGGTTCAGCGCATGCCCGACACTTCAGTGCTGGCCCGCCGCGGGCAGCCCGAAGTTTAGGGCTGACGGGGGAAGCCCATGCTCTCTTTGGCATACTCTTTCGCGAGGAGCTGATTTTCAAAATAAATACATTAAAAACCCCAGACGGCACTCTCGTTCTTGGTCGTTTCTCCCCGGTTAGGGGTACGGTCGGAAGGCCGACGCACGTGTCTCGGTAAGACCTGCACGTTCCTCTTGGAGAAGCAGCTTTTCGAGGCAGACAATCTTAGCAACCCTCTGAAGAAGATGACACTTCCTTAAGACGGTTCAACATCTGCTTGGTTAATCCACAGCCTCCACATGTGTGGGAGCAGCTGCCACCACGATGCTTTTCATTACCTTTGGAAAGGACCTTTGCGCCGGGTTTGCTAGTGTGTAAAATTCCTAGAAGGGCCTCGCGAGGGGAGGGGAGGGGGTCCTGGCCGGACACGTGGTTCTGCAGTGAGTGCTGCGTGGCGTCGCCATCTTAATTCTGCCTCTGGCTAATTGCAGGGATTGGCTGCAAAGCTTCCCTACTGTGGAAACGGCCCTTGTGTACCTCGGAGGGGGCAATCCCAGATTTCTGCTGCAGATGTTCCCTTTGCTCTTCCTGGAGGACGTTTGATGTCCGAAGAAGGTCGGAGTGTCAGGGTCGGAACTGACAGCAGGGGTGCAGCTTGGCGTGTCCCTTTTTCTTGGAGGTCACAGAAGAGAATGAGGCTTTCGGCGCCTTATCACTTCTCTGACGTGTCGTGGGTGTTACATGAATCTTTGGGAAGAGCCCTTCCCCATTCCGTGGGTGCCACGTCTTTCACCGGGAGATAAGAGGCGTTGGCTCGAGTGGGCTTCCTGGAAGGGGACAGGGGGCAGCTGGCGAACTTCAGTATGAGAGGCTGGGCATATAAAGGGGGGGGCACTTCCCCAGCAAGAACAGCATGTTCTCTCTCTGCTTGGTGGGATCTCTCTGCTTTTAGGCGCAGACAGAAATTCAACAGGTGCAGCTTGAGGCTTGCTAGCCCAATACTGTAAACCTGGCTTCTTCAGCCTGGCCCCTTCCAGCTGCCTTGGGCTACAACTCCCATTATCCCCGACCAGCACAGCTGGAGGGGGCAAGGTTGGGGAAGACCACGTATGACTTTCCTCAGTGTCTCGCTTAGCAGAGGGCAGACGTCCTCGCCCTCAGCATGGCGTCTTAAAAGGATGCCAGCCGATCAGGCAACGCTGCCGTGCAGCCTCGGAAAGCACTCGGTTTCAAGCGGGCAGTGCAGGCAGGGTGGGCCTCTGGGCCTCGGTTATGTCCATGACTTTTAGGGCTGCCGTCTTGTGCGCATTCGGCAGAGGAATGTCCTGCAGTCCCAGTAGGATTGTGTGGCCACTTGGTCTCGTAGCAGCCACGTTTGTCAGATGTTTTGCATCAGTCGATGTTGGGCAGCTATTGACAGAAAGAGGGCTGTGATGGTGAATTCATAAAAACCTCGGACAGAAGGGAAACGGAGGGGGCGGCATCATCATAAACGCAGGAGGGCTCTGAAGGAGGTCGGCAACCCGACTGTTTGGAAAGGGGGACGAAGACGGTGAGGGGTTCGGACGAGACGCCCCAGGAGGAAAGATTTAAGGAACTGGGTGCATTTAGCTTGGGGGACAAACCCATTAAGAAGCAATATGGTGGCTTTCTTCCAACACACACAAGGCCGCGCCATTATAGATGAAAGAGCACGTGGGTCAACCCCAACCTGGCGGGATCCAGTTTATAAAAGGGAAATTCCCTAAGCACAAGGAAGAATCCCCATTGAGTTCTATGGTATTCAGAGAGAGGTCTGCAGCGTACAGGGAATGAGATAAAAATGGGCAGAGATAAGAAACCGATGGCAGTCTTAAAAATGGAGAAGGACACCAAAAGAACATTGAGAGCTGGGAGGGACGCGAAGAATAGAAGGTGCAAGGATGCGGAGAAGTACTGAAGAGCACCAAGATGGTAGCAAATCCAGGAGGCCAGGGCAGCTCTTCTACCCAGGTGCCTCAGCCCTGCTTGACACATCTGAATCGGGCTGAAGAAGCCAAGATCGATAACGGAGAATGACATTCCATCTTCCTGTCCCAGCTTGTTTTCCGGGGCATGCTCAGACTTGGATGTCCTTGTCTTGAACAGGAGCCGAGCTGGTCAAGGCAGCACGAGGACCCACTGGATGGAAATGGGCATCAATCCCCCCTCAAATCCCTGCATGTAGAAAACCAGTGAGGCAAGGAGAAGGTTCCAGCCTTCTCATCGATTCCTCTTTCTCTAGGTGCAGTTTTTATTCTCGTGCAAAGGAAGCTCGCTGGGTCCTTTGCGCCCTCAACTGCAATCTGAAGTCATTCCACATGGTCAAGATCATGGACTCATGTGGCTTCTCTGACCTTAAGCGCCACAAGTCCTTCTCTTCCCCACTTTCAAATGCCATTTTTTTAACGCAGGGAAAGAGAAGATGCATTTCTTCCATTCCGAGCAGGAGTCAACCCATCCATCTCCTCGCTTTCTTACTCCGGGCACTGGCAGTTTTTCCCTTAGCTAAATGTTTTTCCAACTTTCTGATTTATTGTCGATGAAGTTACATTTTGCAAAAACAAGTCCTGACTGTTACTGGGCACTGGGCTCTTGGCAAGGGTTGGTGCCTGCTTGGATGGAGAGCTGGATCTTCCTGAGGAATATAAATACTTGTGGGCAGGCCGGCCTTCCCCTCTTGCGAGCTCAGAGGGGCGTTAAGATCTCAAACTTGACACTGCGCTCTGCTTTCCCAGCCCTTCAAGGAACTGGATCCCCAGCCAGCTGGCTTCGCCCTCCCTGAGGCCCAAGTTAGAATATATTTGTTTAGGTCTGAATCAAGACAATGGCTTCCTCTCCTCTGCGCAAGCCTGGACAGTAAAACACCAAACCTCTTGCTCCTCAGAGTGCACAGCTTTCTGCTCCAACACCGATTTCACAGAAAGCAAACTGGTGTGCCAAGGGAGAAATGGTGGGAATCTGTGCATTGGTGCATTAATTCACAATCCCTGGAGATTTATTTATTTACAACATGCATAGATCGTTCCACATCAAAACAGACTGAGGAGCAGTGAATGCTAAACAGAGAAAGCAGGTAAAAAGATGTTAAGATCAATCCAATCTGGCTGATCATCCAAACAAGACCTTCTGAAATACAGAAGGTTTCAGGAGGCACCAAAGCAATGCCATGTTGGAGTCTGTCTGGCCTCATGAGGCAGGGAGTTCCAGAGGAAGGGGGCTCCGATGCAGGTGGACCTCAAAGGGGCTGTGGGGCTGGGTTGGTAAGGGAGGAGGTGCTCTCTCAGGTATCGTGGTCCTAAATCTCTCAAGACTTTGTACATTAGTAGTCGAGCCCAAAACCTGGCCTGGTAGCAAAGGGGCAGCCAGAGCAGTTCCCTCGGCAAAGCAGCCTCCTGCGGAAAAGGGGCCGCTCCTGCCAGCAGCTGCATTCTGAATGAGTTCCGACTTCTGGAGCACAATGAAGAGGGCTGCGCGGCAGGCGCTCTCCCCTCAGGGCAGCCAGGGCGGATTGGCTTCCACAGGTACGTCCAAACCCCTCCTGGAACCGCTCTGGACAACCCATATCCGCATCGTTTGCAGCTCTGCCTGCCTTCCACCCCGACCAGATACGTGTGAAGCCAGTGCACACGACGCAAGGCTGGATGGCGTTCCTGCTGCTTCGCTGCCATGGAACCAGCTCACTTCGTTAGGGCTAATTGGGGAGGAAATGAAATTCCTCTCCTGGGCCTGCTGGAAGGAAATCCTCCCTTTGGCTGGTGTGCAAGCAGCTAATTAGTGCGCTTAATGCTCGTGGTGGAGCCAGGGGGGTGCGGGATGCGGCCACAGGGTTCCCTCAGGGCATTTTCATCTGTGCTCCTTTCGCTCCCGTTCTTAGAGCCGTGGAGCCACGGCAGGTTTGTTTCTTGGTTTGCTTGTTGGAGGAAAAGACATCTCCAGAGTGAGCGGAACCCGAACCCACAATGGCCCATTTGGGCCGAACTGCAAAAACGAGCACCTTACAAACAGCCACACACATAAATATTGCAAATTCGTTCCTAGAACCCCGTCTTCCGTGGAGAGTTACCCTTGACTCAACCAAGAGCAAGCTAGTTTTTAAATGTTTTGTATGTTTTACTGACTTAAAAAACTCTGCAACACATGGGAAATGGAGAACACCATGGGTGGAAGTATTGGGCCAGGGCCTGGGAGACCCGGGTTCAAGTCCCCACTCAGCCATGAAGTTCACTGGGAGACTTCGGGCCAGTCAGACTCTCAGGCCAACCTACCTCACAGGGTTGTTGTTGTAAGGATAAAACAGGAGGGGGATACTGTAAGGGAGTTGGGTTCCTTTGTTGTTCGTTGCGAAGTTGTGTCCGACCCATCGCAACCTCATGGAAAAATGTTAGGCTATTATGCTATAATAAATAACGGAATAAATAGCATTGGTTAGCGAAGCTGAGAATGTGACACGAAGGTGTAACTTAAAAGCTCTTACAGCTTGTATTTTACCCTTCACTGTTAGGGTTTTGCTTTTCAGTGAAATCGATGGAGCTGGATGCTGCCTCTTTCCTTGATCAGGTCCTCTCCAGGCATTTTGGACTTCAACTCCCCTCTCCCCCAGCCAGAGTGGTCAGTGATATGGAATGCTGGGAAATGTAGTCCAAACTGCCTGGGAAGTGCTGCGTCAGGGAGGGCTGGGGTGGAGGGCGGGGGTGCTGTGTTCTTTGATTCCCACGTCTTTGTGCCTCCCCTTCATGTCATGTGTGAACCATTCCGTTCTCCTAGTGACACTTGCTCACCAGCTCTCAGTTTTCCAGACCCAGAATGATTCACAGAACCTGTTTTGACTGTATGATGACTTTAATGATAAGCCAGAACCTCTCTGTACAGTCCAGTACAGACCCCAAATCTCCAATTCCTTTGCATCCTTTGTTTTACTGCTTCTGGGTACCTTTCTGTGAGCTCTTAATTCCCTTTTTCTGTCCCTTTTCTGAGCTTCATCACTCATTTTAAAATCTCACTTCTCCAGGCTTCTCCTTTTCAAAGGACCCAAACTTTGGACTAGTTAAGCTAACCTACACATCTTATATACATGTACACATATAGCGTGTACATAACAACAATGTACACATATTTCTGTTGTATGGGTACTCACTTCCTACAGCATCAGAAAAACCAAGTGTCTTGAGTCATACTCAAACTGCTCCAGGTCTACTAATGAGAGGGCTATACCATCTGCCTATGACTCTGATCGACTGATTGTGTGCTATGCTGAGAATCGTTGCCTTTGAAAAAGTGGTATGTGGCCATCGCCTCATAAATTCTAATTTGTCTGTTGTGGCATTAGCTGACACAGAGCAGGGAAGAAACCCACAGTCCCAGTCTCGCCTGAAATGGATGTCTTCACATTCGCCAGTAAATCCAGCTATTTAGAACTGGATTTCAAATGCGTTTTGTCGAACTCTTCTTCCAAAGTCACATCAGGACATAAAAGTGCAGAGAGCAAGCCGGAAGCCAGGAGCCTGCCTCCTACCATGTCTGGCTTGGCAGCGTGGCCAGTGGCCAGGCTCAGTGCGAGTCCGGCCAGTGGTCAGAGAGTTGCGAATGGCAATCCAGAACCGTCGTGAGCCAAGCTCTCCCCTCACACATTCAAGGCAACAGACCATTTCTTCGCAAAAGCTCTTTATTCACTGCTGTAACTTTAAGAAGATGGAATTCTTAACTGGGATGAGAAGCTGCTGGATGCTAACACTACCAGGGGGGAAATACCTGTGTTCTCATCAGCTGCAGAAAAACTGGAGCAAAGGTGTCCATTTGTCTCTGAATGGGCCCACCTAAGCATCTAGTCCCGCAGAGCCAGGCCCCTGCCGAGTGTGGTTGTCGAACCAGATTCCCTGAGTGGTTCCTCTGTCGGACACTTCTGCATGCTGAAACAGGATCCAAACTGCAAAGCGGTCTACTCAACTGACAGGACAATAAAGCCCTCAGAAACGTTTTCCACACTATCGTTACCAGTATTTCTGATCGGTTCAGAACACTGTCATGCCTGAAGACACCAGGATGATACGGTACTCAGATTACCTGGAACGTAACACTCTGTATCGGTGCACGTGACCAGCAGGTTATAGAAGTGTCTGTACATGGGCTGTGATTTCGTAGTTGGCGGGGAGAACCACGACCCAGGAACATGAGGTGGTAAAGAACTGCAGGGGTCCTGGGTGATCTTTCAATAGAACTGCTGAGGTTCCAGGCGAGAGGGGCCTTTCCTGACCGGACCTGGTGATCCTTGTCGGGCTGCCATCGAGGCTTCCTGGCAGCCCCATGGCCAGCCCGAGAGCCAGCCTGCACACCTGGGAATAAGCGCCTCAGCTGCGGCTGCTTTCGTCTCAGAGCCCGGAGCCCCACCTTTGCAAGCTGTCTCGGTCTCGGTCTCGGAATCATGTCTCTTGACGCAAGAGCACGAGCCAACGGCAAGCTCATCCCCAACAAGAACATCAGGAGGGCGCTAAAGTGGGGAAGGCTGACACACGGACTACCGTGTGGAGCCGCAGCCGCGCTCCAGCAAGGCCGAATCACTTCGGCGTCCCACTGCGAGCCACGCCATCAGGGCCCTTTGTAGTGCCTTCAGTGGTGGGAACTTGGGGGGGAGCGCTGCACCGAAAGACGCTTTCAGCAGCCCAGCAGGAAGCGTGTCCATTCGCTGGTTGTGCGCAGGCGGCTTCATCATAAGCGTTCTCATCACACGCCTTTCCGTCGCTGCAGGGAGTGGGAGAGGGCAGCGCTCCTGCATCCAGTGACTCAGCAGGGATGAGTTTTCTGCCGAAGGATCGTCCTTGCCGATTCTGAGGCATGTCACCTGCTGGGCGAGTCACACACGGAGGCATCTTCACACACACTGGGATCTTCCAGTCCTTAAAAACGGCAGCAGAGTTCCTCTTCCAGGATGGCTGCCCCGAGGCCGGAGCACGGGGTGGTGAAGGCTCAGCTGCACCGTCTCAGTGGCAGGACCACGCTCTCCAGTGGCTCTTCTCTTGTAGGTCGGCAACCGGGAGGCCAGGTTTCGGTCCAGGGGCTTTCGGCCGCTGACCCCCAGACCACAGTCCTTGAGTCTCACGGGGCTGCATGTGAGAGAAATTCGGGAACAGAGCCAAAGAGAGGCGGATGAGACCAGCAGCTCCAAGATCAATACTTTTGGGGTGCAGAAAGCCAAACGCTACACTTTTAAAAAGCACAATTCTGCTGCTGGCATATATGGTACAAACTCGAGAGATTTAGATCGATGTTATTGCGGGTGCCTTTTGCAGTGATATTATTTCGCTCCTGCAGGAATATGGGCCCAGGATGCTGGACTGAATTTGCTTGGTGAAGCTGATCGCTTGCTAACGATTGGCTAATATTTTCTTCCCCAGCCAAGCCAAGGACATTAATGCGCCCTGACAGCTGAGCATGTAGAAAGTGGCTAGAAAGATGTTTTCCCCCTTCTCTCTTCATGTGAGGATGCGCCCGCAGTCCCACGAAGCAGGTGGGTGGAATTCAGGACAAGCACTGAGCTGAACTATGGGACTCGTGCAAGAAAGACCAAGAGGGCCAGAAATCCGGGTGGCTTTCGGATGGGACTGGACAGAGTCACGGAGGAGGCAGCTTGCTGTGGAGGGTCGTCCTGTCTCCCCCGCATCAGAGGTGACATGCCTGTGTGCATCAGGCAGGAGCCGCGGTTCTGGCTGGGGATGATGAGAACTGTAGTCCAATGATCTGTAGGACCCTGGGCTGCAGGAAGGATGCCTCAGAGTGAGTGGTAATGCAAAGGCTCGCTTGCTGATCTGGAGGTGGGGATGACAGAGGTTGGATTCCAAACCAGCAAGCGCACATACTCCCCCTTCACCTGCCGATGCGGCACGGCAGAAGTCTTCTGTGCGTGTCCCTTTTCTTCCCCCAGGCCCTGTTCACCCTTTTCCCCAATTGGCTGTCCTTGGCTCCGGGAATGTCAGACAGCAGCAGGGGAGAAGGGTCGAAATCCAGGCGAGCTGCTGACCGGCCAGGAGAAATGGCAGCGGCTGCATCGTTGATTTAGCAGCACATGGAGAGCCTTGCCCTTTGAGCCCAGCTGGGCCGCTGGAGGATGCTGACAAGAAGCTGCAAGAGGGCGTTCGGGGGAGCTCAACGCTCACCACGTCAAGGCCAGCAGGAACAAGTTCTTCAATTGCAAGAGGAGCAGGGAACCAGCTAGGGCAGGTAGTGGCTGCGCCGTTGGGTGATAATGGGGTCAGAGGAGGTCCAGGAGATTGCAGAGATGCTGGGTGACATCTCCTCATCTGTCTTGCCCTTTCATGCCCTGAAATTTTGGAGAAGGGACCATGAGGAACTGCAGCAAATCGGGCAGACCAGTTCCTCATGCTGACAAGAAGTGACGTTCTTAGCCTCATCGACAGACTGGAAGTTGATAAATCACCAGGCCCAGGTGGCCTTCATCCGAGATTTCTCAAAGGGCTCAAATGTGAATTTGGAACATGCTCCTAAGATCATCCACTGCGCTAGATGATGGGAGAATGACCAGTGTAACTCCCCTTTCTACAAAGGGAGTTTAAGAAATGACAGCCTGGTTAACTCAACCTCTGCTCTGGATAAATTGGTTGAAAGCATTCTGTAAGATGAAACGAATAAGCATAGAGAAGGACAAGCCCTGCTGAGCAAATTTCAGCAAGGCTTCCACCGGGTTAAGCTCTTTCTCACCCTGCTTTTCAAGTTCTATGACACATGTACAGAGGTGATCTGGTAGAAGTTTGTCAGAAGACATTTGCAAATCCGAGTAAACAAAGCCCTTCACCAAAGACTTCCAAGCACACGTTTCAGTCACAGAGTAAGAGGAACGGTTCTCTCACGGTCCAGTAGCTGGTTGAAAAAAACAGAGAGTGGAATGCATGCTAAAGTCTCCCACTCGGGGAGACTAACCACCCAAACCAACCTTGGTCCCTAAATCTGTTTTCGCAGTGGTTGTATCAGCAAGGATAGGCATGGAAATCTTGTTGGAGGTGTACTGCATACTCAAGAAAGTTAACGAGCTGCCGCTGCTTATCAGACACACTTGTGCTGTGCAAACCAGACTGTGTGAGGATTTGCACCAAGCTCAGAGGGAACAGAGAGTGTGTGCAGGGTGGCAGGCAATGTCAGCCTCTCTGCTTCTTCAAAGTCCTGCGGGGGTTCGACCCTGCGAGCCCCGTGTCCCCTGCACCTCTCGAGGAAGGCTGGGCTGCCACACCATGCAGCAAACCCAGGGGGCCCAAACTCTGGGCATCCTGCCTTCCCCCAGAAATCCTCCTTTCCACGTTTGTATGACTGCACACTGGTTTATGCGCGTGTGTTTGTCGAGAGAACACCGTGCAACATGGAAGGAAAGGCAAGCCACCCGAAGTGAAGGCTGCTGCAGTCGCAACCCGTGTACGGCTGCCTCGTGCTCGCACGCGAGTGTGCACACACACACGCATCGAGTGAGTGTCTCCTTACACGATTTCTCTTTGTGCCGGCCTGGAGAGGGCCCAAATGGAGCCGCAGCGCCGGGGTCTATATATCGTCACGCCTGAAGGAGGCCGGAGAGTGAGTGAGGACTTGGCCAGACAATCGGAGCCCAGTGAAAGCTGCGTTTACTTAGTCACAGGCCTGAGATGGATCCTGCTGGGCTGTCGATGAGGCGTGTAAGGAAGAATTCCGTCCTGTAACATTTCTGTGGTTTTTACGAGGCAGGGATTTGCACACTGCTGGGCTGCTGAGAGAGTGGCCGTAAATCAAGAGGAATCATCTGCGCGCAGGGCTAGCCCCAAAACCCGTGTGGGCTGCAGGTTGCCAGCTCCTTGCCTCGGGTGCCTGGGCGAAGTCCAGGCCAGGATGGGGGTAGGAGCGGGAGGGGAGCGCTGGGTTGATTGGAGTCCTCCAGTGGCTACAGCCCCCCCCCCATCTCATGCAGTGCAACAGAGCTGGGGGAAGCAACGGAGGCCTCAGCCAGGGAGGGGCTGGGGAGCCGGCTCCCGACCTTCAAAGCCAGAAACAATGAAAAGGCACTTTCCAGCTGCATTTATCTTGGGGCATATCCCGCCTTTCTCGTGCAAGGGGACCTGAGGCGCCTACCTGATCCTCTGCCCCTGCTCTGCTATAACCTCACAACAGCCCTGCGAGGTAGGCTGGGCTGAGAGTCACCCAGCGAGCGCCGTGGCTGAGCAGGGCTCCCCTGAGTTCCAGGCCGGCGCTCTGATCTCCCCTGGTGCGCCGTGTCTCTCGGAGGCCAAAACCTGCCCCCACCTTTTTCTCTCCTCTCGCGGCAGTCCCCCTGACCGCTTGGGGGCACGCGACAATCCATCCCGCAACAGACAGGCGAATGGCAGCGCATGGCAAGCAAGCACCAGGTGAAAACAGCGCCCCCCCCACCCCAGATCTTGCTGTCGGCTGCTCCTCCTCCTGGGACCCAATCTGTGGATCCCGACTGGGCTCCCTGGGGGGTTTCTTCCACCTACCTCAGACCGTTTGATGCCCTAGTGGTGCCCACACATGTCTGCCTGACATGTGGCAGAACACTCCGTGCCTTATCAGTCACCTGCGGACACACCGTGGACAACTCACAACCCGTTGGATGCCAAGGGCCTCATCGAAAACGATGGACGAACATCATCAGTTTGCACGAGCAGAGTTAGCGTGCGAGCCGCAGGGCTGCGACCCGGCAGGTGCATTCGCTGAGCAGGAAGGTTCCTGGGGGCTGCACAGCTTGTGCTCCCGAAATCCAGGTGTCCTCAGCCATGTGCCCATGGTCACTGGTTGCTGGGGAAGATGGGCGGGAGGATGCTGTTGCACCCCCGTCCCATGTGTGGAGCCCTGCAGGCAGCTGGTTGGCCCCTGTGTGAGCAGAAGGCTGGCCTGGGTGGACTCTGGGCCTGATCCACCAGCCCTGGAGCCTATCAAAGGACGATCCAGCTCAGCCATTCTGTCACCCATGTGGACACACTTCATGTCACGCACACAGCGCACCCATGAAGATGCACCCATGCCGACACACGGACCATAAACGCATCCATAAGTGCACGCATTTGCACGGGCGCCGTATATCCAGGAGAAATCTGACGTGGCTCCGTTCTGCCCTAGCACTCGGAGGCACTCCTTGGCTCAGAGCCTCCTTCCAAGCATGCGCTCTCTGGCCTGGGCTCCGGTTTACAGATCTTGGTATTCTAATAAAAGTGGACCCCGCGAGCCCCAAGCCAGCCCGTCTCTGATGTAGATGACACTCTCGTCCCGTGCCAAGTGAGCACTTTAAAGGTCGCTCTCCGCTCCCGCAGCTGCTGAAATGTGGGTGCTGGCGCATAGGGTGTGTGGGGGAACCCAGCGTGGAGCTCTGCGGACTTGGTTCCTGTATTGCTCACACGCCCCTCAGTTCCTCAAATATCTCTGCCCACCTGAGCGGCTGCTTTGCACCTGCTTCCGGTGGCTGGACAGGACGCCAGGAAGAGCCGTGCCTGGACCCGTTCGAGGCGCCATGTTGCCCAGCCCGCTGTTCTCCCAGCTGCCTGTGGACACCTGCCAGGGGGGACGAGATGGCGACCGTGCCTTCGGGGTACTGATCAAAACCCCAAGAGAGCTGTGAGCCGCCCTTGTCCGAGGGGCTGAGTGCCACAACTTTGGCTAACAAACCGGTAAGGCCAATGTGGTGTTCAGGGGTGCTGCTGGGTTTGAACTGGTCGTGTGAGGAAGAGTCCTGGGGGAGCAGTTGGAAGGGGCACGCTGAACTCTTCCTGTGCCCACCACCTTGGCTCTTGTGTGAATTGGCATGTGTGTTTTTTGGCTCCGTGAGATTTCTTGCAAGGGTTGGAGCAAACTTGAAGCTTGCAGGACCTCTGCCTCAGATCTCGGATCCCAGCATCTGCCACCTGAAGCAACCCTCCACCCCCGCTTAATGGTAGGGCAGGCCTGTTCTGCCAGGTGGAAATGCCTCTCAGACTTGCTGCAAGTGCTTTATGCTAAAATATGCTCCCCCTGCCCCCCCCCCCGTTGGCTTTTGATCCTGCCCCTCCCACCAGTGAAATGAGTTTCTGGGAATGGAACTGGCCCGCAGGCTGCAAGAGGCCGCACACCTCCAGATCTGGGCTCATCCAGATGGCCAGGTGATGCACGGGGGCTGCCGTTGCTCACACGCTGCTCACACGCTGGCATCCTCCTCCATCCCTCCTGATTTGGACGGCAGCTCTGAGAGTGAGGCACGACCTGGGCTAACTGTCCAGCCTTCCTCCAGCTGGTGAATTGCTCCCTCTTGCTCTCCATCCACATCTTTGCCCTTCATGAGCTTCCGCTGCGTCTTGGGACGGGTTTCACTCCGTCTCAAGTCGGAGATAAGCCTTGCCAGGAGGAGGAAGGAGCTGATAGGGCCCACCCTGGCCAGGCTAGCTCCTGGTCATCCTGGAAGTTACACAAACACTGGGAGGAGAACACACAGAATGTCATAGCGGCATTTAAAAAGGAAGTGGGGGGGGCGGGGGGAGATCCTGGCGCTGGGGCCTGTCTCGTCCAACCCCTTTGAGCTTCCTACTAAAAAGGGGCATTTACTTCATCCTGGCTTCCAGGGGGAAAAAAATGAAAGACGCTCCGGTAAGGGAGGGGAAGAGAAAATAAATCGGCCACTTGTAGGTTCGGGGGCGTGTGTGTTTTAAGTTACTGCAAAGGTGTGGCTGCGTTTTGTCCCACAGAGAGTCTGGTGGAGCCTGTTGGATTATAAATAGTGCCGCGGTGAGATTTTATGACACGGCTGAGCCCGCGTTCCATTTCTTCGGCTTGCTGGCCGGGCGCCTGAAAGTCGTGCCGAGCCGCAGGGAGGCCCCGGGGCTGCTCCTCTTTGCTCTCACCGGCCACGGTTAGGTTCCCGTCCAAAGGTGACCTCCACGTCGGTCTGGTTTCTTGCGGATTATTAAAGTCTGGCAGTCCAGACTGCCTTGGCTGCAACATGGGCAAGGACCCCCCCCCCCACAATTCTGGCTGATGGGGAAGGAGAAAGTGCTCAGTTTATGTTCACGTGGTGGGCAGACACTCTGTTTACGCTCTAGGACACTCAGCTCTTTATAATTTCTTTGCACATTACTGTTTGTAGGCATGAAAACAAGTCCTGAGTCAAAATATGAAAAGCAGCGCCAGTAGGGATGGCGCTTGGGGGCAAGGCCTGGGCCCCTCACAGTCCTGGTGGGAGGGGGGGCTCTCCTAGACGGCGTGGGACAGTGGCAAAAGCACAGCCTCTGCAGCTGGACTGGTGTAGGCAGCCTGGTGCCCACGAATGACACATTTGCTGAGACATCCTTTTCCCTTCGTATTTCAAAAACAACATTTGTTCTCCAAGATGGTCAGCGAGGCACCAACCTGGTGACAGATGCTCGGTTTTAAATTTTAAAAGCATGTTATCCTTGCCTACAGCAAAGGGGTGCTCGCTTTCCAAGTAAATGTGTTTCCAAGTTGAAAAGCCCAGGGTGCACCAATAGTCAGTGTGGCCTAGTGGCTGGAGTGTCAGACGGGGACCCAGATCTAGTTTCTAGTCCTCATTGAGCCATGCAGTTCACTGAGTGACCTAGGGCCTGACGCAGACTCTCAGTCTAGCCTACTTCACAGGGCTGTTGTAAGGATAAAATAGGGGATTATTTACATCACCTTGGGCTTCTTGCAAGAGAAAAAACGTGAGATATAAATCACCACCACCATTTAAAAAGACATAGTGGTGTGACCTCTGGATTCTAAAATGAGGGGGAAAAGAGATAAACGGCTGCTGTGGCAACCAAGCCTTGGTGAAGTCATGAGATTGTAACTCAGCCAGCCAACAGCCGGGGCAAACCCGGGCGGACCCCAGACCCGAGCCAAACAGAGCCTGAGACGAGACTTAGAGCCAAAACCGGCTTTATTCTAGTGCACCACAGAATAAGGGCAGACAAAAGGACATTCAGCCCAAAGCAGCAACTCCAAAGTTGCACCCCAGTACACGCGTTTGATACCCCAGGCAAGCAATTAGGTCACCTAACACACACCTAATGCAGCGATACATCAACGTACGCACCCCTCCCGTGCTGGAGAAAGAGTCCTTCCTTCTGCCCAGGACCAGACATTTCCCATGCCTATTTCTTATCTGCTCGAGATTCACACGGGCTTGCCATGTTCTTCCTCCCTGCACATTTGCAACTTCCATGGCGGCTGCAACCCGTGTCCCCTGTCCCTTTGATTACCGCATTCGAGGTCAGGCTGGTGTGTTAGCTGCGGGTTACACAAAGGTCATTTTGTTCTTATCCCCCCTCCCTTCTGGGACAGTATAACTGTGGTGTTTTTACTATGTGGCCTTCCTCTGGCCAACTACTTTTGGGGAGTTTGGGGGTGCTGCAATTGGCAACAAGATGATGGACTGGTATGGAGATTTCGATGCATCTGGGCAGCAAAAGAAGATTCCTCTGGGCGCCAGTTGTCAGGAATGTACTGTATTTTACATGAATTTATACTGTGAACATTCATATACTCAAAGTATTTCTCTCTCTTGCTCTGTTTTTTTAAATCAGGGTTGGCAAACTGTGTTCGTTTTTGGCTGTAATATATCAGGAATGTGGAAGCAGATGGGAAGCATGGAATGTGGGCAGAGCAGGGGGAAGGCAGTGAGACGTTAACTGTCTGCTTCACAACTGAAATCAACCCTCAGGCAGCTGAAGTCCTGACCCCCCAGGACCCTTAAATCCAGGGTCTAAATGGACCGAACTGCACCTGTGTGGACAGCAGAACCCTGGCTCTGAATACAGGACGCTGCTTTATATGGAGTCAAGTCATCTTGGTCCATCGAAGCCAGTATCACCAACACTGACTGGCAGTTGCTCCCCAGAGCTTCAAGTCCGGTTCTTCTATAGTGGTCTCTGGAGAAACTGAACACACATCTTTTTCTTGGCCTCCCTCTTCTTCTGCCTTCGACTTTCCCCAGACTCTGGTCTTCTCAGGATGTATGACAGCTTCCATTTTGTCATTTGTGCTTCCAGGGAAAGTTCTGCTCGATTTCATCCAGAACCCCCTTTTTCGTCTTTTTGTCATTCCAGGGCATTCACAAATGACAAAACTGAAGCAAATGTCTTCCTACCAGCTATCTTGATTGTCCACATTTCACAACCACATGTACCAATCAGGAATACAAGAACGTGGATGATCTTGGCCTTACTCTCCAGTGAAACATCCTTAACTTGGTGATCTTTTCTAGTTCACTGCTACCCTTCCAAGAATTTTTGGACTATATAATTATAGTCTATTGTTCATGTTACAATTAGCATTTTTTAAAGATTCCAGGATGAGGGGACGGGGAGAAAAAGGGGTGCGGTGGCAGCCAGGCCTTGACCAAGAGACTTGACCAAGAGGTGGTGCATCATGGTTCCAGGAGTGGACCCTGACAGGCCCCAGGGAAAGGGAAGCTACTCCAGCCTAGGCTGGGATGGGCAGTTTGTAGCCCTCCAGATGCATTGGTCTACAGTTTCCATTGTCTGTTGACAAGGGCTGATGGAAATTGAAGGCCAAAACCCTTGGCAGACCATACTTTTCCTGTCTCAATCTAGTGAATGACAAACTTTCCCTCAATTTGTCATCTACCAGGATTGAATCTAATCCTGGGTTACAAGATAAGGGGCAATGAGCTGACTGATTAATGGATTTCAGTTTTGCTAAACCAGAAAGAAAACTCCACATTGCTGAAGTCTGTGCACCTCTGCGCAAAGCAAGAGACGATGTATGCATAAGCTCAGGAGTTCCATCTTTTATTTGACTATCTTTATCTGTTAGATGCTGGGAAACTTCTCTCTTCCAAAACAGCAAACCTTCCCTCTGCACAAAGAACAGAGGTGAAGACTTGGGGTTACTACTGGTGTTATCTTGGTGTTTTGGGGACCAGTGGCTACTGGCAAGAGGCAGGAGGTGTGGAAAGAAATAATTTGGCACTTGGCATGTGGGCCTTTTCTTAGCCTCAGTTGTGCCATGAAGTGCCTTGTACACAGAAGGTGAAGTGTGATCTATCAGGAAAGGAACTGGCAACCCTCCAAATTTTGCTGGATGCCAGCCTGTATCAAGCCTGATCGCTGGCCAAACTGCATGATGCGAGTCGTCGTACAACATCTGCAGGAGTACAGATTCTACACCCCTGCTATTATTTTTGCTGCTGCTGCTGCTAGATTGTCCAAATTCTGACTTACAGCAACTCTCTGAATGGTCCAGCTCAGCTATTGTCAATTCAAGGCTTGCTTTTTTCCTACCCGAACAATCCCAAGCGAAGGACTAGAACCAATGGGGACAAATGGCAGGGCTTGCGAAGAAAACTTCCTAGCAGCCCTTTGGCAGTGGGACAGGCAGCCCTGGGAAGGAGTTCTCCTTTGCTGCAGCAGAGGCTGGCTGACCATTTGTCCGGGATGCTGTAACTGCAACCCACACTGAAGCGCTTGCACACGGCCGATTAGATGGACTCGGAGGCGCCCTGTGGCTCTGCGAAGCCGTGCGCTTGCCTTAAGCACCGAGCGAGGAAAGGGCGCGGAGAAGCCCCGCTGGGAGGGCGCAGAGGTGCGCAACCCACGGCACATCCCACTCATCAGCGGCCCCCCGCTGGGGAAACGGGCCCTAGCCACCTCCTGCCTCGCCCAGCGGCGCCGCCGCCTCCCTTGCCTTCCTCCTCGTTTGCCAAGTAAGGAAATAACGAGCCCCCATTGCCCTGCTCAGCCTTCCCCAACCTGGCGCCCCTCGGAGGCGGCGGACTTCATCCCCATCATCCACAGCCGGCGGCCTCCCGCGCTGCCTGGGGATGATGGGAGCCGCTGCCCGGCACGTCTGGAGGTCTCCAGATTAGGAGGCCCTCTACGTTGCCCAGGCCAGCATCCTTCGCGAGGGAATTTCCCAGCATCCCTCGCTTCCCCAGCATCTTCCCGGGAGCGGCCATGCCCCCCCCCGGCCCCCCTCCCGTTCAGCATCCCGCCGTAACCAGCACGCGCCGTTTCGCCCTTCCTCGGCTCCTGTTTGGTGGAAGGAGCCACGTGATCTAGCGGGGCCTTGCCATTGATCGTCGACGAGTCACGTGGCGTTCACAGTCCCTTGGAAACGGGCGGGCGGGGCGGCCCCCGTGCAGCTGCTGTTGCTAGGCGACGGGAGAGTGAGCGGGGCCTACTGCGCCGTGGCGCGCCTTCAGGTAAGGGGGCGCCGTCGCCGGGGGGCGAACATGGCTGGGGGGCCCTCCTCTGTGTTCTGGTTTTGGAACCATCGGCCGCTGCCGATTCCTAAAAAGGAAGCCTCCCACTGGAGACTCTAATCCCAAAGACGTCCCCTTGTGGCTGTGTTGTGGCAAAGTCACTTTGCATATGCTCAGAGGCAGTGTCTTGTTTATGTATCTATTTATTTGAAGCACTTTCACCCGCCTTCAGTATGAAGGATTTGAAGAATAATTAACCGAGTAATGGCACCCACGCACAAGTGAGCCCCTGCCTCAGGTTTTTAGGGTTGCCATTTTTATTTTCTGGCAGGTCCCTCCTCGTTTCATGGCAATGCCATGACATGCAGAGCTTCAGCAGCTGATGCCTCTTCCATCACAGCATCTGAATGCTGGGAGGAGCTTCACCTGCTGAATGCCTGCCTGTCATACAATCCTATTACGAAGTTGGGCTTTATGAGGCCCCCTCTCATTTACTGTAACCTAGCAGCAGGTTTTTTTTTTTTTTTTACAACAAATGAGGGAAGAAATTAGTTTCTCCAAATGCAAACACCCAAGACTTCTTGAGCTGAGAGCTGTTTTTGAGAATTATGTGTACTTAAAACAGTTTTTTTATTTTAATGTCAAAATGCATGTAACCTTTATATGGAATTGCTGCTTCTCACAATCTTTGTACATAGCAAAAACAAGCATTACAAGTTATTGGAAGTTTTGTTACCTTTCTTTCCTTTTCCTTCATTCTTAAGAGGGCGGAAGCATCTTAAGCTCAGTTCAGGCAGTCAACCTGAATGAGCTGGTGGATTGGGAATTACTGCAGGATTGTGCATGCTTTACTTTGTTTGGGGTTCTGGTAATTTAAATTAGCATTTGCTGTAACCTCCGAGTTAGGCAACAGTGGTTAATGTGCTATTCTGATAATCATTTTTGCAAACACACTTAAAACAATGCTTTGAGTCATGATTTGGAGTTTATTGCTGACTATAGTTTGTATGATAATATGGACCATAGTATCCAACATTGCACTAGCAGAAAAAGTACAAGAGGTGGCATTCTGCTGGCACTTTCAAAGTGCTAGTGGAACTTGTGCAGCTAGTGCAAGCTGTACCTAATCTAAAAAGTTATAAGAAGTTGAGCAGTAATTGGTACTTAGGATGCCTTGCTCAATAGCTTGTGAAAGCAGACTTTGGAGTCTTGTATTTAGTACCTGTGCAAGAATGGCAACAGGATTTCTGCAAACCGTACAAGCTTTGTGGTAGGAAAAGCAATTAATGCAACCCTAGGGAAGAAACCTGGAAATGGAAGACTGAATTCGCACCTGTTGGATATGGGGTGCAGAGGAGAGAGTTGGGAGCCTGTGGTGTATTCAGATGCTGCAAACTTGAGTTGGAAAGATCAGAATGTAATGCCCTAATCAGTGATGTGATTTTTCCTGCAAAATTTCCAATGCAAGGTAAGTTAATGCTTTTTCTGACTAGCCAGAAAAGAATCAGGATTTGCATTCTGTTAGCAGTTGCAAAGTAATTTGCTTAGGATTTTTTTCTATTTGTGCTGGAAAATGTGGTGATACCCTAGAACAGAAGTGGGTAGCTTGTGACCCTCCAGATGTTATGGCCTAGAACTCTTATCATTCCTAACCGTTGAAAAGTCTGTCAGCTGCCCACCTTCTCCTAGTCCAGGGGTCGGCAACCTTTAACACTCAAAGAGCCATTTGGACCCGTGTCCCACAGAAAAGAAAACACCGGGAGCCGCAAAATCCTTTTGACATCTAAAATGAAGATAATGCTGCATATATCGTTTTTTACCTTTATGCGATGATAAAAAAACTAGTGTGTTGCATTTATGAAATCAATGAACTGCTACAGAGAAAACAAATTTTTATTTCTGCATGCAACAAAAATATTTTGAACTTTGAGATGTTGGGCTGAAGGTTACTTTCAGATAAAATACTCAATGTCTGTCTATCTATCTATCTATTTATTTATTTAGGGGACTTCTATGCCGCCCCATTCGCCAAAGCCTCGGGGCGGCTCACAAACCGTAAATAAATAGAATACAATAAAATTATATAAATTAACAATATAAATTAAGTCGCCCTGGCCAAAGAACAAAATGAATAAATAATATTAACAATTAAAATAACATTTGAATAAAAAGGTCTTCACCTGGCACCGAAAACAAATAACGACGGCGCCAGGCGGACCTCTCTGGGGAGCGCATTCCATAGATTGGGCGCCACTGCAGAGAACGCCCTCCTCCGAGTACTTACCCTCCTAATTTCCTTCACGGAGGGTTCCCAGAGAAGGGCCTCTCCCACTGATCTCAAGCAGGCATGTGGAATCGGCCTTCTGAGATAGGAGCGGAACCACTGCAAAGCAGTGCCTCCGACCCCCAATCCCGCTAACCTGTCCAGAAGGATACCATGGTAGATGGTATCGAAAGCCGCTGAGAGGTCCAGAAGAACCCACAGGGACGCACTCCCCCTGTCCTTCTCCCTGCACAGGTCATCATACAGGGCGACCAAGGCAGATTCAGTACCGTACCCGGGTGTGAAGCCGGACTGAAATGGGTCCAGATAATCAGTTTCATCCAAGAGTGCTTGGAGTTGTCCCGCCACCAGTCGCTCCAACACCTTGCCCAGAAACGGGAAGTTGGCCACTGGTCTATAATTAGTGGCCATCTCTGGATCCAGTGACGCTTTCTTCAGGACCGGTCGGACTAGTGCCTCCTTTAAAGGGGCAGGCACCCGACCCTCCCTCAGAGAAGCGTTAACCACTTCCAAGATCCAGGTCCCAATCCCGTGCTTGTCATTGTTAATTAACCAAGATGGGCAAGGGTCCAATAGGCAAGTGGTGGGACGTCCTCGTCCAAGCACCTTGTCCACATCATCAGGCTGCAATAACTGAAATTCATCCATTAATTTTGGACCAGGCGGCGGCATTGGTATCTCCCCAGAAGCCTCTGAATCACTAGTAGAGTCTAGCTCGTGACGAATCTGAGCGATTTTCTCCCTGAAATGCTTGGCAAAGTCGTCACAGCGGGCCTTCGAGGGTGAAACCAGATCTTTCTTAGGGCCAGGACGGACCAGCCCTTGTACCACCCGAAAAAGCTCTGCCGGATGGCATTTTGAGGAGGCAATGGAAACGGAGAAGAATTTCTTTTTCGCCACCCTCACCGCCACAGCATAGGCCCAATAATGGGCTCTTAAGTGTGTTCGGTCAGATTCATCCCATGATCTCCTCCACCTACACTCTAGCCGTCTCCCAGCCTGCTTCATCGCCCACAATTCAGATGTATGCCAAGGGGAAGAGTGGCCTCTGCCTGGCGGGAGAGGACGCTTAGGAGCGATCGTGTCCACAGCTCTGGTCATCTCTCCGTTCCACAGTTCGACCAGAGCCTCGACAGGAGCACCAGTCTTGTCAGCTGGAAACTCCCCCAGGGCCTTCAGGAATCCATCCGGATCCATCCGGCTCCGGGGGCGGACCCACACAATCGGGTCCACTCCCTTACAGAGGGAGTGGCCGCTCTCGAGCACAAACCTCACGAGGAAGTGATCTGACCATGACAGGGGTGTCAGACATAAATACTCACCCTCAGACCACCCTCTTCCTGCCCTGTCAAGAAAACCAGGTCCAGAGTGTGTCCACGTTCATGGGTCGGGCTGGAGACATGTTGAGACAGCCCCATGGCCGTCATGGAGGCCATGAAGTCCTGAGCCGCCCCGGTCAGACCAGTCTCGGCATGGAGATTGAAGTCCCCCAGGACCAACATCCTGGGGGTCCTCAACACCAGGTCCGAGACGATCTCTGTCAGCTCAGGCAGGGAGTCTGTTGGGCAGAAGGGTGCACGGTACACCAACAGAATCCCCAATCTGTCTCGGTCACCCAACACCAAGTAGAGGCACTCCAGCCCTGGTCTTGAAGGGACTGGAAGTCCTGTGAGGGAGACGGAGGCTCGGTAAACCAAAGCGACCCCACCTCCCCTCCCCTCCAGGCGTGGACGGTGCTGAACCAAATACCCAGGCGGGCACATTTGAGAGAGGACGACATCCCCCCCTCTCCCACCCAGGTCTCTGTTATGCAAGCCAGGTCAGACCCCTCATCCACAATCAGGTCATGGATGAGGGAAGATTTATTGTGGGCCGACCTGGCATTAAGCAGCAGCACCGTCAGGCCCGAGGGGCGGTTGACAAGACTACCTGGAACCCTCTGGCTGGGGGTAAAACCAGAAGGAGGGACAGGTGTCAGCCATCTGTCCCTCCTTCTTCTATGCGGACACGTTGAGCCCCCACTGCTGTAACGTCCATTGCCTGTGACCACCCCAATGGCGGAGCCCACGCGCTCCCCAGGAAATTCAAACGTCAACATGGCCAGGGATGACTCCATAAAAACAAAATTAAAATACTGTAAAACAGTAAAAACTCCCCGTCAACCCCCCTGATACAAAATTCCACCCACCGACCTAGCCCCCCGCCAGCCCCGCACGGCCACAAACGGCAGCAACCGTCCTGTCTATTTGAGTCCTCCTAGTATTTATGAAATAAAAAGCCAAACTTAAACTATCCACCTGCAGCAAACCAAACATGCGGTCTGCTTCTGCGTGCCCTCATCCTTTTATCACGTCTACTGGAGGGTGCAGTCAGCTGTCCACCTGAATAAAAAAAGCACTAACTGATACTTTCATTCAGTAAGTAGAGTTTCTGCAATACAACAAATATAAATAATAGTCTGGTGAAATATTGAACAAACATCCCTCTCCCAATTTTTATAAGAATCTTCTTAAAACAAGGAAATAGATCTATATCTTCATTATGATTTAGCTGCAGCTCTTGTTCGGTCACTAAAAACTGTTATTTTTAATCTTACATTATAAACTAGTAGGACTCCTTTCATATATTTTAAATAGAACAGCTTCCTGAAGAATCAAAGTCATTGCTAAGGGGCTGCATGCATTAACCCCATAAGTTTGTCAGCAGTAAAAGCAAATGAATCTACTCACGTACCATTAAACGTTCGGTTTTCTTCAGAAACTTTTCTTTTCTTCGATTTATCCATGGTTGGCCTACCAGGGGAAAAAGCTCAGTAAACTTGTGCGGGTTGCAGATTGCTGCCTGCCTGCTGGGTTGCAGATACAGGTGTGTTCAGTGACTGATTAGCAGATAAACAGTCAAGTGCTGTGAATTGTGACAGGTCCCAAGCACAGCTTTTAACATTCAGATGAAGGAGATGACATTGGGACAAAGAGAATCTTTTCAGCAGCTTTTCATGTAACATGAGAGCCTGTAGGAAGCTTGTTCCACTCTTTCCCTGCACAATAGCAGAGGAATGTAGCGATTTACTTAACCAGCGATCGCAGTCTTCCTGAGTGGATGCCTCATCATCACCTGTTGGTATTTTGTAACTTGGAGCCTCGGGTGCAGATCAGTGACCATGCCAGCAGCGACGGAGCCGCAGCAGAGGGATTCAAGAGCCACATGCAGCTCCGGAGCCGTGGGTTGCTGACCCCTGTCCTAGCCAGATCTACTTTAGCGTGTTTAATGTAGTTGTATTTAATAAACAACAGAACTAAAAAAATCTAGTTCCAGTGCACCACAAGTATTAGACTTGAAATATTTGAGGAAGATAATGAGAGCATGCTTAGGGCTCCGCCTGATTAGTTATGGCCTTGCCACCTGGGAGCCTCTGAACCGAGCGGGTTCTAAGATCTGTATGCCCTACCAGTGATGCAACAGAGGTGGTAGGAGTGGTCTTCACCTCCCTGCTCTGCTTTTGGTGAGTCTTGCGAGGGGAACACAAGGTATTTTGTATCCTGGTGTTTTGGTCTCCTTGTCACCCCATCCACCAGAATGTTCCCTTTCCTCCTCTGAAGTTGCTTTGCTGACCTAGGGGGGCAGCCCATGCAGTCCATTCTGTACCAGCTGTGACGGGGAGACTTCACTTCCGAGGCTGGAGTGTGGTCTCTAACCTTGAAAGCTTCTATCTGAGCAGTCCTCTGGTCCCTGGGTTGCACTCTTAATGTGATTTAAATGTTTTTGTTGTGTAGAAATACTTACTGGCATATCTGTAAAAATGTCAAGACCATATGCATTTCCCTAACTTTGTTTCAGTTTAAAAGACCAAGGTACTGAGA
Organism: Varanus komodoensis; assembly: GCF_004798865.1. Taxonomy (NCBI): domain Eukaryota; kingdom Metazoa; phylum Chordata; class Lepidosauria; order Squamata; family Varanidae; genus Varanus; species Varanus komodoensis. The sequence goes on from NW_025336508.1 coordinate 2,119,773, forward strand.
GCTAGTTAATTTTAGCAACCCAGACAAAAAGGCATAATAGGCTGAAAAACACTCATTTTCGGCTCTTCTGCACTAAGGGTTTCTGTGCCTCACAACAGAGTATTATGTTGCAGGCCCCACTTGAAAAGTTTAATTATAAAGCAAGATGATTTGTATGAGTTAAAAAACTAAAGTAGGTTTGAAATGTATATTCTTTTTTTACAGTGTATTTCTGTTCAGAAATGCACAGTCCTTCACCTTCACATTTTGTTGCAGGTCACTTGTCAGAGCTATTTGATATTCGACGATGGGCGATGTCCTTGCATATGAAGCAGAGCTACTTGGGATGGTGAAGGAGGTGAGTGTTTTGTTCAGAAGGAGGCATGTGTTTCATGAACTTCCACACAGTGTTCCAGAATTTTTATTCTTCTGTTGCACGTTGTTACTTTGAGATAATGTAAACTGGTTGCTTTGTTCTCCTTGCTTGACCAATATAAAAGGTAGTCCTTCATGCAGGGCTTAGTTGAACTGCAAAATTCACTGCCACAGGAGGTAGTGATGGGGACGGCTTTAAAGGGGGATTGGATCAATTCACGGAGGAGGCGGCGGCTATCCGTGGCTGCTAGCCTGCTGTCTGTCTGCTTGCGCCATCACCAGAGGCAGCATGCCTGCATACAGCAGTTGCTGGGGCAGGCTGAGCTCTTGCCCAGAACCCATTCTGCCTGAGGGATCCTGTGGGCAGCTGGTTTTCAACCATGTGAATGGATGGCTGGATTGGGTGGACCTTTGGCTTTTCTCATGTTGTCTGTTCCTACGTTTGGTACGGCCTCCTTTGCTGTAAGGAACTCATTTTGATACTGCCTCTACTTTAGTGTTAAGGCCAGCACTTGTTACAGTTGTCCTAAGCCAGGATTTTCCAAAGCCTGCTTAATTCTATGCTTCTTTTACAGCCTCAGGTTTTGTCTTATTTATTTTTTATTATTTATTACATGCTTATACTGTTCAATAGCTGAAGCTGTCTGGGTGGTTCATAACAATTAAAACCAGAAAATACAACATAAGATAAACAAGATACATAGATATAAAAGTTTAAAGCTGTAGTATCAAGCAGAAAGAAAAAACAAAACAAAACCTAGCAGCAGTGCAAGGATTTAAAATGCAGTAACAGATTTAAAGCCACAGAAACTAAAAGAGGGAGGACTTTACCTGGCTCTGGATGTAATACAGTGTAAGCACCAGTTGTGAAGCAAGGAAGAGGACGGTCTCTCAGAACTTTTGTCCCAAAGAGGATTTGTTCTGTTCTTATGGCCTTTTGTAATCTGCCTTTGCTCATGACTTTTAATAAGAATTATGCAGACAGATTCTTATATGCCTTCTTGTGTCTGTAGTATTTGGACTTTGCAGAATTTGAAGATACTGTGAAAACATTTACAAAGGAATGCAAAATAAAAGGAAAGCCATTACCTAAAACAGGAGGTAGCTCTGTGAAGGACTCCAAGGCTCTAATCATTCAGGTAACATCTTTCTCTTCTACGAAAGTAAAGTTTGATTGGATGGAAAAAATCAGGTGTCTCAGCTTCTGTGTTGGAGCATTTCTATGTGACTGTATTACCATTTTTGATATGTACGCGTTAGGTGAAAATGAGGCTTTTACATGGCACACAGAAATTTGCTTCAGAAGCAAGCATGTGTGCCATATTGGCAGTAATTCCTGAAGAATGTACCAGCTTAATTCTATTTCTTGAGTTATTAGATGTATATCCCATTAATTCTGGGATTGCTCTAGCCTGCTTGTTAGTTTCCCATATCAGGTGCATTGTAGGGTCTTCCTGATGCTGTGTTCCCCTTTATTCTATCAGTCCAACATCCACTAGTTGTTCCTTTCTGGGGCCCACTGATAAGAAGACCCAAGTAATTAGCCATGATTAAATTTCCCAGAGCTTTGGCTGTTAGATGTTACCCTTTTCCCGATTTACCACATAAATTATTTGGTATCATGTGCAAACTGTGCCACTTCACCCCATCTACAGATCATTTGGGGCAAACTGAAATATCCTAATACAGCTCCTTGGGGAACCCCAGCTTGAATATTTCTCCATTGTGGGAACGACTCAATTATTTGCTTCTCCTTTGTGTTCTTGATCCTCAAGGGACATATCCTGCTATCCTCTGAGTGCCATGTTTGCTTAGGACCCTTTGGCAAAGGACTTTGTACACTTCAGCTTCCAAACAGCTTATGGCAATGTCTATCAGATTACCCCTCTCCATGTGTTCACTGACCTTCTCAAAGAATTTTATTTTTATTTTTTTGATTTTTCGATTTATATCCTGCCTTTTTCCTACAAAGGGCTCAAGGCAGCTTACATCATTCCCCTCCTCCATCTTATCCCCACAACAACAACCCTGTGAGGTAGGTTGGGCTGAGAGTCTGTGACTGGCCCAAAGTCACCCAGTTGACTCCATGGCTGAGCGGGGACTCGAACCCGGATCGCCTGAGTCCCAGTCCCATGTCTTCACCACTGTGCCACACTGGCAAGAATGCTCAACAGTTAGTGAGGCAGGACTTACCTTTGGAGATGCCATGTTGACTCTTCTTTGGGAAGAGCTGATATTCTGTATACTTGATCATTGTATCTTTGATCATGCTTCCCATCACTGTAAGCTGCTTTGGGTTCCTTGCAAAAGGAAGAAAGGCAGAATACACATGTAATAAATAAATAAATTAATTAATAAATCAGCACCACACGACATCACCCATTATAGCAGAATGACTCTTTGGAGATGATGATGATGATGATGATGTACCCAGAATATGCATTGCACAAATCAGCCTGTGATGTTCTGGATTCCTCCCAAACTGGCATCATACTGGCCACTTTCCAGTCCTCTGGTTGTCCATCTCAGTTGAAGAGGATAGCTGAAGCTGGCTGGCAACTCCAACCCCAGTACCAGGGTGTGTAAGTAAGTCCAAGTATTGGACTTACTTAAAAGTAACATGAGCTCTGGAAATGGGCTAAACTGGATAGAGCCTTTCCTCCACTAAGCACAAGCTGGATGGAGGTGGGAGGAATCGCCTATTTTTCTGCTGTTTTCCGTTTTCAGATGTTTTAAGGCATAATGTTACGTTGTAAGCTACCCTGGGCCTTAAAATTAAGAACAAACATTGCTGTTGAACATCTGTCATAAATGCTTCTCTAAGTGCTCATAAAGTTTGGAGTTTGTTCCAGGATGGAGCCCTTAATTAGGTGCTCTTGATCAGTCTAATGCACAAATTGGTTTCTGAAGATGTTTAGAAAGGGCTTTTTGGAGCTGGTACATGTAGAAATTAGGTATTTTCAGCTATAGTACTGCAGGAAATGAGTTGTCAGATGCATAACGACTCTTTTATTTCCTTTGGAAGGATCTGCTAACGTCCTTTACTGATGGAGACCAAGAAGTCTTCTTTGAACTCTGGGAGGAACATATCCCCTCCCCGGTCCGAGACAGTGAGGCTGTTGCCCAGAAGCTGGAGTTCTACCTTCACATCCATTTTGCCATTTTCCTCTTGAAGCACGCAGTGGGAAAGCCTGTATGTTTGCTTTTCTCTCAATTTGGTCTTTGGCTTTTTGGGTGTTCGGTCAAGTGAGTGGAGGAGGCCGCGCAGCAGTTGTGTGTTTTAACTCCAGGGGCTGGTCCAGCCAAGGCATCAGTTCTGAGGTTACTTAGGCAGAAACAAAGCCACATGTCAAAGATGAGGTGCAATTTATTGAATTCAGTAATGAAATAGGGATGTAAAATATAAACAAGTGAAAAGGAGTTTATGTTCCACTTTACTTGTGCTCATTTCCTGACTAGGCCACGGGACGTTCCATAGGCTTCTAACGTTTTTTGGGTAGACATGCAACTGACGTGAACTTCTTTGTCATCTCAGTTCTTCTACCCAGGCCAAGAATGAAAGACAAGACTTCTTGCCAGGGATTTATGAAGTCCCCCCTCCCGCTGCTCTACGTTTTGTCACTATGCACAGTCTCTCAATGCCGCCTCACCTTCCTGGGAGCAAAACTGCTTCCGTAAGGCAAACAGCACAGGCACCCCTTATCTGCAGAAGGCCTGCAGGCCTGCAGGGTGCAGCTTTAAGGCAGCTCTTCCTGCTGACTCTCTTCGTAATGAGCTGAAGGCCATGGAGCCTTGGCACGCCTTCAAACTACCCTGGCTTTTGGACACTGGGGAAGCATCCCAGTTGAACTTCAAGAACCTCCTTGCCAAGCTTGTGGTAGGAGCATCATAATACACCGTATCTGTGTACAACCCATTAGAGTCAACCCCGTCCCTGTTAGCTTTTAGATGATGCTGGTGGCTTTGGACAGCTTTATACTGAGGCGGTCAGGCTGCATCCTAAGCTGTGCCATATGGCAAAGTTGCAAAAAATAAACATGCCTCCCTTACTTTCTCCCTGACATGTTAGCTTTCTTGTGCCAAGTATTATTATTGTTTAATATGGAGGGAAATTCCATTATGTGAGCCTACACTTTCAGTCCACAGGGTTCCACCCATTTATTTACTAAACTGAGGCACTCCTTCAAGCTGTTGTTTAGAGCCAGGCTTGTGTTCATATGCGCCATCCTCCTCTTAATCTGTGTAGGGAGGAGATTGGAAAGTTCTGCTTCTGTCTGGCTGCAGCTCATGCTTTTCTTTTGTACTGTTTTCATGAACTGTTGCAAACCAGCCAGAGAGCTTCAGTGATTGGACAGTATAGAGATGAGATGACGATGATGCAATAATTATTAATAGTTTTCCATTGTTCCAGTGGAACAAGCCATGTTTCACTTGGGTTTGTGGGAAAATATGGTCTGGGCAAACCATGCATTGCTGCATGCAAACACTAGTGCACTTCAGAAAAGAAAGCTTCCTCTCTCCCCTTGTGGGTGGAGGGAGGGGGAAAGGAGAGAAGGAATTCATGGGGCTCACTGGTACTCGTTCTGGATCTTTCAAATAATGCTTCGCCACATTGGTGGCCTGGTCTTCCGGTGCAGTCCTTAACATATTTACTAGGGAATAAGTCCCATTGAACAAGCTGGACTTTAGTTTCTGAATACGCATGAATAGGATTCCACTGAGTACCAAAATTTTTATATTCTGCTGTCTTACACGCAAATAAAAAGCGCCTCCTGTTTACCAGGTTGTCCAGCTGGCAGGAGTAACCATGTCTGTACATAAGAGAGAGCATCTAAAGGACGCTGCTTGTGTCTCAGCAGTGGATTGCCATAGAGAACTCCATTTTTTAAAATACAATGTTCAGGATTAGGTTGAAAAGAACTGGCATAAGCTTTAATCATACTTATGCAACTGGAGCAACATCCATCTCTCTCACTCGCACACACACACAAACGCACAATCAGGGATGTTTGTCCCGGTAATATAGCACAAAAATAATTCAGCAGTTGTGAATATCACCTGCTGTCTGTCTGCTGTACTTAATAGGTGAGAATTGATGCCTTCTAGAAATACAGACTCCTGTTGTGTGGCCCTTTGCATTTTCCTACCTTGGGTCCCTGCTCAGTTAGAACAGCTGGACAAGTGTCATAATCTGATTTGAATCTAAAATGCAGGTACATTTAAAGTAACTCTCACAAAAGCTGTAGAACAAGGAATTTTCTGTAACTCCAGTCTTCCTGGTAGAGCAGGCATAATTAAAAACTCCTCTTTTTTGGTTTGAAGATTGTCTCCAAGCAGTTGCAGATTTAGAGTACTCAAAGCAAGTCACTTGTATTGCTTCTGTAATCCTTCTAACAACCATGTCAAATAGATTATTATCCTTGTATTTTGCAGCCAGGGTCCCTGAAGCTGAGAGTGGTTTGGTAGGAGTAAGATCTCAGTGGGAGTCTTCTTGGTTCTTGGCCACTGCTCTTCCCATGCTTAAGGATGTTTTTATGTGCAAGGCAAGGGAGCAGTAGGACAAATACCTGCTTTTATTTAACAGTTTGTGGTCCCAGAGTTGCTTCTATTTCTGTCATCCTATTCCCTTTCCTGCATCCTTTCTAAGCACTCTATTGTGGGATGAGAGAGTTCATGCAGAATGTAAACTTGTGCTGTGGAGTTTGAGGGAAACTGAGTTTGAGATGCCTGCATTAACTGATTTATAAAACCAGTGAACCCACAGTAAGCTGCAACTTTTTGGCAGCTGTCAGTCACACTTTGCTTAAACTGTAAAGTTCCTTTCCAATTAGTCGATGTGTTTCTTTTTCTTTTTCAAAGCATAAAGCAGCTTTGGATGAAAGGATTTCGTATTTTAAAACTTACCTGGAGACCAAAGGGGCAGCCCTGAGCCAGACTACAGAATTCCTTCCATTCTATGCCTTGCCTTTTGTTCCCAATCCTATGATCCACCCATCCTTCAAAGAACTTTTCCAGGTATGTACGTGATTTGTTCTGGAATGATACATAAAACTGATGGATGCAGAATAGGATCTAGGCCAGTAAGGTTTATATAGTAGTGTTTGTTTAGTTACAAAGTCATGCCCGACCCATCATGACCCAATGGACATTATTCTTCCAGGCTCTCCTGTCCTCCATCATCCCTCGGAGTCCACCCAAGCCCACACCCACCAGCCTAGTGACTCCATCCAGCCACCTCAACCTCTGCTGGCCCCTTCTCCTTTTGCTGTCAGTCGTTCCCAGTATCAGGGTCTTCTCCAGTGAGTGGTTCCTTCTCATTAGGTGGTCAAGGTTGCCTTTTCTGTGATTCAGGGCAGGCAAGTTGTAGTCTGGGGACAATCCTCAAATATTTGCATGTTTTTCTATTAAACACCATCTTGGTGTTTACTTAATGCAACTTACTGTTCTTTTGGTCTGCTGCCTTGACACAAGTCAGATAGAACACTTAACAAACTGAGAGTTCCTGAAGGAAACAGATGATGGTCAAGCTGAGTCACAATGCATTTATTCATATATCATTTGCATACGAATTCAAATAAATTACTCTGTTAATTTATTTACAAACTCCAGGCCAGCCTGGTCACACAGTCCAGCTAACTGATAATATCAAGGAAGAGAACAGAATAGTTTACAGTTTCTTTGTAGAGGAGCTCACCAGGAATGGAGAGAGGTAGCTTAGATGTTGATCTAAGAGGTCAGTTAAATACATATGAATGGAGATTTAAAATCTTACCACTTAAAATTAGCACGCTGAATTGTTTTTGGAAATAAATTGGTATCCATTAAAGATGGTATGTTACTGGGAGGGTTATGCTTTTTATGCTTTGTTCCTGTCACAATTCTGAAGGCCTCATTCTGGACCAGTTAATATTTCTGACTATTTTTCAACAGCAGTTCCATGTAGAGAACATTACATGCATCCAGCCTAGATTTATGACTTGGTGAACACAATCCACCATGAAATATTTATTTTCAGACAGTATTGTGCTCTTGTGCTGCTTCCATGGTGTTTGTGAAGGATACATTTAGAGTGGGTTGTATCTTTACAAAAGCTCACTCCTATTTCCTATGCCTTGTTTGTGTTTTTGCCATCTCTCTAACAATGCCGGTAGCTTTCTCTGCATAACTCAGATCATCAGATTTCTTTGTATTTCATCTGGGAAATAGTTCTGATTTTCTTGTTGATTTTTAAAAGAATAATAATGTGGGACATGTATTATAGCAAATAACTGTCAGGAAAATAGAATTGTGTGCATTTCTTTTGCAGGAGTCATGGGAGTCTGATCTAAAAATGAGACTGGAAGAATTCCTGTCTGCAACTCTAAAAGCCAGTCATAATCCAAGACTTTTGACATTATATGTATCCTTTGCAAAATGTTCTAAAGATATTTAAATTACTGTCATGGAGAATCAGTCCTTTCCAGGGAGAGGAGTTAGTAGGGCTCTCAGCCAGTTAAAAACAACATGCAGCCTGATCATTATACATTTGAATATGAACAAGACACTCATTTTAAGGGCAAGGGTGTTTTTAGTGATTAACATACAATGAGCAGCAAGAAAAAGCTGAGGACCAGTGTGGTGTAATCGTTAGGAGTGCAGGCTGGATGGACCCTTGGTCTGATCGAGCAGGGTTTTTCTTATCTTCTTAATTAATATTGCAGGGTAAAAATTAGGCAGAAATTCAGGATGGAACCACACATTCTGCTTTAGCTAATAGCTTTAAAGCAGGGGTGGGCAACTTGAGACCCTCCAAATATTTTGACCTGCGGCTTCCATCAGTCCTCGCCATCCCTAGTGGTGAGGGATCATGGGAATTGTAGGCCAAAACCTGTGCTTTAATTATCCTATCTTTGTTGAAGGTGGGATGGTACATTTTGCAGGATAAAGCCTTTGGGGAGGAGGAGAGCACTTAACCTTTTCCTTGCCTGCTGAATTGCCACCTGTTACTTTCCTCTTGTCCAGGCTGCAGGCTCCTATCTGAGAAGCATGGAAGTTTCTATTGTAACTTTGGGGCTGGAGTGTGGGATTGGGGTGGTGGGAGAGCTGCTAGGGAGAAATTGCAATGTGCAACCAGTGGGTAAAGAAAAGGTTAAGTGTCCTTCTCCAACCTTCCCAGCCCCGGTCTATACAGAAGAAGCAAAACTAGGGTTAAAAATGCAACTTTCAAATGTGCCAGTGGCATAAACTGACACAGATGGATTAAAACCTCTGGAATGGCACTCGTGTAGATCTTCCTCCTCTTTCACATCCCAAAGGAAAACAGGCAGTTAATTCTCAATGTTTGTCACATTCTAACCAGATCACCATGGTTGAGAACTTGGGTGGCGTTTGCCAGAGGGAGAGCTGTCCCTGTGTGAACCTACACAGTGGCGATCTCCGTCAATGTCTCCTGGACCTGGGGGTGCCAGGATCCATCCAGCATATGAGTCTACAGAGTTGGCTGCGTCATTAGAACAGTGTAAAAGCCGGGATGCTGAGGGTGCCGGTTTGAGCCCCTGATGTTTCCTTCTAAAGGGAATATCAGGTAACAGGGCAGGAAAATATATTTCAGCCACAGAGACCACAAACCCGTCAGTGAAGCAGCGCAAGTTGGCTGCGCGTGTTCTGCTAACCTTTGTCTGAGCTGTGCAACTAGAAGCAGGCTAGGCGGCTCCATGTCCTGTGTTCTTAGTTAGCCCCATCAGACGAGGGTGCTTGGCTCAGCAGGCGAGCAAATACTTTGTCCGTTGCTGTCGTATCCAGCTCAAAGGCCCACGTTGCAAGGGCAAGAATGTCCTTTTTTTCTGCTGGAAAGCGGTTCCCAGCCAGAATAGGCATCAGGCTAGATGGATGAATAGCCGCCTATGTTCCAGGTTGGTGGAGCAAATGCTGACCTGTGCAGCCTCTTACGTGGGCATCCCCTTCCTCTCTTCTGCCCACTGTGTTGCTGAAATCAGCCCACAGCCACCCTCGGCAAGAATCGCAGGGGAGATGCACTGGGGAGTCTCTTAGGAAGACGCTAAGAAGATGGTTTGAATAGGAGGCAGGGAGTGCGGTGCCATCTTTCACTGTATGCCAGAAGTAGGAAGCATGTGAAGGTGTGGACATACCACATGAAAACAAAGAGCCCCGCTGGGTCAGACCAAAGGTCTCTCTCTGTGTTCCCACAGTGGCCACCCTGGTGGCTGTGGGAAGCCCACAAGCAGGACAGGAGGGCAGCTGACTGCCGCATTTGTGTCCCCAGCACTGGAACTGGGAGGCAAGTTGACCCTGATTCTGGAAGCAACAAATCCATCCGATACTCTTATTTTCTGCAGGCTTTTTCCCTTCCTGGATTTGTCTGATTACCATGCATTCTAGGTTGGTGGCCACGCATCATCTCTGGGCAGCACATTGCCAAGTCTAACTATGTACTATGTGAAGCCCTTTTTAATCTATGGTGACATGCCCACCAATGACCCCACTGGGTTCTAGTATCATGAGAGAGGGAGGGAATCCTTCTTTCATGTTCTGGAACAAGTCACGTATAGCCTTGGTTCTTCATCTGTATCTGTGTCGGATTGATTGTCTGGGGAAAATTCCACAGGGATTATGAAGAATGATGAGGTTCAGTGGGCTTTCTTCAGAGGCGTCAATCCCCATTTTCCTGAACTTGTGTTCTCTCACACGGCAGAAGGAGAGCACACACTGCAGCCAAGGTACACAAGGCGTTCGACACATGTGTTCTCATGTGCCAATCATATATGTGCCTGTCATGTATTTAGGTTCTGCTTTCCGGAGCCAAGCAGAGAAGCTAATCGAGGAAGTTGGAAGGGCATTTCCTGTTAGGTTCTGAGCATCTTTCTCACATTAAAATTGATTACTGAGGTCTGCACCAATGCAAGTGTGCATTTAAGTTCTGTTCTTCAGTTTTTAATGACATTTTAATGACATTTGGAAGCAGTTCAGAGCTGCCTTTAGGAGAGAAGATTAAGGGGAAAGAAAACATTTTCAAATGGTGCTTTCTCCATGAAGCTAACTTGGTGGCTGGTGCAGGATATTTGCTGGGAAGCATCAGTCGATGAAAACAAATGCTGAAATACACTTGTGTCTACTGATTCTTCCTGGTCGATACCCCACATCATGGGCCGAGAGGAGTAATTTCTCCTGATTCTTGCCAATGTTGGGAGAAGCCTAGAAAAAATGCTTTGCTTAACCGTGCCCAGCAAAACACTAGACAGGTATTTAGTGGTTGCAGCTGTACCATTTGTGTTGTCAGAACAAAATGAAAGGCGTTTTGATGGAGGGAGAATTGAAAGAAATGTCCTTGGAAAGTTTCTCAGTTTTTCTGGCCTACCGAAGTTTTTGCTGGGATAGTGCAGATTTCAGGGTTGGCATACTTACCAAGGAGCCAATGCACTGCTCACCAGTTCCCTCTTGGAAAGGTCATCTATTTTCCTTTCCAGCTAGGTTCCAAAAACCAGTATTCCACCCTCTGGGGGCCATAAGCGAGAAGAATCTGCTGGCACCTGGGGGTGTTATTAGAGAATTGTAGCTCATTAGCAGAGCACCAGGTTGGCATGCAAAAGCTTCCCAAACTCTCCAGTAGGACTGGCAATGATCTTGTCTGAAATCCTGGAGAACCCTTCCTGCCAGTCAGAGCTGGTGACACTTTGTGGTCGGATGCAGCAAGGGTTTGACTTGGTATGAAAGCCTGCCATGCTTGCCCGTCCACCCCTCCCTTCTGCTGGTTCCCCCCTGTGAGTGCCACCCCCCCCTTGCACCTGCAGTTCCTGCCACCTCAGCAAATACGATCTCAGCTGGGTCATTAATCTGAGCCAGCTCAGCTGTATTTTGAAGGTGGAGCAATCCTTGTGAAGCTTGCTGTCCTCGGTAGAGAACAGCACAGGCGGCAACAGTCTACAGGGGCTCTTTCTCAGCACTTCCAATTAATACCTCAGACGGATGTAACACCTCTGGCTTTGCAAGCACAGTGCCGGTGTTTCTGCAGCCCTGCAGTCTGGCCGCCAGATGAGTAGCTTTGTAGGAAAATGTGTCAGTGGGCACCATTTCCAGCTAGATCCCCTTTTAAAGTCACTCCAAATGACGTGCTTTCTCACTGTGTGTGTGTGGGGGGGGGGGGGGTCCGTGGACTTCTCACGTTAATAAAGTACAGCGATCTCCTCAAGAGATGCCTGTAGGACTTGGGCTTCATCCTGCCCAGGAACCTCCAAGGACCTCCGCAGGTCAGGAATTAATACCTTACACCTGTTTGTGTGGAAGGCTATGTTTACCTCTTTCTTGCTACACTGCTCTTGGTGCATCTGTTACTTGTTCATTTTGCTTGTATTTCTCCATAACCACAGAGGTAGTTGCTCGGTTGTTTTTTTTCCAGTGGGATGCATTGATGATTGCCTCTCAGTCAATAAAACCCATGTACAAAGCTCCCACCTCTAAAGTAGGCAGTAGTAATAATAAGAAAATTGGAATGGAATGGAATGGAATGGGATATGGCGTAATATAATTAACTCCTGAGGGTGTGCCGGAGGCATCTGGTTGACCACTCCAAGAAGAGGGATGCTGGTCTCATTGCTGGACTCTTTGTCTCAGCCAGCAGGGGACTCCTTACATCCTTGTGTGTAATTCTATGCAGCTGCTTTTTTCTCTTAAAAGAGCTTCTCAGTATTGATGATGCACGTTCCGATGTGCCTCTGCCGCTCTCTCTTTCTAATAATTGTTGGGAGCATGGCTCCCTCTGTGGAAAATGTTCCTCACCATTTATTATTTAAAAGCCATCATTTCGCTTTTTCAGTAGTTTTAAAACGGCCGAAACACAAATAATATCTGGCTTCTCTGATCTTTGCCATGACTTAGGAAGCTTGGGGGAACGATGTAGCGCAGCAGCACAGGAGGACACGTCTGGAGGCTGCGGTTGCATGGCTCATTTTGTTGTCGGGACAAAATCAAAACAAAAAGCTTGTCGACGGGGGGAAAAATTGACTGCAACGTCCTTGGAAAGTCGCTTCATTTTTTTGGTCTGCTGAAGCTGATGAAATGAATGCTGTCACGGCTGGAGTGCAAAAACTTATTCTTCGCTCTTTTTTTGCCTTTGCTGTTCCAGTTCTGCCACTCTCAGTTGTCCCATCTCCCACTCTCTCTGTTGCCTGAAGGCCTGTCCCACAACTTTTGTCTCAGTCTCCTGCAACCTGGCATGTGGTGGTCTGCAGATGGCCATACAGCCTTGGAATTCTGGGAGTTCCTGGCTAACACACCTGGAAAGCAGAGCAGTGCAATGCCCCCCTCCCTTCATATTCCTTCTCAGAAGGCATCGGCTGTAACCTTTGGCATAACCCTTGTAATCAGACTGTAATCACTTATTTCTTAAACTGTAATCAAACCGTATTTCTTGTCACCGCTGTCAGCTGCATTCTTCCCTTCTGCTCTGTGGTTAGACTGCAAGGTGCTTGCTTGCTGGCTGGCTTAGTTATGTGAAAGTCCCCAGTAAACTAAAGTGTTCCGTAGGGGTGCTGTGTACGTAATTCTGCCGCTTCATGTTCCCTCTTCTTCATCCTCACAGCACAGCTGGTGGAATAGCCCTGCTGGCCCTCCCTTCTTCCTCTGTGGCTGCCTCTTCCATGGGTCACTGCTGGGGTCGGTCGAGCAAGGAGCTGTTGGTTGGAGTGTCAGACTAGGCCCAGGCAGCCCAGGTCCAAATCCTAGCTCAGTTGCAGCGTGCACTGGAGCCAACTGCTATCTCTTAGCCTGCTCTGCCTCACAGGAATGTTGGAATAAATGGGGAGAACAGGCCCCTTTTGGCGCGCTCAAAGAAAAAGCGAACAGCATTAAAAGAATAAATAAAAATAAATAAAGGGGATTGGCCTGATGGCATAGGTGCAGGCTGGCAGTCAGAGCTGGCATGCTCAGACCATACCAATGTGCCCTGAGACGGACTGACGCCTGCTGCCTGCATACGCCATTTTTCTTTCTTTTAAGTTAAGGGCTGTGGTGCCTCGGTTGGTGCTACAAGGAGGAGCTGTGGAAGGCTGCTCCTCCTCCATCTTCATTTTCTCAGAAGGTTGCTGGGTCTGGAAGGTCCACAGGCATTCTGGGAAAGTGAAGGTGGGGACGGCTCGTTCTGCTGTTTTGCTCAGCCCAGCTCCACGCCAGGCTGCGTGGCTGCTTTCTGTCCATGCCACCGGCCACCGCCAGAGTGGCTGCCACAGTCTTCCTGGCCCTGGGAGGATGGTGCTTGTGATGCGTGATACGGGCACTGGGGTGGTGGCGTGGCTGCTCCAGTGAGCACTTTGCTCCATTCCCCTCAGACCTGGCACCAATCCTGCACTGGTGCTAGCCCCTCACAGCTGCACACTGCAAAGTTGCACTGTCCACAGACAGAGCCGACTTTCCTTAGGCTCAGACCATGCAGAGGATTTATTTGGCTGAACCAAACGCAAGGCGATAGGCTTCTCCTTTTCCACCTAAACTGATGTATTTATTCAGTTCATGAGTCACCCTATGGCTGAAGCTCTCAAGGCAACATACATACATAATAAAAGCAGATAAAATAATAAAACATGCATTTTAAAAATCAAAAGCAACGGCAGTAATTTAAAAAGAGCAATAAATAGCAAAGCAGTAAAAATGGCATATTGTAAGTCATCCCGAGATGTTAGTGGTGGGCAGGGTAGAAAAGTTTTAAAGAAATAACACCATGGAAAAAGTTATTTTTTAAATGCAGATTAAATATAGCATGGAATAGTAATGTTGGAACCTCAGCACAGGACTCCATGTTAAACCATTCTTCTCAGATGGCTGTTCATTTGCATCTTGAATGCCTCTAGTGTGGGAAAGCCCATCACCTCCTTAGGTAATTGGTTCCGTTGTTGTGCTGCTCTAACAGGGAGGAAATTCTTGAAATTCTGCTAGAACCTGACTTCCTGTAACTTGAGCCCCTTATTCCATATCCCTGCACTGAGGGATGACTGAGAAGAGTTCCTGGCCTTCCTCTTCATGACAACCCTTCACCTACTTGAGAGTGTTATCATACCTTCCCTCCATCTTCTCTTCTTAAGGCTAATTATGCCTAGTTCTTTCAATCTGTCCTCATTATCATTAAAATTTAACACTCAGCAGTGATTTTTTTGATTGACTGTGAGAATAAGAAGTCATCAAACAAAGGAGACATCGGACAGAATTCTCTAGGTTGCCCAGTGGTGAAGGATGACATGATTGGGTGTCTGTAAATGGAGGGGCAAATTCATATCACTGCTTGGTATTGGGAGGGTGTGTCCTGAAAATGCACACAGCTTCCAGTGTTCCATTTAAAAATGGTTCTGTACTGGAGGAGGCCGACTATGCTGTCTTGTAAAGTGATGCCAACTGAGAAATGGAAGTGCTAGTTTTGTTTTAAAGCCCTTTGGTTAACGTTGTTTACCATTAAGTTTTTGTTTGAATGTTCCCAGTTTGGTTTATGAGTGTCATCTTAACACTCCTCAGCATCATCTGTTGGGCTTTGAGACAGAATGTTCCAGCAAAACATTAAGTTGTCATATTCTTTTAGGAGTAGACACTGTCTGTCTACTCCCCACATTTTGTTTTGGTGTTAGCCTGGTGATGTATTCTAAAGATAACAGAGTGCTTCTCCCTCTGCTAGCTTGCATCTGCTATCCTGGTACTGCCCGATGAATATAGTGGGCACTGCAAAATTGAGTAAGTGCCCTTCATATTCTGTCATCAACATACTGGATCACTAGTTAAAACAGCTGGTACTAGCAAAGCCCTTCCTCAAAACGCATTTTTTCAAAATGCTTTTCCCCTCCAATTTGCATTGCAAGAAAAATCAGGAAAGTAGAAGGCAGATTGAAGAGGAGAACACAGAGCCTTCCTTTCTCAGTGCAACTGGTAACGCACCTTCCCTTCCTTCCACAGAAATGCTGCAGCAGCTTCACCAGCAGCTGGTGGAATCGGAGCGCAAAACCATGACTTACCTCAAGCGGTTCAACAAAATCCAGGCAGACTACCACAACCTCATCGGAGTTGCTGCTGAGCTGGTGGACTCCCTGGAAGCCACTGTTAATGGCAAAATGGTACAGCAAAATGTGGGGTCATCCAGTTTTGGTGACTGGGATATTTACATGCTTGCTCATTTCTTGCATCATAGCCTGCGCATCTGCCTGTGAAAACGCCTGCCATAAGAAATGAGTCTGTGAGGTGCCGCTTGACTGAAAGTTTCAGATACTTCTCTGTAACAAAAATTACTTCTCTACTGTAGCTATAAATGCTTTGAGAATTGCAGCTGCTATATTTTGACACAAAAATGCAGTCATCTTTGTTTTTATTATTACAAGAAGCGTAAATGTTAGCACCAGTCAAATCCTTGAGAAAACATACACATAAGCCAACCCTGGTATTGTTCTTTAAGTGCAAAGTGTACATTGGATAGTATTGTTGTGTGCAAAAAGTGTAGTATTGTGTGCAGAATTGTGTGACAGCATTCTACAAGTACTTGAAAGGCAGTCACAAAGAGGAACTACAGGATCTGTTCTTGATCATCTCAGAGTGCAGGACACAGAATAACATGCTCAAGGAGCAGGATGTCAGGCTCCAGCTAGAAATCACAGACAAAATCCTGTTAGAGCAGAATGGCAATAGGGCCCGTGCCCTAGCGCAGTTGCGGGCTCTCCCACACTAAAGGCATTCAGATGCAGCTGGACAGCCATCTCAGAGGGATGGCTTGACTTAGAGTCCGGTTGCACCCCATGGCCCTTGGGTGCCTTCTAACTCTACGATTCTGTGATTCTGTGATACTTCAGTTGCAGAATAAATTCCTGCTCTGTCACCGGAATGGGCTTTCCCATCAGCGTTCCATGCTGTCCCAGTGTGTTTGGTGGGGAAGCACTTTCAGGGGAGGATGCATGAACCTTGCTCTCTGTGGCACTGCAAACTTTCCCCTGCAATTGTTCCCACCTTCCCAAGTTTCATGGCTGGAAGTGAGTTGGATCATGGAGTAACTTTCACAGAGACCTGACTGATGTTGGAGTGGTTAAGTGTCCTTCCACCCTGCTCCTGCCTTTTGTATTGATGAGGTATCTTGAAATACAGTGGTACTTTGGTTCACAAATGTAATCCATTCCATGACTCTGGTCGTAACCCAAATTGGTCGTGATCCAAGTCAAATTTCCCCATAAGGTTCAATGTAAATAAGGTCAATCCATTCTGTAACCATTTTTTAAATCACAAACATTTGAAACAAAAGTGACAAAGAGGAACAAAGTAACAGAGAACAACAAAGATCATGGCCATCTCCACCCCGCCCCAGCATGACCGCGATCGTGCCTGTCTTTCCTGTACGAGTGCAACTACGGCCATAGACAGGTGCAATTGCGGTCATGCTCAGACGGGGAAGACAGGCATGACTGCGGCCATCTCCCCCCCACCCCCCTGAGCATGACTGCGATCACGCTTGTGCAGGAGAGATGGACATGATCGCGATCATCACCCGATGCAGAGTTCGCAACCTGAGGCAGACTTTTCTTGAAATTTCTGTTCACGACCCGATTTGGTCATGAACTGAGGCGTTCACGAGCCAAGGTACCACTGTGCAGTTCTGGAATGTGCTCTGGCTGGGGTAATGCCAAGGTCCATCCTAAGGGCCAATCAGAATGGAGCAGTCGTATTTTCCTTTAAAGCAGATGGAGCAGGATTCCAAATCTGATGAGAGGAGTGGAGCTGGGGATGATGAGGTTACGCCTGTCTTGCATGTTTTATTCCCTATATGAATTGTCTCCAAAGATGATATTTTATGTTAAGTTACAAAGCTTAACTAGAGTTTTGCTAATAATCAGCCCCCAAGTGAAGACATGATGCCTCTAGAAATAGGCAAGCAGAAGTATGTTTGGTGGGCCTCGACACTTACAGCGTCTCATGTAACTGCACAGTGTTCCTGGTTACCCCTCTCTTTGTTGAACACTTTGTGCGTTTTCTACTTGTTGCCAGATGGTGGCACTGTTTAGCTGTGCATTGGTCTTCCTCTGAGTTCAAATGCACCTGGAAATTAAACATAAGCAAAACTGGGCTTTATAGAATGATAGAATTGTAATGCTGGAAAGGATCAGAAAGCAAAGTTCTAGCCTCCAGGGAAAGAAGTCTCACAGAGCAGCCTTCACAGGTGAAGTCACAGAATTGGGGTAGTGGACTGGCATTGACAGAGAACGCAAGCTCACAAAAATATACCCCGCCAAAGCTAATAGCTTGTGCAAGAGCATGTGAGGAGAGGAACCGCCTGCCCCCCCCCCCCAATCTAAATGTCTACAGTTACTAAGCCAATCCAAGCAGGGAGAATATTCCTTCCCGGCCCCAGATATGATCACTCGTTGAAAGACTGTAAAGTGAGATGCATCCATTCAGTTGAGTCCTCTAAATTTAAAAAACTGTTTTGGAATCCAGAACAACTGTGGATTAGATCTAGGTTAAATTAGTTGTGCTTATATCCGGTTGATTTCAGTGAGACAAATTAAGTCATGACTAGCTTATCCCATTTATTTCAATGGACCTTGGAACTAAACAGTCCGAATGACATCCCAGGGTTATTAAACTGTACAGTTAAACAGTATGTGGCCTTCTTTGAGGGGGCTTTTTCTATCCCACCCACATGTAAAAGCGGGTTCAATGCAGCTGAATGGAGCTGTGGCTAGACTGCATAATAGGCCTGTAGAATATCTTCTGACTCATGATAAAGAAGAAAGGCAGCTAGCCATTATGAAGTAGCCACAGAAAAGAGCTGTGAATTGAGCATTCCCAGCCTTGTTGCTTCTGGGGCCGCCGCCTCCACCTCCTCCTCCTCTTCTTTTTGCTCCTAGGCAGATTTTGATTCTGTTCTTTTTGGTACCTTTTGGGAACGTAATCTTTGGGCAAAGAGTTAAGAGGGAAAGTTCAAATTTCCACTGACTTGGTTTGTCTCTGTGTCATAGATCACCCCAGAAGATCTGCAAAATGTCTGTGTCCGTTTGTTTAGTAACCAGATGAGGCAGAGTGTGGCACATAGCATCGATTTCACAAGACCTGGAACTGTAAGTATAATTTTCTGGGCATATTTTAGTCTAAAAAGTAACACATTTACCTTGCGTCTGTAGAATGGTGTGCATAAGACAAACCTTACCGGCTATACCTCCCAGCAGTACGTACATCTGTAAGGGTAACACAATGTGCTAACAGCCTTGAACAAGGTCATTTTTGCGAGTTCTCATACACTGGAGTGGCAGCTTTATGGGCAAGATTGCATGGCGCATGCAATCAGTACTTCTGCATGCTTCCGCAGCAGCTGCTGTGAGATCATTTATTTATGTATTTATTTAAATAAGGTAGGGTGTTATTTCTCCTGATGTTGCAAGTATTTATTACGACTACCTGTTATGAGTTTATACAATCACAGAACTGTAGAAGTGGAAGGTGCCATTTCGGCCATTGAGTCCAGCCTCCTGTTCGGTGCTGAGGCATCCCTGACCGATGCTGTCCAGCCTTTGCCCTAATAACTCCCATGTCAGAGAGCCTCCCAGGGCAGCTGGTTTCATTGCCTGGACCGCTCTGACCACTAGAGACTTTTTCCTGATATTCCACTGGAATCTTCCTTCCTGCAATTCAGTCTGTTTGTATCATGTCCTACAGTCGTGGAAGACTGAGAACAGGTTGGTGCCCTCTTTTGTGTGACAGCCCCTTAGGAATTTGAAAACTGCTATCAGATCGTGACTCACTTGAACCAAGTCATCCAGTTCTAGGTTGGCTCTCTGGTGGAAACAGAGGCAAGGCTCTGTCTATATTTTACAGTGTTAGGCAATCATGGACACAGAATTCAGGGTTTTTTGGAATCTTAGTTTTCCTTATTCCACGAGAGGTCGTTGAGGCCCCATCAGTGCAGGTGTTCGAGGACAGGCTGGACGTGCACATGGTGGGCATGTTGTGAGCAGCAGAGCTGGGATGGGGCAGTTTAACCTCACTGGCCAAATCTCCAGATGGGCTTCCACGGGAGGTGGCTGAGGCCCCATCGGTGAGGGTGTTCGAGGACAGGCTGGACATGCCCATGGTGGGCATGTTGAGAGCGGAGCCGGCTGGTGCTGGAGGTCAGACTAGATGGCCCGGGAGACCCCTTCTGACTCACCCTGTTTCTATGTTTCTATATTATGTTTCTATGAATGGGCTTGCACAGGAGGTGGTTGAAGCCCCACCAGTGAGGGTGTTTGAGGACAGGCTGGACGTGCACATGGTGGGCATGTCGTGAGCAGAGCTGGCTGGAGCCGGGGGTCAGACTAGATGGCCCGGGAGGCCCCTCCTGACCCACTCTGTTTCTGTGTTTCTATATTTATAATGTATTGTTAGATGGAAAGATGCACTGGCACTTCCAGACTCCTCCTCGAAAGCAAAGCCTCCCGGAATCGCTGCCAGACTAGCAGTGTGCAATCAGATTCTGTCCTGCTTTGTTCAACGAGGCTTGTTTCTGAATAAATGCACTCAGGAGAGTAACTTCAGATATAATGCTCTGATTTGCCATGTGAACTTCGCTGGGTGCTTCTAACTGAATCAGTTGATCTCTGAGATTAGTGCCCCATCTGAAAAATCAGAACAAGCGTTCCTCACAGGGTTTGCGACGGGTGAATGAAGTTTAAGTGGTTTAAGGAGGGATGCAGTTATAGAAATGAACTCTCTGTTAAAGGCAATTCCCAACAGCCCTTTTCTATCTACTGTGTCCAAGAATGGGGCTGCGGAGCCCCTAGGATGGGCTCACTGAAGCGAGAGGCGGGGCTGTACAGATACGAGCAGGCCTGATCCTGGGATCAAAGGCTGAGGTTTTGCCCTGCACCCCCGTGATTTTCCCAGCTGTGCCCCTTCACTTTTCCCTGCTCTCACTTCTATGGGATAAAGTAGTGCACCCAGCATTGCGGGCAAGACAAAGTCTCCCCTGGCTGGGAGAGTGGGTGGGGCCATCTCTTCTTGGCAAGGATCCTAGAAGGTTCAGCATTCTAGCATTCCCCAACCAGTCCCTCTTTATTTTGTGAGTTGATAAGGAAACCAGACAATTAGGTTGCAACCAAGAACATCAATACATTAGATGCTCTGGGAAATGCCTGTGATTAAAATGAAGTTACTTCCTTGATGAGATTGATGGGGACCTGTCAGCTTAAAGGTGTGCCACTCATACGGTATTCTTTGTGTGATTCTTTTGTAACTGCACAGGCACTTGAAACTCAAGTTGCATTCATGTTTATGTTTGAGCTTAATATCTTGCCGAAAGGAACATGATGATTCTCGAGTTAATGTGTTTTCTGTGCATTTACAGGAAATGCTTTACAGTCCAATCGCATAGTAGTCATCCATTTGATAAAAAGTATTTTTAGAAAGCTCAAATACCTTGGCCACCTAATGACAGGGAAGGACTCATTGGGAAATACCATGATGCTGGGAATGATTGACGGCAAAAGGAGAAGGGGACAGTAGAGGTTGAGGTGGCTGGACGGGGTCACTGGGGCAGCAGACATGGGGTTTGGTGCGTTCCAGGGGGCAGTGGAGGGTTAGGGTTAGGGGCAGGAGAACCTGGCATGCTGTGGTCAGTAAGGTCACGAAGGGCTGGGCACAACTTTGTGACTGAACAACAACCACATTTTTAAAATAAAATTAACTGAGACTTTTTTTGTCTGTCAGCTGATGAATAATGTTGTTAATATGTAGGTTGACGTAGTCAAATGCTTTCAGTTTTTCCTGGATGACTCAATGTACATTTGGACTGGCTGCATTAACAGTAGACTGCCAGGTTGAGAAAGGGAGCATTATTAAACCAACTTACGTTAATGCAAGGGTACGCAGATTTCTAAGGTACCATTAGGCATTAGGTTAAGTTGCTAGCAGCATATGTTTCCGTCTCATTTACAGTGTTTAGGAAATAACGTAGTACTGCAGAATGTTGCAGCATGAGGTGCCTGAATGGACCATCCTACTTGAGGCTGCAGAGGGGAGGTGGAGTTTTCAACTAGCAGAGCAGGGAGTGGGCTGGGCTAGAAACCTTTTCCTTTGAAACTCCAAAATTTACAGGCAGACAATACATTTAGTGGGACTGTGGATTTTGAGGTTTCTCTTATAGACAAACTGTGCTTGCTTCACTTTCTGCCTGGCATGCTGGGGGCTATTTTATTTGCAGGAAGTTGCTATCCAAGAAAAAGATTCAAAACTGGTACCCCATATATGCAGTCAATGATGATGATGATGATTGCATTGCACTTATATCCTGTCTTTTTTTCACCTCAAGGAACCCAAGATGCCCTTATATAGCTTCATTTTATTGTTAGAAAAGCAAACCTGTGAGGGATGTTTGCCTGAGTCTGTGACTCACGCTAGGAGCTTCATGACTGAGTGGGGATTAGAACTCATAATCGGATATTCCATCTTAAGTTTCTATTGCTTATGTGTACACTCAGTTTAAAATTGAGAGAGAAGAAAGAAAGGAAAGAGAAAGGAGATTTGTGGGACAAATAGGAGAAATTCATGATGAGGGAGGGAAGTACAAGCCCCTTAAAGAGGTCAGCTACTTCCCAGATAGCGTCTTCAAAACCTTTTTCGGTGAACTTTATTACCATCACTGTCAGTAGTTTTGAAAGGCAGGATAGAAAGACAATAATAAATTACGAGAACTCTCCTTCTGGTAGTTCAGAGGTGAAAGAAAATGCTTTGACATCAGTTCCTGCAGAGAAGGCATGTGGGTCTGCCCTGGTTCTGCAAAAGCAGAGGAAGAACACAAACGTTGGTGCTTGAGGTTATTTTGTTTTTCTTCTTTCAAAGTACTGTTACGGTCCAGCTTCCCCAAACTGGTGCCCTTCAGGGGAGTTGGACTACCATAACCCTCAGCCTGCATATGTGGGGCGCACTACCTTGGGAAAGGCTGTTTTAATACCTCTCAGTACAAATGTGCACTTGAAAAGCTTGGTAAGATCTCAGGAGCTGGTCTGGTGTGCCCCATCAAGAGATGCAGAGTGCACCAGATTCTTCTCCTGGTTTTATTTTATTTTATTTTATTATTTATTTATTTATTGAAAAGATTTGTGCCACAGCACCTCTGGGCAGCTCCAATCAGAAGATAAAAAACCACAATATAAAACTAATAACAATTTAAAGTATAAAATACAGATAAAAATACAAAACAAATGTATAGTGGCATCAACTATTATTTTTTTTTTTAAAAATACTGTTTTGTTGTCTGCCAGCAGACCAAAATAGCAGCTAAATTTGTTTCAGAATTGTAGAACAGTGGGGTTGGGAGGGCCAGAAGGCTGTCGGGTCCACGTTAAACCATCCCTCTCAGATGGCTGTTCAGCTGCATCACGAATGTCTGTAGTGTGGGAGAGCCCACCCCCTCCCTAGGGCATGGGGTCCCATTGTTGCACTGCTGTAACTGTCAGGAGGGTCTTCCTGATGTTCAGCCAGAATCCAGCTTCTGGTAGCGGGATCCCATCGTGCCATGTCCTGCACCCTGGGATGAGTGAGAAGAGAGCCTGGCTTTCCTCTGAGTGACAGCCTTTCAGGAACCTCAGGAGTGCTCTTGGATCTCCCCCAGTCTTCTCTTCTTGAGGCTAAACTTGCCCAGCCCTTTCCATCTCTCCTCACAGGACTTTGTGTCCAGGCCCTGCATCCTCCTCCTCTGAACCTTTTCCAGCTTTCCTCAACTCTGATACCCAGAACTGGGCGCACTGCTTCCGATGAGGCCTAATCAGCGCTGAGTAACGGGGAGCTAGAACGTCGCATTATTTGGAAGCGATACTTTCTATTAATGCATCCCAAAACAGCATTCCCCCCTTTTGTAGCTACATCATATTGTTGACTCATCTTCAGCTTGTCACCTACAACATTTATTTCCAAGATCCTTCTCACATGTGTCATTGTTGAACCAAGTATCCCACATCTTGTAGCAATGCATTTTGGTTTCTTTTTCCTAAGTGCTGAACTTGGGTTTTGTCCCTATTGAATCTCATTCCGTTGTTTTCAATCCAGCGCTCCAGCATATCAAGATCACCTTGAATTTTGTTTCTGTCTTTCAGGGTATTAGGTATTCCACCCAGTTTTGTGCCGTCTGCAAATCTGCTAGGTACTCCTTGCACTCATCCAGATCATTAATGAAAATCTTGAAGAGCAGTGGGCCCAGGACTGAACCCTGCGGTACCCCACTCGTTACCTCTCCCCAGTTTGAGAAGGTCCAGTGGCACTGGTTTGAGTGCCAGTGACTGGCACTCTTGGAGTCTCACTGTAGCCAGGTGTGGATCCCCCTGAACCGTGTTCCATTTAACCCACTTTGAGCTGGTTTGCTAAGCAGGATATCACGGGGCACTTTGTCCAAAGCTTTGCTGGAGTCAAGACATATTATGTCCACAGCATTCCCACAGTCCATCAGGGAGGTTTCCCAATCAAAAAATGAGATCAGATTAGTCAGGCAAGATTTGTTCTTGAGGAATCCATATTGGCTTCCAGTAAGGCAGGACACGCTCCAACGGAGCAAAGCTCAGGGAGCCAAGGTTCCATTTGGATGCCAGGAAGCACTTCCTGACAGTCAGGACCCCGAGGGTGTGGAAAGGGCTTCCACGGGAGGTCGTTGAGGCCCCATCCATGAGGGTGTTCAAGGATAGGCTGGATGTGCACAGGGTGGGCATGTCGTGAGCGGAGCCGGCTGGCGCCGGGGGTCAGACTAGATGGCCCGGGAGCCCCCTTCTGACTTGCCATGTTTCTATGTAATCACTGTGTTACCTGGAAGGTGTTTGCAGATTGACTGCTTCAGAATTTTCCCAGAAGTAGGTGTCATGATGTGTGGTCTGTAGTTCTTCCTTTCCCTTCTTGAAGATAAGAACAGCATCAGCCCTTCTCAAGCCGTCTGGGAATTCCCCCATCCTTCTTGATTTCTCACCGATAATAGACAGTGGTTCTGAGATTTCCTCTGCCAGTTCCTTTATTATTGTACAATGCAGTTCACTGGGGCCTTGATATCTGAACTCATTTGTTGTATTGTATCGGTGCAGGCCTATGCAAAAACCTGGGAAGGCTCACACAAGATTTTCAGTGGCAAGGGTCTCCTTCCCAAGTGATTGGAACCCAGTCTGTCCTTAGGACAGCTGGTGTATAAGAGGGAAAGCAGCAGTACTGCAAGAAAAAATGGTGCAAAAATAACAGAATTTTATGTTCCGCTTGCATAATCTATCCTTGTTTTTGAATTCACTGTTCTTTGCTGAAGAATTTGGATCGTCTTGGGCAAAATTTTAATATTTACGTTACCACCAGTCACACACTGGCGCAGAAGCTGCCGCTGGCACAGAATGTGGCAGCTAGACTGATACTGGGACCTCTACGTCCAAACAGAATAAGGCCGGTTCTGGCCCACTTGCATCGGCTGTCTTAATGCTTCTGGGCCCAATTCAAGCTGCTGGCTTTAACCAAGAAAGCATCACATGACTCAGCGCCGTAATACTTGTCTGAGCACCTCTCCTGACTGCGAACTCCTCAGTGGGGCCATTCAACCTCTGGGGTTTTCCTGCAAGGGCAAACTCCAGAGGAGGCTCCGAGGGGCCACGGGGGGAGGGCTTTCTCTGTGGTGGTCCCCCGTCTATGGAACAGGCTTCCCGCTGTAGTCCTACTGGTGCCAAACTTGGCATCTTCTTGCTGAAGCAATACTCAACAAGCCAGGGGTTGGGGGGAATTGCTCATCCCAAATGATTTTGTTTTCCTTTTACAGGTCAGTTCTACTGTATATTTTAGCTATTTAAAATGCATTTCAATAGTTTGTTTTTGTTTTAGTTTGTGAGATTGGTATGTTACTGCTTTGTTTTCATGCATCGTTATAAACTGTCCAGAGAGGTTCAGCTCTGTGGGGTGATACAGAAATGAAAAATGAAAGTGATAGTAATAATGCTCAAGAGTTAGGTATCAGATGGAAAAGGACTTGGGGACTTGCAAGCAGGAAGCTGACTCTGTGGAAAGACCCACCCTGAAGTGGCACCGTGATAAGCAGCTCAGCTTGAGGAGGATGGGCTGTGCCTCTTGATAGTGCTTTGGTATGACGCTCGAACTAGCTGAAGCGTACAAGGTCCTGTGTTAAGCAAAGCCAGCCTGGAACATTCTCTCGCTCTAAGCTGCAGGAGGATATTGTCTGTAGCCTGAGACAACGCTTGCTTGTGTGTAGTTTGCTTAATGAAGGTAATTGACTGAAAATCCACATAGAAGGAGAGCCAGAACAAGGCATTTAGGGTGGCTTTTCTGTGAAAAATAAGATGCTGTGCCAGAGCTGCTCCTGCTTCATACAGCATGTCAGCCGACTAAGAACTGGCCAACTGTGGTGGGTTGCTACGTTAAACGAACCATGTGAACTGATGAAGGAACTTCAGTTAGTGGGCAGTTTAAAGATACAGCTGGAAAATACCCAAAGCATCAGTGTTAACATCCTTATTCGCTGATTTCTGGAGGAGGTTGACGTTCCCCCTTAGTCCTTGTGACCTACTTTATGGTTGCTTTATCAAATTGCAGATATGAGTCACTGATCCGCTCTTTTGAGGTCACTCCTTGTGAGTTGGGGTGGACACTGATCCCAGGAAGACCCATTGCCTGGCCTGGCTGAGATGGGAACCAAGGCTGGCTGTCAGTGGGGAGGGCATGTGTCTAGTCACTGATCCCCAGAAGCCACTTATGACCACGTGTTATTAGTCCCTTATTAGTAGAAATGGCCAGTCCATTTCAGAGGCCTGCAGAGTGACTCTTGCAGCCATTCCCAATCTGGTACCCTCCCGATGTGCTGGACTGCGGTTCCCATTGTAATCTTCCTTCCATAGTGTTTTCCTTGTAAGTGGCACAGCTACCCCTGACCTAAGACCAACTTTCCCCAGCTGGATGCCATCCAGAAGTCACTTCTAGTCAAGAATGAGCATGAGTCATAATAGGACTGCCCTCTCCCTCCCCCTGCTCATTTCACTTTGACAGCTGAATCTGCTTGAAGGCACAATCCTATCTGCATGTCAGATAGTGAAAATCCCCAAACTCCCAACATTCCCCATATTGGCTAGGGAATGACGGGAATTGTAGGACTTCTTCTTTGTCTGTACATGCATACAACTATGCGCTGCGTCACCTGTTTGTCATCAGTCTTCTGCAAAACATTCCCTTTTCCTGCCCTTTCCTGCTATTTTGTAGAGCCAATCAGAAATAATGATGAAGTGAGAATAGGTATCCAGGGCATAAAGCAAAGATGCACCTTTCTTTCTGAAATTGCTCTCTCTCACTCCTTAAACAGATTTTAACTAAACTGCTGAGTGTCTCTATGTGATTTCTCTTAACTCTTGTTTTCTTCATCTCTTTTATTTTAATGTGTGCCCTGTTTACCTCTAAAGGGATATTGCTGTATGAGCCCGTGTGAGGATGAATATGTAAGTTCCTGCATCTCTTCTTTTGTCCCTTTTTCACATTGCCTCATGCATCCTTTTACCACCTCTCCACCTGCTCCTTAGCAGTTGTACTTGCTCTGCTTGCTGTGCATCCAGAACACCTCTATATGGCAGAACGTACGCAAGGTTGGAATGCTTGCATGAGAAGGCGCCATGTAATTGCCCGTCCGATTAGCTTTGTGTAGTATCTGGGGCTGTCATCCGGTTAAAAAGCTCTTGTTCATTGATTGTATGAGTTTAGTGAATGTGTCAGTTAATTAATAAAATCTGATGAATACACAAAGGAGTAACTTTGGAAGCTTGTGGGGGGAGCAGCGCATTGTTTTTATATAGTTAAGCATGCCTGTGTTGAAGTGGATGCCACCTTAAAAGTGGTGTTTCCTCATGTGTTGAGGGAGAGCAGGGAGAAAATGCCTCTTCAAATACATCACCTATAGTTTTCTAAGCTTTTGATTTACAACAAATGTGTGTTTTTCATTATAATTTGCCAGATTAAGAGAGGTGATTGAAATGCCTAAAAGCTGAACTTCTAGTGGCACTTCCAAATAATGGCCAGGTTAATCATGATCCCCATTCCTGCTGTGGCACTCTCTCCCCTTCTACCTCTACTCATAAGCTTTGAGGCAGGGCCTGTCTTTAATTATTAAGCAGAATTTGTTTTGAAGGTGAATTAGAAATGTTTTTGTCATTAAAATAATGCTTATCAGTCCAGGAGTCTTCGTCATACGAGTCCAGCATGGCCTGTACACGATGAATAAAGGTACAGATTTGAAAAATACAGATGGTTTTAAAATGCATCTTCAACAGCAGCCATTGTCGAAGGCTCAGCCGGCCTCTTCTGCAGCCCAGATGGCCATTTGCATTCAAGCATCATCGCCAAGAGATCTTCCGGATCATTCCAGATTGCCCACAGCCAGTGCATTCTTTGTAGGAAGAGGATATTGGCTGCTAAGCTGAAGATGTAACTAGAGCCTGGGAACAGAAAGCCCCCCCCCTTCCAGAAAGAGTCACCATCCTGTTTAGAACCATTCATGCTCCTCCCATAAAGTGTCGCGAGGGCTGTTCCCAAGAAGACTGGCTCATGTATTGCTCTCACAAGCTTTTCTTGATAGCCCAGGCCATGGGGATCTTGTGGAAGTGTGGAAATCACAGAGTGAGGTGCTGAGTGCACAATTCAGTTTCTTGAGGACTTCCAGCTGCATTTTTTCAAAGCAATCAAGGGGAGAATGCCCTTGTGTGGAAATACATCCTCCTGAGGCTCATTGTGGTTATGTGCCATCCAGTTCTGTCTGACCTTTGAGGGCCCCATGAATGAATGTCCCCCCAGATCTCCTGTTCTTGACAACCCTGCTCAGCTCTGGTAAACTCAAGGCTGTGGCTTCTTTTATAGAGTCCATCTTTCTCATATTTGGCCTTCCTCTTCTTCTGCCTTTAACCTTCCCTAGCATGATCGTCTTTTCCAGTTAGTTTGGTCTTCTCATGATGCGCCCAGAGAACGGCAGCTTCGTTTTCGCTGTTTGTGCTTCCAGGTCTCATCTCTCTCTCCCCACCCTGCCAGACTTGCCTAGTGCCAGGTGCATGGGCATGATCTCTGATGGGAGGCCTGTGCATGCCTTCCATACGTGCGTCAAGGAGCACAGGAAGAATGCACTGGGGTTTCTTATCCCAGGGCAGGCCCCTAGGTTTCCTGCCACTTCTTACTTGGCCCTTTTAACTAGAGGTGGAACTGGGGCGTTCTTCACGCAAGCATGCACTCCTTGGAGGCCCAGTATGAGGCCAGATCCCAGGATTTGTTTGCTTCTCCTCATCTAATTGTGGGGCTTAGAGAGCCATGTAGACAGAGATACTGGCATGCTTTAGGGAGCCTCAGGGTTTGCAGAAGTGCGGATAATAATTAGGGAAAAAACCTCAGAGCAATATCCTCGCCCACCCTGATCAGTGGGGTTCAGCAACTGTGGGGCAGATTACCCTGGAAGAGGACATGGCTCGTTGGCTGGAGCCTTGAAGACAAACACGCTTTATTTCAAAATTTTACTGATGACCTCACTTACCGTATCTGGCCATCCCTACTTGGAATGGTTCTCTTCAGCATCCACCTGCCACCACAGCAGGTGCTTCCTCTTTCACCCCATGTCTCTGTTGCAAGCTTTTAAAGTTCCTGAACACTAGTCATTGTTTGCTTGTTGTTAGAAACATAGAAACAGAGTGAGTCAGAAGGGGTCTGCTGGGCCATCTAGTCTGACCCCTGGCTCCAGCCGGCTACGCTCACAACATGCCCACCATGTGCATGTTTAGCCTATCCTTGAACACCCTCATTGATGTGGCCTCGACCACTTCCGTGGAAGCCCATTCCACACCCTCGGGGTCCTAACAGGAAGTGCTTCCTGGCATCCATATTGAAGCTTGGTTCCCTGAGCTTTGCTCTGTTGGAGTGTGTCCTGCCTTCCTCTGCAGGGGAGAACAGGTCTCTACCCACCTCCGTGTGATATCCCCTCAGATACTTGTATGTCACCAACAGATCCCCTCTGAGTCTCCTCTTCTCCAGGCTGAAGAGACCCCGTTCCCTCAGTCTCACCTCATGCGGCTTCCCCTGCAAACTGGCCACCAACCTTGTGGCCCTATGCTGCACTGACTGTAACCTGGCTATATCCTTCCTGTAATGAGGGGCCCAAAACTGAGCACAATACTCCAGTTGCGGGTGCACCAGAGTTGTATAGAGTGGCAGTAACACCTCTCTCGATCTAGAAGCCACACTTCTGGCTCTGCACCCAAGGGTGGCGTTCGCCCTCTTGGCCACTGCATCACACGGCTGACTCACGTTCAGCCTGCAGTCAACCAGCACCCCAAGGTCCCTTTCACAAGTGCTGCTCTCCAGCCACTTGTCACCTAACCTGTACTTATGACACCCATTCCTATGCCCCAAGTGCAAGACCTTGCACTGATCCACATTGAATGCCATCCTGTTGTCTCCTGCCCACTTCCATAGTCTGTCCAGATCCTTTTGGATCTGGAGTACCTGCTCCTCAGTTGTGGCCACTGCTCCAGTTTTAGTGTCGTCTGCAAATTGGATCAGCAGACTGTTCACCCCTTCTTCCATGTCGTTAATGAAAAGATTAAACAGGATCGGCCCCAGGACAGAGCCCTGGGGGACCCCGCTTGTCACTGGCCGCCGTCCCGATGATTCCCCACTAATGGTTACCCTCTGCTTTCAGTCAGTCAACCATGCCCTAATCCACTGGACAGTGCTTTGGTGTATCCCAAAACTCCTCAATTTCTCCACCAGGATATCATGGGGCACTTTGTCAAAGGCCTTGCTGAAACCCAGGTAAACCACATCCACCACATCCCCTCCATCTAGCCATCTCGAAACCTTGCCATAGAATTCCACAAGGTTTGTCTGGCAGGACCTGTTTTTGCGGAAGCCGTGCTGTGTGGCTGCCAGCCTCCCTTCCCTATCTAGCATCACTATATCCCTCACTGTTACGAGCCTTTCCATTGTTTTTCCTACAATGGATATAAGGCTAACTGGTCTATAATTCCCCTTCTACTACCCTTTTTGAAAATTGGGGCCACTGATGCCACCCTTCAGTCCTCTGGAACTTTTATTTATTTATTTCAATTTATATCCTGCCTTTTTCCTACAAAGGGCTCAAGGCAGTTTACATCATTCTCCTCCTCCATCTTATCCCCACAAAACAACCCTGTGAGGTAGGTTGGGCTGAGAGTCTGTGACTGGCCCAAGGTCACCCAGTTGGTTCCATGGCTGAGTGGGGACTAGAACCCAGATCGCCTGAGTCCCAGTCCCATGCCCTTAACCACCACCCTGGCTCTTCACCCGTTCTCCACGAGGCCTCAAAAATGGAGGCCAGTGGGCGTGAGAGAACCCCTGCCAACTCCCTAAGTACTCTCTGGTGTAACCCATCAGGGCCTGGTGCCTTTGTAATGTCCAATGCCCTGAGGAGCCCCTCGACTTCTAGGGGGAGGTGACTCTAATCTGTGCCCCTAAGTCCCTGGCCTCATCTAATCTCCTATGCGGATCTACCCCATCCTGCTTTGGGGAGAACACAGAGGCAAAATAGTCATTTAGCATCTGTGCCTGTTCCCTCATATCAGTCACTGGATCTCCTTCCTCCTTATTTAGTGGTCCCACCACTTGTCTCCCCTTCCTCTTCCTATTTCCATGCTGAAAGAAGCCCTTTTTGTTGCTCTTGATATTCTTGGCAAGTCTCAGCTCATAATCAGCCTTAGCCTTGCGAAGAATCCTTCTGCAACGGGTCTCCTCCTCCCGGTATACCCTTTTGTCTGTTTGCCCCAGTACCCATTTCCTACGGAGGTTCCTCTTTCGTCTAATCCCTCTAACCACCTCCCTTCGCATCCATGGCGGTGCTCTCCTCCGCCTCCCCACCTTACCAACTAGAGGTATCGTCAAGGCTTGCGCCTCCAAAACCTCCCTTTTGAGTGCCGTCCACCCCTCCTCAACTTGCTTACCTTCCAGTAACCTGTCCCAGGAGACTTTCCCCAGTCTGGCCTTCAGTTGGCCAAAGCTGGCCCTCTTGAAGTCCCAGCTTCTAGTGCTCGACCTGCTGCATGTCCCCAGTCCCCTGATCTCAAAGCAAAGGATGGAGTGATCACTCGCATCCAGAGCTCCCCTAATCTGTACTTCATCTATCAGCTCCTCCCTACTGGTCAAGACTAAGTCAAGGATGCCCCCCCCCCCCGGTCGCCTCTGGGACCCTCTGTGGCATGATTTTATTGTAATACTTAGATGACTTTTGATGATTGGTCAGGAAAGGGTGGGGTCCAGCAGCAATGTGGCAATGAAACGATTGTCACCCTTAATCAACAGTATCCAGGAAAATGAATGCAAATGAGTGCTGGGGAAATAGATTTAAGTAGAACATAATACGTCTGGAGGCCATTCCTAGTGTGAAAGGCAAACCGTATACTGAAGGAGAACCGCTTAGTTTTAAGGCTGTGAGGCTTTTAATTGGCTATTATGTATCATCACTCATTGATTTAAGCATAATATGAAATGATGTCCTATACAGGTACACACTTACCCGTTTGTGAGAGAGATGCTCCTTGTGTTACATAGGATAGCTTTGCGAAACCCCAAGTGTTCTGATGGTATGTTGAATGGTGTAATACAATCTTCCCTTTGACATTCCACGCCCTTTGTCTTCTAAAGCTTCCCAGCTCCAGCACTGAACAATAAGTGCTGATTATAGAGCCTGCCATAAAAGAACCGCGTTAGGAGAGAAGACCAATCTTTTAAGGCATGAGTGGGTCAGAAAGGATTTTGCAAAGTGATAAGTCATAATCACAACAAAAAGATGATGACGAATATTCTGGGAATCAATGGCACCTATTGTCATCATTGAAATGGGTAACAGAGAAATCTTCACAGGATGATTGTTCTTTTTGGGCCCACCTAACAAGTAATTTAAGCAAAACCTTGTGATTGAAACTGAGAAATAGTATTAAAACTTTCTGGATATCACTGCATTTGTGCCCTAATTCAGAGGGGGGCGGGGGGGGGGCTTATTTCCGCCATGAACCATTTTCCCTTGGAGGTACGTGTTTGGGGGGCTCCATGGGATGATCTTTGCCTTCTTTATAGGAATGTTAAGGTTTTTAAAGTGGATAGAGAGGGGCAGTTGAAAGTGACATTATCTTCTTTTGTCTCTTACATACATCGAGCTACTCTGCTGCCTGCCTGCCTCTCTTTCTTGCATGCATGGAGAGAAAAGCAAAAAAGTAAACTTGAGTACTAATTATTAAATAGTAGTTCCTAAAAAAATACCTCTTAGGGATGTGAAAAACTGGAGAAAAAAAAAACAGGAAAAAATATGGAAAACCTAGTCCCCCCCCCAAGTACCAACAATTGTTCTTTTCTGAAAAATTGGACAAATTTATTGTGATATACTCTCCTTTAGAATACTTAATAAAATGTTTTAATTTTACTGAGCCTTTATTCCCTGTTTTCTAAATCTATGCAGTAAAAGAACTTTTATACAAAGGCAAGCGATGTAACATTTCTGGAAAGAATGAAGTCATGGGAGAAAGCATTTTTTAAATCCTCTAAGATTTTCAGCATAGTTATTTCTTCTATTCCTTATTAAAAATTATTAATCTAATCTATCACTGAAAGATATTTAGGGATCTCTAACTCATGTTTAGCTTCCCAACATGTAAGTAAAAGGTGCAATATTAACACTTGGGGTTTTGATCTGTACAGTCCTGCATTTCTGGGCTTGTTCTGGTTAAATGCTGTAGCAGTCAATTAGTATAATTCTCTAAATTAGAAATTTCCCAGTCTTCCTTCAGTTCTTCTCATTTCTTTCAGTTTTTAGGGTGATTCAGATGCTTTATTAGCTATTTGCTGAAGTTCCCTCTGCTCAGAGATAAAATAAAAACCTAAAATATATTAAAACATTGCCATTTTGCTCATAAAATGGTAATTTGGTATAATGCATTTAAAATTATAGCTTATTCAGGCAGTAGTTACAAATGTACTGAGTTAACTTTTCAAAGTTTTTGATTTTAATGAAACTTTATGAGCAAACTAAGCTATGCATAGCAACATTTATGTTCCTAAAGCAACTTTTCCCAACTTGGGACCTTCCAGTTGTTTAGGCCTACAACTTCAGCTTTTGGGCAGTGTACAAATGAGGAGATGAGGATAATCATGATGGTGCCCAACGAGCATTCCTGACTTTCGCCCATGCTGCCTGGGCCTCATGGGCACTGCAGTCCAAAATACCTGGTGAGCACCAGGTTGGAAAGGGCTGTCCTAAAGCCATGGGCAATTTTAGATTTGCAAAGATTAGTAAAGATGTAAAAATAAATATTGCATATTGGTTTATCTTTCAAGACTTTTGAGTTTTTCCTTGAAAGAAAACTGGGCTTTTCCAGTGACTTCAGTATTTCCAGACAGTTTACATCTCTCGGTCGGTCGGTCGGTCGGTCTGTCTCTCATCCCTGTGGTTCAATTTACAAAGCAAGAATGTATACCTCAGCATCTCTTAATGAAAAGCATAACTGATTTGTATTAAGTAATCCTGAGTACACAGCTCTTGCTCAGAAGCACAAGGAGGCGCCTTGTAGGATCAGATCGGCCTGAGCAAGGCAGCATTTTTTGCATGAATACCTGTAAAAACAATAGATGATGGTCCTCCAGAAATTGGCTGGTTAACTGCCACGTCCTCAGGTAAATCTGTGCTCTTTATTTCACTGCTTGTTTTTAGTATCTTCAGCTGGTTTGCACAGTGCTGCAACCCAGGTGGACTCACACGCATGGCTGATCACCAGTGGTGTGTTGTCATGTTGCGTGAATACGGATTCTGCAGGTGTCTTCTCATGTCCTCTGAACTCAGCAGGTTGACTTCTTCGTGAGTTGTCAGGAACAGCTGCAGAGCTGTCTAGGAAGGAACCTGCTGCCACTTCTCACTGTCTTGTTAGTACTATTGTCATCCTCCTTCATTTCTTCCCAAAGCCCTCCACCATATGATCCTAAAAAACAAGGAATGAAGATCACTGGAGTGTCCTAACTGCTTTCTCAGTCTTTCTTTCTTTTTAAAAATTTCTTTTCCATTCAGTGCAGGTGTGCTTGCTGGATGTCTGCTGCTAGGAAATTGAAAGAAATTTCCCATCGATTTCATTGCTTTGGCTTGTAATTTGCACAATTTTGCCTTCATTTTACTGCTACACCATGAGACTTGTGCACTTACCCCTTTTCATGATCTGCCGTGAGATTTGTGCAATTTCCCCCTTCCTGTCCTGCTCTGCCTTGAAATTTTGATAATGTTTCACCCCATTTTTCTGCTTTGCCATGAGATTTTGTATTTTTAGCAGCCCTTTCACCATTGTGTGTCCCATAAGTGTGTCTGACAGGTGCCAACAGAGGGAGGTAACGGGCAGGATGTGGGGAGGGGGCTGCCAATGTCTGGCAGCAAGAGGGAAGGCACTTCAGGGTGGGCGTTCTTACTTCATTATAATTTAGAGCAACCCGGCTGACACGGAGGACACAGGCACGGCCGACACGCTTGGCTGATAGCAGACAGACAAGCCCTACCCTCTTTTGCGGGTGTGCAATTCCATGTGGGGTGGGGGCGGGGGTCTTGCAAATGTTCCCGGTGCTCCTAAGGGCCCAGAAAATTTCTCCTTGCTTACAGTCTGATGCATCAGGGCACCTGGAAGATGTAGCCAACTGGGTGGGAAAGCTGAGTGCAGAAACCAGCCCTGGCCAGCTTCAGAGCAACTGATCATCTATGGGGTTAGTGCGTGAGCAAGCAACAGGTGGTGGCTTATTCGCAAGTTGCCTTACCATGATGCACTAGCCCTTCCCCTTCTGCATTCTTAAACGTTGTTGCATTTTTGTGTCACATTCTTGGTAAATACCCCATAAGCCTCCTTAGGAGAACCCTGATTGCTAAACTAAAAGACCCCATAAGCCGTGGTTAGTTTTGCCTTTACATTTTGCACATTTTCTCTCTTTAAACTACAGGCCTCGACGATGTTAAGAGCATCGCTAGCCCCTGTGTAAGTATTTGTCTTTTAAATGTTGGTTATTTCTTTGTCACCTTGTAAGAAATAGTGGTGTGTGTTAAAGAGATGAAAGTCAACGGATATGGCAGCATTCTTGGAGGTGTGTGCACCCAGGTTAAGTGCTGTAAACAGAGGCTGGGTTTGCCAGTAAGAGCAAGCGACAGTGGACACCATGCAGGCGTGGCTTGTCATTACATCCGAGCCCAGCGTCCACGGTGAAGTGCCGTCCATTCAGTTTCCATGGAGCCACACAGAGAGGGGAGGGGTTGTGTGGGTGGGTGTGCTTGCACAGGGGCACCAAGTATGGCAGCACAGAGGAGTGCTCCTGCAGTGCTGCTCTGGAGCAGCAGTGCTACTCGAGCGGGTAAGGAGCTGCTTGACAGAAGGGCCGGACAGGCAGGCAGGCGGCTGGGCCATGTCCAGGGGAGTGTGCAGGCCCATGAGGGAGGTCCCTCGAGGGTTGCCATTTGGAGGGAAGATAGGCAGGCATGGAAGCCAGTCCAGGGCGTATTCAGGTTGCAGCTGGGCAGCCATCTAAGAGGGGCGGTTCAGCTTGGAGCCCTGTGCTGAGCAGGGAGTTGGACCCCCAGCGGCTTTTGTAGCCCCTTCCAACTCTAGCATGCAATGATTCTGTGATTTATGAGGAAGGTCGTAGCTCTCCTTTTGGGAGCAGATTGAGCAAAAGTGGGAGTTGAGCACTTCTGCCCTTCTTTGTCTTCTGTTGTCATTTTGCCGTCCACACTGAGTAGCTGGACCCCCGTTGCTTTCCTTTGTCTTTTACTTTCGTCATACCTGAAGAAGACTCTGTTGTTGCTTTTAGCATCCCTTGCTAGCCTCAATTCATTCCTAGCTTTAGCTTTCCTGACACCATCCCTGCAGTTCCGTGCTACCTGCCTGAATTCTTCCTTTGTAAGGTGGGATCCAGCCAAAGCTTTTGTCTAGCAATAGAATTTCCCAAAAGGAGTTTTGCGCAGGAGCCTGATGTGTGAGTTGCACAGATAACCACTCAAGGAACTCCCCTCCAGGCTAGCAGCCTGGCTGTTTCTGACAAGGGTTTTCCATCTCCCTGAGAGTGAGACTCTCTCTGTGATCTTGTAAAAACAGTTCTCACTTGGCTGGGTTCAAATGTGTTTGCCAAATTTTTCACAAGTGCTCCTTTTTCATTTGTTGTTCAGGAAGATTCAGGAAGTGCCGCTCTTGCCATCATTGGATTATGAGAAGCTAAAGAAAGATCTTCTTGATGGGAGTGACCGCCTGAAAGCCTTCTTACTGCAGGCATTGCGCTGGGTGGGTGACCTGGAGAGCAGTCAGAATGGACTTTAGATGAGTGTGCTGTCAGAAAGCTGGCAACATCACCCCGTGCTAAACAAAGGATGGAACGAAATGTTAAGTTGTCGAGATGAATTCCGCTCTCCTGCTGGTTTGGTCTGTTCCGAGCTCTTTTTGCATTCTCTGCACTGCACCGCCTCATTATTTTTGGCTTGGTGGGTTGCACCGTAAGATCCCACTGACAGGTGGCTTTGAACTTGAAAAGGAGGAATTTGAATTTCATGCAGCAGAGAACTGCTGGAGAACTTGAAAAGCCATCCCGGTTAGTGGCGCGCTTTGTTGACCGAGCGCTATGGAAATTGTATTTGAGCAGCAGAGATGGGCGAGTGCTACTTCCCAGAACGTCTGTCTGTCCTCAGCCTGTGTTTCAGTCAGACGGGATGAAACAGAGAAACCAGGTCAGTGGGTGGCCCGGGGAGCAAAGTGAGCCCCCTCATAAAATGTTCCTCGGGTTCTGAGAGGGACCACAGTGCTGATGTCTGAGCCCAGAAATAAGCCCAGTGCCAGTTTCTCTTGAAATGCAGAAGTCACAGAGCTTTGGTTGCAGACTCATAGAACCATCTTGGACAAGTTGCTAGTCCTTAAGTCCTTTCTGATATTTAAGTACTACCACACAGGATGGTTACTTGGTAGAGAGAGAGATGAAAGAGTTTCTTCTTACACAGACATTCTTTCTGTATCTGTATAATATTTTTAATTATTAGTAATTCATAGGTACCTACTCTTCTTCTTTTGTAGCGCTTAACAACATCCCATCCGGGTGAGCAGAGGGATACGGTTTTGCAGGCGTACATCAACAACGACCTCTTGGATTGCTACAGCAGCGCCCAGGTTAGCAGTGGTACAATCAGGGTCGGCCTGCGCAGCTTGAGGCTGGCATCTTGCTTCTCGTGTGAAGAGAGCAGTGCTAGCTGGGTGAAGAGCCCTTCGCCCCAGGGACCCTGCAGAGGCAGATTCCAGGCTAAACAAGTGACCGTGAAGCTTGCAACCCCCACCCGCACGTGGGCATGTCTCCCTATCCACATTCTGTGCAGCTGGGGGGAGCTGAGCTGGTTACCTGGCCCTAGAATCTCTGTTGGGCTGCAGGCCAGGCCCAAGGCCTCTGCTCGTGAACGGAGGCGCAGCAAGCCCTGGGCACGTGCCCTTGTGCAGCTTGGTGTGGTTTTGGGTGCTCTGTCTTCAAGGCAAAAAACAGCACAGAGAGCAAGCGTGAGGGAGGGGACCATGGGGGGGGGGCGCTCTGCTTCATGCCATCACAGATCCGACTGCTGAAGAAGGCCCAGGCATTCTGCTCCGATGGCTGTATCCCTGCGGTGCCCTGGGACATCTCCCCATTCTCCACCTTCCCACTGGGAGGCATCCAGACGTGCTTTTTGTTCAGCTTTGGGTTTCGCGGGTTGCCTTGCAGTATTTCCATAGCAGCTGGGCTTTTGTTTTCTGTCTCTTTCAGAGGAGCGTGCTGATGCTGATACAGTCGAAGAGTGAGGTTGTTCGTCAGTATACGGCCAGGCTCGTCAATGCGTTTGCCTCGCTGGCTGAAGGTGAGAGGGACCGAAGGGGGAGCTGCCGTTTTGCACGATGGGACCATTTGTGTGCCACCGTCACTGGGGCTGCAGCCAGGTGCTGGCTTTTCAGTGCTGGTTGGCTTGTGTCACTATAGTTAGGGTTATTAATTATCTGTATCACCCATAGCCAAAGCTGTCTGGGCAGTTTACAACAATGTAACAACAACAGTGAAATACAGTAGAGAAAAACATTAAGAATTTAAAATAATTATTAAAAAATTAAAAGACAATAAAAAGTCAATTAAAAAAGACCTAGCCATTAGTAAAAGACAGACACTTGGCTATGTATCAAGCCCCAGAATGCCCGGGAATGTCTTTAAAGGCCTCTACAAAGAGGACTGTCTGTTTGGTGCCAGGTGGGCTGCAGCAAGGAGGTTGTTCCAATGATGGGGGCACCTCTAGAAGGGCCCTCCTGGCACCCTGAGGAAGTCCCCAGAGGCAGAGCGTAGTGTCTGGATAGATTGGAGTTGGGAGGGGTGCTCCAACAGGTGTTGTGGTCCAAGCCATGTGGTCCCAAGCCTACCTGGCACTCTGAATCTTGAGGGGGAGTAGTAGAAACTGCTTCTGAAGAAAAATTGTCCACTGTTCTGAGAGCTGTTGCTAATCAAACAGTTTAAAAAATTCTCAAAGAGTGGATGGCCCAGACTGCTCTCTCCAGACTCCTCCTCCTCCTTGTTTGTCCCAGGTCGACTGTACCTCTCTCAGAATCCCCGGTTGCTTCGCATGCTGGAAGAAAGGTTGAAGGCCGAAGACAAATACTCCCTTACTCGAGAGAACGTCATGGGGGCTTTGCAGAAACTCAGCCTCAGGTGATGATAGCAGCGGGGCCTTGCTGACAGCAGGAAAGGAAATGCGGGCTTGTTGGGTCATGTTCAGAGAGGAAAGGAGAGCGCTTGATTTTCAGGCTGCTGTCATCAAAACCCTCCCGAGCTGGTGACAGGAACCTCACTTCGAGCTGGAGGGACGGGAGAGAAGAGCTCAGCAGGAGCTTGGCTAGCTAAACGGATCCCCCTCCCTCCGCCCGCATTCTGTCCAGCCATTATCTGTAGACACTCATCTGTATCCCATCTTCTGCTTAAGAAGCATCTTCAGCTGATTGGTTTCTGTTCTCTTTAAAGACAACAAATCCAGAGCAATGAGGTGCTGCAAACTTGTGTGCAGAGTGATTTCAGCTATGGGGCAGTACAGAAATAAAGTTCTTCTTCATCACCACCACCATCATCATCATCTCTCTCCAGGACAGGAAGGGATTGGGTTTGCTGTCTTTTCCACAAACATGATGAGTCTGCCTTTGGACTTGGAAGATCAGTGGGAGCCTGCGGGGGCCTTTGGTTCAGAGGCAGCCCTCCCGCAAGGCAAGGTGAAGCAGCCTCTGCTGCCACCATTTGCATTTAAGAACAGCCCAGGTAAAGCTGAGCTTTGGAGGGGAAAGTCCTCTGGCAATCGCTTTCCCATTTCCCTCGTTGAAATGGGAACGGAAGTCCGCAGGAGCACGCATGAGGGAGTGGCTTGTGCCCCATGGAACCAGCATATATGGTGGCTGCCCCGAGGCCTTGCACCCCAGACACTGCAAGGGAGTCATGCAGACCCCACAGCCCGAGCTTCCAAGTTCCCACTCACACCAGAAAGGGGCATTTTCATGAAGTCGATGTAGGGTTCGCCTTTTAAGATTCCTTGGCACAGCATTCCAATGAGAGGAAGGGAGTTCAAATGTTTTGGGTCTGCGTTTGGATTTCTCTTCACCTTTCTTTCTGGAATCTTACTTCCTTTTTGAACCATGGCAAAGAAGTCTGCTCGTTTGCCTAGGGAGGTGGTGGGCTGTCCCACACTGGAGGCGTCCAGGAGGCAGCTGGGCTGCCCTCTGAGAGGGGTGGTTTGACCTGGAGCCCTGCCCTGAGCTGGGGCTTGGACCCGATGGCTTTCTTGGCCCCTTCCAGTTCTACTATTCTGTGATTCTTTGATTCTGTGCCTGGTAAGGTAATGGTTTTCCAGGACTGTTTTTTCCATAATAGAACATATCACAAGGAAATGCTTCCTGCAGTAGGAGACTAAGCCATCTTACCAGATTTTTCAGTGCGTTACTGGATCAAAGTATGTCACAAATGCATTTTGGATGCTTTTCTAGGATGTGGTTTCTTGCAGATCCTTGCCAAAGGCAAGCAGAGGGTTCAGGTGCCAAGAAAGGCAGCGGAGTGAAGAGACCCCTCTGACCCATAGGCCATTATTCAGTCAAACTATGTCCTGTGCAAACTCCATTGAAGTGAACAGGAGCTAGTCAAGAAAGCAGGCTCGTCCTCTTTTGCAGAGCTCTTGTTCGTTCCCATGAGACTTGTGCAGGAAAATGTCCAGCTTAATCCTTGGGCCTCCAAATGCCCCAGCAGCTGACTGGCCGAGGCTCACTGCTGCTGGCACAGTGGTCCTAGATAGCCTCCTTCTCCGTGCATTTTCCCAGTCCTCTTTCAAAACCATCCAAACAGCCCATCCTGTGGAACTGAATCCCATACTTTAGCTATGTACTCTGTGAAGAAGTCCTTTCTTTTTATCTGTCCAGAATCATCTTCTTTTCAGCTACATAGGACGGCCCTGAGTTTTAGCATCATGGAAGAGGGAAACAGATGGGTCCCTCTCCTTTTCTCCACACAAGGTATAATTGTGTTTGCCTCTACCTTGTCTCCCCTCACCATTTTTCTTCGCTGGACAGTCACCTCTGGAGGGAGCTAATGGGGGAGGGTGTCCCTGGTCCTTTAAACATGAGCCAGGGTCGTCACCTTTCATTGACGCTTTTCTTGTGGGTCATCCAAGGAACACTTCTGTTGCTGTGTTCGGATTCCAGGCGGGCTTTGCAGTCAACAATGATCAAGGATGGGCTCATCCTGTGGCTGGTGGATGCACTCAAGGATACAGACAGCATGTCGGATTACACCTTGGCCTACTCAGTCGCCTTGCTCATGAACCTCTGCCTTCGGAGCTCAGGTATCAGTCATACCTCAGATTCAGCTGAAACTTGCCATGCCCCCACCCATTTTTCAGGCTGTTACCATCCGTTCAGTTAATAGTTACAAACTGCTGAGAAGGGTTATTCTAGATATGGCTGAGGTGTTGATGTGGGGTGGCTTTCAAAAATTAGCGAGCTTAACTTTGACCTCTTGGAATCCTACTTGTTTGTTTTATACCTCCACAGGGAAGAAAATGTGTGTGAAAATTGCAAACGAGATACTCAAAGTCCTCTCAGATCTCCTGGGCCATGAGAATCATGAGGTATTTTTATAAGTGTACAAAAGGGAGTGAACAAAGATGTTAACGGCCTTCAGAAATTAAAACAGTTTGCCTTTTATTTATTCCCCCCAAACCCTGGATGATAGTCACTTGATGGCTGCTTGATGCTTTTCATCTTCTAAAACCCTCTGGATCCAGCAAATGCACGCCTCCTCTCTCTGTCCCTCCTTAAAATTCCCCAAATGGTCGGAGGAAAAGGAATGTCTGACAGCTGTGTCATTATAATCGAGCCCATTTGGACTTCAGGCTGCCAGTTCCTGAGATTATTTTAACATCCTTGAAAACTATTTCTTTGAACCTCAATTGGATCCTGAGATGCTGTACTCTTTGTCCTGCTGTCCTTCTGCAGATGCCCACATGTGGCCTTGTTTATTCCAGATGTCAGCATCTGGAGAGGTCCGGACAGGCAGTCCATCCCCTTGACATGCTTGCAGGACGGTTGGAAGACCGACTGTGCTATA
Source organism: Varanus komodoensis (assembly GCF_004798865.1). Classification (NCBI taxonomy): domain Eukaryota; kingdom Metazoa; phylum Chordata; class Lepidosauria; order Squamata; family Varanidae; genus Varanus; species Varanus komodoensis. The sequence continues at coordinate 2,161,755 of NW_025336508.1, forward strand.
TTAAAACAAGCCCTTTAATATTTAAGTACTTACTGCTGACTGAGCCCAGTAATGGCCTGGATGAGGATGAATAATCTGTAAGATTAACCCCCCTGAGACAATGGGCAGCTGTGGTGGGATGTGGGGGGCTCGGTGGACCAGCCGGCTGAGGAAACCAGCCCTGGATGGGGCCGCGCTGCCTGGGCAAATTTGTGGTTCGGGGACCCAGCAGTGTTCCTCATTGACCAGGTGGCAGCTGTGACTTGAAACGTCTGAGGCCAACTTTGGCTGGCTTGCCGACTGCACCTACTGCGGGGAGATACGAGTCTCGCCACTGACATTCATGCCATCGTGATTCTGTATCAGAGGACGAGTACCTTGCCTCACATGTTGGTGCTCTTGGAGACACAATCCAGAAACGTGAACTGGATCATAATTCAGTTGCCTGGCTGTTGTTGGGTGTAAGTTGGCATGGCACTGATTCACCTGTTTTGAAACAGTGTAGCTGGCTTGCAGTTCCAAAATCCTACTGCCGGGATGGGAAGCTTCTCCTTCCGAAGATACTGGACTACACCTTTCACCCTCCCAGCTGGTTCTGGAGCTTCACAGCCTCTGGGGAGGGCACAGGCTTCTCACCCCTGCCCTAAGTTAAATTTTGACAAGTTCTTCCTTGTTTTAATCCCTGCCCCCATTTCCTTTCCCTTCCACTGGTGTCTTTCCTGCATTTGCTTTTTATTGCGATGCCTTTGGGTAGAGGAAGCCTGTCCGTTCATCTTTTGTAAAGTGCCATTTACATAGGTGGTGCTTTCCTAAGAAAATGCATAGCATTCATGCATGGAATGCAGGGTGCTAGCTTTGATCTTTGACCCTAAAGGGAAACAGGTCCTGAATATCTCAGCCAGCACCTCCGGCCACCCCCTGCTCTGGAATTTAGAGCAACCTGTGTACATTGCTCTTGGATGCCAGATTGTCCTCAGCTGGGAGTAGGGCTTTCTCAGTGGGGAGTCCAGACCTATGAAATATCTCCGCCCAGGAATGTTCAGTGGTAAATTTATTTCACTTGTGTCCTTTCAGAGGCAGGAGACTTTTTTTTAAAGATTCTGCTGCACCTTCAGAAGTTAGGTTCTTAACCTGGTGAACCATTGTTCGCTTGTTTGTTTATTAAAACATTGGTATTGCGTATTTATTTATTTAGTATATATTTATTTATTAAAAGCTTTTCTATCCCGTCCCCTACAAAATGTCTCAGGACGTTTGTTCTCAAGTAACAAAGGCAGCTTGCATCAGTTTAAGATCAGCCCTATAATCCTAAAAGCAGCGAAAGGGCAGCAGATACAAGCAGAAGCCCAAAGACAAAAAACAGGGGTGGCCCATTCATGAGGCATTCATGCCAGCTCAGGCAGGCTCTCTCATTAGGGCCAGAAGGCTCACGGCAGGGGCTGGACAAGCCTCCTGGGGCAATGGCTTCCAGGGCACGTGCACCAAACACAGAGGGTGGCAAGGCATGCAGGAGAGCCGTCCCAGGTAATTGTAGAGGATGGGAAGGTACCAGTGGGAGCAGAGCCTAAGGGTCTGGGTCCAACACCTCGTGCTCTTGGTTTTAACAGCAAAGGCTGGCACTTTGAATTGTCCACAGAGCACTGCGTCTCTTGCATTCCGCCAACTTTCATGTTTTTGTAACTGTTTTAATGTCAGGCATACTGCTTTGGGGAAACTGAAATGTCATAACTAAAACAGGCAGTGTGTCCTTCCAAGGGCTTCATGGGCGACCTTCCAGTGCCCCTGTGAGGTGGGTCAAGCTCTTCTCCCCCATGTTGCAGTTTGGGGGCAGTGGTGGGAAGGGTCTTGGCTTGCCTGGGGTCTCCTGACCGCACAGCAGAGGCGGCATCTCACCTGGGGGCTTTCTGGATCCTGTAATGCACTCTTGAGCACTGTGCAAGTCCATGGGGCCCATTAGCAGTGGAAGGCACTGCTGGAGAAATGATCCTGAAGTCGCGACACTAGAGGACAGAATTCTGCGTCGGCTAAAAGTGGTCCGTGTGTTGATGTTCTCTTCCCTTGCAGATACACCCTTACGTGAACGGGGCGCTTTACAGCATCCTCGCCATTCCTTGTGTACGAGAGGAGGCCCGGGCGATGGTGAGAGGCTCGCTGTGCAAAATGTGACACTTTGGTGACAGAAAGCTGTACTTAAAGCTCAGCCTGTTAAAATGGCTTTACGAGTCTTCCATTACCGTACCTGAAGTTGTTTTTTCATCACTTGTCTTTCCTTCGAAAGGCCTCTCGCTTTCGTGCAGGGGTGGGTAACACATCTATGGTGCAGGTGCAGATTACCCCCTACTAGGCCCTTTGTCAGCTGGGTGGCCTGAGTGGGAGCGGCTGTGCCCCAGGGACATCATGGGGTGCGGCCACACTTACTGGCATCTTCTCCCTGCTGCCAGCCCATTTCGCCTTTCTCCGCACGAAGAGAGGCAAGGAGCTCCGTATTCTCTAAAAACAAAAAACTCTGTGTGTCTTCCAGGGTCTCTGGCTTGCTCCGCCCTTTCCAAGCCAGGCCCACAAGGGTTAGGAATCCTGGCCTGTTTGGGAGTTCAGCCAGTTGTGCCAAGGGAAATGGAGAATGACCAGCAGCCTCGGTGCCCCGTTCCACAAAGAAGAGCTGCAAGGTCATTGTGCCGGCAGGCTGAGCCAGTGCCGCTCCTTGCAAGGAGCTGCCTGTGATAAACTGGGGCCTTCATGAAACAGCAGTGCATTGTGAGGGAGGGCGTCTATCACCCACCACTCCTCTAGCTGCTCATGATGAATTGCTTTCTGCAGAAATGCTGCCGTCTTTGAGGGGAAGATAAGAATACCCCACAACTAGATAGCTTGACAAAAGCGGGTATCGCTTCTGATTTGTGCCATCTCTCCTCTTACACCTGTGCCACTGCTCGAAATCCATTCAAGGGTACACCTGATGGATGCTTGTGCTTTTGCCTGATTCCTATCTTATCTTCCCTTGCCTATTCTAAAAAGCTATCTCTGAAGACACAGGGTTTTTTAATTGGCAGTTGAAAGGGTTTTGTTTTAGAATTGCCACTCATCATCCGCTCTTCCTGTATCACTTGAGGAAAGACTTGAAATTCTGTTTAGAATCCACCCTCCCCTGGAGTTTTGATCTCCCATTTACTAGAAGGAGAGTTGAATTACAGCCTGGGCAACTGCACCCAGGGACGGGGTGGGGGCGGGGGGAGGCAGCCGGTGGTCCCTCTCCATTAGTGTCATCAGCCCCATATTAGGACCAGCTATCACAAAGCTGGCTTTTGTGGGTTTCCCCCTTTCTTTTGCCCCGTTATTTTCCTAGCATCAAGCATGGGGGAGGGTTCTGTAACACTCAGTACTTGGTGATTTTTAGTTGCGCCTCATAAAGATGCTTTGCAGTGGTTCTCATTGAGCTTGCACAAGAGGCAAGTAAGGGGGACCAGGATATAAATCCCAGTTTGATTTGCAAGCTTTCACTATCCTGCACAAGCTTCATATCTAGGGAAGGAGGAGAAGCCAGTATGTCATCTGGAAAGCACTTGAATACTGAGATCTGCATTTCTCAGAATTTGCAGTGGGAATTTGCAAGGAGAAATCAGTTTCTCAGCTTTTACAACTCCAGCACTACATTTGTTCAGGAAGAATGTGCACAAAAATGCACATACGAGATGAAAGTAGGCATAGAGCACATTATTTCAGGGAAATACTGTTTGTAAAAAGTGTACTCTAGGAAAAATGGGTACAAAGTGCATATCTTGGGGGAAATGTGCATGAACGTGCATTTAGCTGCAAACCATTTTAGATTTTGCTTTTGCTAAACTTGCAGACTTGTGCAGAAATAGGCCAAAATGAAGTTCAGCTTGTTAAATGAGAAACTGGGGAAACGAAAATTGACAGATTTGGGTCGTTCCTATTTGTAGGAATATTCAAGAGGGTGGAAAACTACAATCCAGTGCAGTCTGAATATGAATTAACTAGAGAAAAATTTGCCTTTTCTCAGAAGTAAAACTTATAAGACTGCAGCTCCCTTCCTGTGTAAATAAGCATTTGATTAAAAGCAGAGAAATGTCAAAAGAAGCAGATTGTCTTGGGACAGATGGGCAAGTACAAATCTAACTCTTGCATAGATGGGCAAATGTAATTTATTGAGTCTCCTTCCACACAAAACCTGATTCGACATCTGCTCTGCCATTTCCAGTGTCCAGATGGGGAACTGAGGCCAGGGGTCGGGCTCAGAATACCTGCTGATCGCCTTCTCCTCCCAGCCTCTGCTTGGTCTGGGTGACAACAATACGTCTGTTGTAGATGCCGTGGAGGGCTTCTTTTCTTCAGGATGAGTGACGGCCCTTGTTGGCAGGCGGAACAAAGTGCCTGCAGAGGGACTTGCTGCAAAGTTTCTTTCTGCAGCCAGGCAAACAGTGTGTGTCGCCCGTGAAGTGACCCTGCGCTGGGTCACCCCTATAAACCGCTCACAGGGCTGTGTTTTCCATCCCTTCCAGGAAATGGAAGACATTCTGCGGTGCTACATCGAGGAAGGAAATGCCAACATGATCCAACAGATAGAGTTTATTATTAAGCAGCTTAAATCAGGTCAGAGGGAAAAGCAGTCATTAGGGTGTGAATCTGTCATGCAAAGCTTTAAAGTACTTGTATTAAATACATAAATAAACAAACTCATGGAATAGGACAGCCATAAGTGGAGGCAGGCTTGGGACTTTTAGATTTGGACGACCTGTGTTTTAGGGTCAATTCACAGCCGTTTTGCAGTGCCATGCCAACCACTGTTTACTTAGAAATAAGTCCTGTTGATTTCAGTTGGACTTAATTGCAGGTCATTGTCCTTAGGATGGCAGCCTAGCAGCTTTTTCCCTTCACCTGCTTTCTTAGAGGTAAACCACTGAGTTCAGTGGAACTTACCCGCAAAGAAGGGTTCTTAGACTTGCAGCATCATGGGATAATTCTAACTGTGTTTCCTTGTAAATTAATCCTGCCAATTCAAGTTGAACTGAATATCTGCCCTCCTGCCCCTTGAGATCGGCGGCAGAGGCCCTTCTCCGAGAACCCTCCGTGAAAGATATTAGGAGGGTGAGTACCCGGAGGAGGCCCTTCTCTGTGGTGGCGCCCCACTTATGGAATGCACTCTCCAGAGAGGTCCGCCTGGTGCCGTCGTTATTTGTTTTTTGGCGCCAGGCCAAGATCTTTTTATTTAAACGATATTTTAATAATTGCTGATTTTATTTATTGGTTTTAAATTATCAAGCCAGGGTGTTTCCAGATTTTATTTGTATGTATTTGTATAGATATTTATTTATATGTTGGAAGCCGTCCTGAGGCTTATGCGAATGGGACAGCATACCAAAATTCCAAATAAATGAACTTATTTCCGGGGAAGTCCACTTGGGACTGCATCCTTAAGGCTGGTGATTGCATCTCTGTCCATCATAGATCATTTTGCTCTGCGATCATTTCACCCCATGGATGAGCATGATCTGACTCAAGTTTTTGAAATTCTTTGCAATGGCAGGTCGAGGGCTGCCATTTGACCATAGACAAAAATAGGCATACGGTCCCTCTGCAGCCGTCTGAACTGCACTGTGACCTGAGACGCAACCTTTGCCACTGCGCCACCCAGACTACCTAAATATTACACTTCCACCTAACTCCAGAAAATTGCAAAAATCTTCACAGGCCATTTTTGCCCTCCCCTCCAGAATGGTGAAACTCACTGTACTGCGTGCACGGGGGCTTGAGCAGGAAGACAGTCCAGCCTGGATCGTGCCCCAAGAGTGTAAGAACATCCACTGGGTTCAGCCTGTGTTGGAACCTGCACTTTTGGGGCTGAGGAGGAACCAGATTAAATTTAGTGAACTGGAAACAAGCAGCTATGCCAGTTTTCTCTTATACTACTTGTTTTCTTCCAGAAGATCCACTGGATGAGGCCGAGTCTGATGACGAGGAGAAGGAAGACAATGATGAAGTAAGTTTTGTGAGCTAGCCAGAGGAAAGTCCAGATGTGTTTCTCAGGTGCGTAGGCTGCCCTTCCTCCAACAAACAGGGTGGCATCCGTGAGATTGGAGTCCCCTCTCCTCCCGGCAGGGTTCGGAGGAAGCTTAAGGTTCCTCTCACTTGCCTGGTTCTTGTCTTCCCACAAGGAGGAGGAAGCTGGAAATAAACCAGTTGCCTGTTCCATTCCCTGGAAATGGGTGACTTTCCAAAGGCCAATCCTAAGCAGGGTTCCCTTGCTCCGGGGTCAAGAAGTGTAGCTTTTCTGAGCCACTGGCTCGCTTCAGCTCACGATGCGCGTCAGGAGATGATTCTTTTCTTGAGTTCATTGTCTTTGCTATGGACTACTGTGATGTTTATGCTGTTCTTAGATAAGAGCTGGGATTTTCAAAAACTCGGTGGAGCCCAATTTAGCAACTTGCTGTTCCCTTGTTGCTGTTCAGCAAGCTAGATTTATTATGTTCTATTGTATTTCAATGTATCTTATTGTGTTGTAAGCTGCCCCGAGGCTTCGGCAAGGGGCAGCATAGAAATGTTATAATAATAATAATAATAATAATAATAATAATAATAATAATAATTTGCTGTTGCTGCCATTTAAAGTAACGCTAATTGGCTCCTTGCATTTTGTGCTTGAAGTGAGCAAATTTGGAAGCCCGGATTGGTCCCAGAAATAGCTGGGTCCTGATCTCAACTTGGTTGACCCAGCAATTGTCCCGCATGATTACTGTTTCTGCACCATCCCAACTTCCTACACGTCTCTTTTCTGAATTAGTCTCATGGGTGCTTTCAATGAATCAGGCACCACGAAGTCAGCAGGGTGGCATCATGACAGTTCCCCAGATAAGATGGAGGTCAGAAACTGTCCGCGAATGACGCCACAGCCTGTCAGGGCTGCGTCACTGCAGGCCACTGATGTGAGCACAGCCGAAGACAGTATGTGAATATTTTTTTGCAGGGAATCTTGAACAATCTTCAAGGAGTGTTTACAAAGAATGAGGAATATGTCTCTCTCACCTTTAGACTTCTGTTGTTAACAATCCCACCTGACTGACTTGCAGAGCAGGTTTCGGGGATGACGCACTGCCAAAATCCTTTGTCCTCTTGTCAAGGGATGGGACCAGAACACTCCTTTCTTTGGCTCTGCAGCCCCAGGCCAGTCAGAAGGTGAAATGCAGTGGTGGGGTTTGAGCAGGGAGGGTGTGAGCTGCTTCTCTGGCCAGTGGATAGGGCCAAACTGCTCCTCTGTATCCTGGGAGAAATGTGCCAGAAGCCAAGGCCAGGGTATGCTTCCCTTCTGCTCCGTAATCCCAAGGCAACTGGGGCTCTGCAGCCATTCCTGGTCTGCCAGTACCAGTGCCACTGCAGTACAGCCAAATTCCTGCAAAAATTCCATGGTGAAGTTTTGTTTACAAATAAAGCCAAAATTGTGAACTCAACATGACGGTTTGCGAAGGACAGGCCTCCATCTGTGCAAAGCACAAAAGGAGGGTTCTGTGGGCTTTTGAAGGAGAAATGGAGCATGTCCTCGTGAGGACACACACGGCAGTGGCAAGGGTCGGCTGCGCAGAATTGGCGAAGAAACTCCACAGCGCGGGCCCTGCTGCAAATGGAAGGAGAGGTGCCTGAGCACGTTCCTAGGTCACCTTTCCCCCTACAGAGGCCCTTTCATCCACCAGAATGGGAAGGAAGCCAGTTCTGACCATCACAAACAACTTGTGTAAGATCTTGCTGGCACGTCAAGTAGCCCGAAGCCATTTCGTATTTCATATGCGAGAAGACTGGTTTCCGTGCTTCCATCTCCCTCTTTGCTGGCATGGAGTTCTCAGAGCTAAAAGTAGTATGAATGAGCCTTCATTGACTGTGAACCATGTTATTATTTTTTTCCTTTCCTTTTGTGATCTCAAACCAGGATGAGTTGGCAGGTTGTTGAAGCACGATAAAAACTTACAGAATCTGTTTCGCCAGAGACTGTTGTGAGGCAGCAAAAACGGATGTTTGTACTGCAGACTGCAGGCTGCTGCAGTGACCGAGAGCCCCCCCATTCACTCTGTTTTGTATTCCACAAAGCTGTGGGTTTTGGTTCCCAGGTACATCTCTCAACGATATAGGACAGGTTTCCTTCCTTTTAGGACAAGGGCCGAGAGCATTTCCTGTGGTAGAAGCGTTCCGATCTGCAGCTGGCCTGGCAAGCAGCAGCTGTAGAGTTTCTGTGCAAATGCATTCGCATTTTCAAGGGCTGTTGGCTTTCCAGCAGGAAGCTTTGTCTGATGCAGGTCTGTGGCTCACGTCTGGCATACGTGGTTCGGATTGATTTCTGAAGCTTGCTCTTTGCTTGCTTATGCAACAATCCCGCACAGCCGTTTGGATGCGACTCCATACCCTCAGGGCCGCCCTTTGTGGCTGAGAAGGGCTTTCAAACCAAGGGCAGCACACTGTCTGTAGATGAATCCAACAGAAGTCCTACTTGGAGTAGACCCATTAATTGGACGAGACATAGGTTATTCATGATCTTATCCTGGGTCACCCTGGGCCAGTTGATCACCGTTGGTTCTCACTGTTCCTAGGTATATTGTGTTCTTAGGTATATTGACACTTGGCCTGATGTGTCAGAGATGTGGATGGCTGATTTTGCCCTGAAGGGAGCCTGCTGTAGTCAGGGAGCAAGATTAAGGGATTACTCCAGAATGATCTCTCCTGCGGTTGTCTGTGTTTCCTGAGATCGTGAGTGGGGCTTGCAGCCAATTTTCTGCATGGCAGGGCAGCATTGTGTTAAAAATGGGTATTCCTTTAGCCGTAGTCCTGCTCCTGTAACACCATCCATGTGGCATTCTCTTCCAGTGCAAAAAGAGCTGCCCACCAGACCATTTCTGAAGAAACTGGAGATAAAGAAGTATTATTATTATAATTTCTCAATGCAATAAAACCCCATGAAAAGTAACATTAAAAAATTAGAAACTGTGAAAAGTGGAGATCTTCCCTTATCTGTAATGAGAGATCAGAGATAAGCAGTAATTGCATGTGGGCAGTGCTAATGTGGGATGCGAGTTGGCACAGTGGTTTAAACTGCTGTGCTGCTGGGCTGGTTGATCAAAAGGTCGCCGGTTCGAATCTGCACAGCGCCCCAGCTCCTGCCAGCCTTGCAGTTCGAAAGCATGCAAATGCAAGTAGATAAACAGGTACCACTTTGGTGGGAAGGTAGCACTTCCATGCAGTTCGGTGTTTAGTCATGCTGGCCACATAACCACGGAAACGGTCTGCGGACAAACGCTGGCTTCCTCTGCTAGGAAGCGGAGATGAGCACCCTCCCGAGAGTCAGGCGTGACTGGACTTCACATCAAGGGGAAACCTTTACCTCTTTAGTGCTAATGTGGGGAGGGGGGAGGCCTTATATGCCCCTAGACCAGGTGTGCATGCATGTGTCCCATGCCTCCCACGACTTGTGCATCTTCCTATCCTCACCCACTGTAAATGTATATGGACCTTGGACCCCACAGCAAACTTGGATTTGGCCCTTGGGGAGAAAACGCTTTGTCTAACAACAAATCTTAGATGGTCTGGTTCACTCTTGTCGTTTCCAGGGTAAGAAAATCCTCAACAAACTGCTTTTTCATTCATTTAAAATCTTTGTAGGCTGCCTTTTAGGGCAAAATTCTCTCAAGGTGGCTTTCAATATGTAATTTTATATAAACAACAATACATGTTAAAGCCATAAAACACCATTGTAATCAGATGAATAACTAATAAGAACCAGCAATAATATCACAAAAGTGCCGTTCCTAGGTGGAGAATGCTGGGAAATGCAGGGGTTCTTAAAATGTCCAGATCTGCAAAGGGCTGTATCTTTAAACGACTCAAGTGTCGCCCAGTTAAAACACCCCCCCCCCAAAGAGTATAGCTAAAATCACATCACACATACAGCAGTCCAGCAAAAGCTGTATTCAAAGGAAGGTGATTGTCAACAAACGGCCGGCCTGCAGGGAAGTGGCCGGCCTCATCTTCCCCAGGCTGACTGTAGAGATGACAATGGGGCACGAGAGCTGTGTGGAACTGCGAGGGGTTGGCAGAGAGGCACGAGCAGACCCCGGCTGGAATGGGAGTGATGGCGCGGTGCCTGCAAGCCGCTCGCCCCAGTGGCTGCCTGGCACCCTCCCACTTGGAGTCAGTGCGGCCCCACAGGCGGGACACACAGGTCCACCGAGCATGGATGGCCGCCACCGCCAGGCCTCACTCGAAGGCTTCTGGGGGAACTTGGCTATCGGGAGCAGTTTATCGCAGGGCCTCGCTGTGTCAATGTGACATTTAACACTTTGGCAAGTAATCCTGTTCGAATTGCACTGGTATAATCCTTGGATTATAATGCTGGTTAGTGGGGCATGAAATTTTAAATGCCAGCAGGACTACCGGGTGGATGGTGCTTTTTTCAGAAAAGGAAAGAACTGTTTGTTGAGCCACGTTGTGCTTTTGGAAGGCAGGAAACAATTAACGTGCGTTGAGGACATCGCCTTCAGGAGAAGGCGCTTCAAGGATGTAGAACCAGCCTGGAGCCCTGTGCCTCCACCCCATGCCAGGGACTTTCAAACGGACACTAATCCTGGGAGGCTCAGTTTCTGCCTGTGACCTTTCCGTGCATTCTTTGGTTGGGCCAAGAGGCAGGGTGTCATTCTTCTCCCTCCCAGTCTGGGCCAAACGTCAGGGCTTCACATAAGAACATACATAAGGAGAGCCCTGCTGGATTAGACCAAGCCCTTCTAATCCAGCATTCTGTTTACACGGGAAACCCACAAGCAGGAGAAGAATGCAGCAGTATCCTCCCCTCCATGTTCCCCAGCAACTAGTGTACAAAGGCGCGCTGCCTCTGAACCTGGAGGTAGCGCAGAACCACCCAGACTAGTCGCCTCTGATAAATTTTCTGGTCTGCTTTAAAGCTGCATTTTGTGAAAGTCACTACCATCTCGTGGGGTTTCTGCTCTTCGTTGTTATGATTTTTTTTGTTTTTTAGGGGTGTCTGGGATGCCAGGAACAGAAAATACAGGTAGCGTTTCTTCACATGGACCTGGTGACCCTGAGATCCCCTCAGTGCATGCCTTGAGCCCCATCTGCCCTGATGCTGAGCCTTAAACTGGGGCTGGGTCTGAGAGGAAAATAGGGCAAACACACCCTTACAAGAACGCAGCAGATAAAGTGAATTGATTCTTGCAGACTGTGCTTGCTATCCTCAGAGGTTCAGTGTAAATCTGAAGAATTCTGGTCCTGGCAGGCTCTTTATTCTGTATGAGCCCTGAAATCATGAACCAACGGGTGTTTTATTGTTACTATTAATGTGTTGCGTTTATGCCATGCTTTTTTTCCTCTTGCAAGGAACCCAAAGCAGCTTACATAGTTGTACTCAGCTCCGTTTTTATCCCCTCAACAACAACCCTGTGAGAAAGATTAGGCTGAGAGTCTGTGACTGGCCCAGAGTCACCCAGTGAGTTTCATGGCCAAGTGGGACTCAAACCCACATCTCCTAGGCCCACAGTCTGCATTCTGACCACCACACCACCCTGGGTTCATATCTACAGATGACTGGGACTCAGGCAATTTGGGTTCTAGTCCCTGTGGAGCCAACTGGGTGACTTTAGCCAGTCACAAACTCTCACCCCAGCCAACTTCACAGGGCTGTTGTGTGGATAAGATTGAGAGCAGGAGGAGGAGGATGATATAAGCTGCCCTGAGTTCTTCAAAAAAAGAGAGAAAGTCAGGATATAAATCAAATAAACAATGACACAATCCCCATCCCGCTCTGACCAAGCCGCTCCCAGCAAGTGCCAGTGGCTGCCGCCCATGAAGTGCCCAGTAGGTCTTGTGGGTGGCTGGTTTCAGCTTCCTCACTGATACGAGGAAGCGGGCTCTGCCTCCCTCCACCCCACATGGTGCTTGAGGTGGTAGTCCAGCATGACTGGAGGGCCCAGGCTGAGCAAGGCTAGCTTAGTGCTGTGTGCAGATTTCTTTTTCTTCACATCTTCATCCCCTGTTGTCCCTTTCCCCTTCTTTTTGCGATCTCTGTTGTCTTTTCCTCCCTCCAACCGCTGAACTTCTGGCTGTAAGCTCCTTGGGGCAGGAACCTTTCATTTCGTCTTCTGCACCAGGCCTCAGATGGTGTTGAACAAATAGCAATTTTTTAAAAAATCCTTACACTTGGTGAGTTCAATTCCACACCCACCCCACTCCCCATTACATGAGGGGAGGCTCACAAAGATCCTGTATAACATTTGCTGTAAATTTCGAAATGAATATAATGTGTGTGGCGTGTCTGCCCGGCATTTAAGGTGTATAAATAACAGACTCTGAGAGTAGTTTCTTTGGCTGATGCAGTTGCTTAGTTATTTTGAAAGGCCGTTTTGTCAAAGCAGCAGTGGACATGAGTTAGAGTCAGTGGAGACTGGTTTGGCTGCCTGCCCCGTCTGCATCTGCTTTTCCTGTTCTCGCAAGCCTTGCCTTTGCAGGCAGCACCTCTTAAAAGCTGACATGGGATTGGACCCCTGCTGCTTGCAAGATAGGTTTAAATGTGCGTTCATCAATACAGGGCAGAGCAAATCCAGGAAGCCGGGGTTCCGCATTTATCTGTTTATCTGTCAACCTTTTGTTCTGGAAATGCTGAAACTGCCTTTGCCAACCTGGTACCATCCAGATGTTAAATCTTGTCCCCTGTTGCTGGTCCTGTGGGAATTGCAGTCCAGCACATACATACAGCCCCCACTTGTGGAAAGCTGTGCCAAAACATTTCAGCCAAGGATTTTTTTCTGTTTCTTTTCAGCCCTTCATCGGAAATGGATTTGGGCAGTGCACGGAAAAGGCCCGACCATTAGCTGGGTATTCTCCTTGCCAGCCAGCCTGGTTTGAGTTGGTTTGGACCCCATGGAGCAGAGGAGTTGCACTCACTTTCGTAGATGCTCCTGTGAAGCTCCTGGGGAAATAGGAGAGGCAGTATGGTGCAGTGGTCAGAGTGCTGGCCTAGGACCAGGGAGTTGCCGATTGCTCGGATCCCCATTCCCAAGTTCATTCGGTGACCCTGAGCCATTCGTCAGCTCACAGGGTAGTTAGGAGGGCAAGTTCATTCGCTTGCTTGCTCATTTGATTGTCTGTGGCATTTTATTCCTTCCTTTAACCAGCCTCCCATGCATGCTCAGACTGCAACACCCAGAATTCCCAGTCAATAGCCCTGCTGGATGGGAATTCTGGGAGTTGTTGCCCAAATGCCTCTGAAGGCCACCAGGTTGGGGGAGGTTGTTCTAACCAAAAAGACTTCCAGGTGAGCTCACAAATATAAGGAATGAGACAGTCCCCCACCCACAGGCTTACAGTCTAAAAGGAAATGATGTGAAAGGAAATGGGCTTGGAAGGGAAGAAGGAAAAAGCAGGATTCTCTCACTCAGAGAGCCGTAGAGTTGTGGGTAGGTCAGGCAGGGCACCCTGAGCACTTTCCAGGAGGGATGCGATGTATCTTCCAAGTGAGCCGTGCAGCGGGACCACCTGCCTCAATATGATAGGAGTCTCTAACGTACTGGACGACTCCGGTGTGTTTCCTGCTGAAGAAAACTGCTTTAGTTAATTGAGCACAAGCATCTCTATCGGTTAACTGATTAAAATGGCATTGCAGAATTCGTGCGTGGTGTTTGGCAGTTAGTAGTGAGGAAAATACAGCTTATCTAATGACTGAGGATGTCGCAGGATTGGACCTGTGCTATTGACATGCACATGGTGGGCCTGTCGTGAGCGGAGCCGGGTGGAGCCGGGGGTCAGACTAGATGGGCCGGGAGACCCCTTCTGACTCACCCTGTTTCTGTGTTTCTGTTGTGTTCCAAGGCCGAGATCGCTTGGGGTGAGGTGTGTGCTACCGTGGGCCTGGCTTTTCCAAGGTTATCTTGTTGGAGGGAGTGGAAGGTGGATGAAATCTGTGACTTCTGCAGCACCCGGGCCACTGTGGGAACGGAGGTTTAGCGCAAGCGGAAAAGTAGCGGGACGCAGTGCTCGGTGCCTCAGCCACACGGCCCCTTTCTATCCCCTTTCCACCGCGGCCTTTTTCTTAGAACCTGCCCTGCAAAACCGCTATTTGTTTATTTAAAGTTGTAACTGCTCATTTTTTATTGAGCACCGTGTCACAAGGAGTAACGGGAGAGATTTGCAGAGAAGGAGCCGCTCGGCAGAGGGAAGGACAGGCACAGCCTTGCAGCTGCTCCTGGCCTTTCCAGGGGGTCCACTCCCTCGACTGGACAGCTGACCAGGCTCAGGGTAGCTGATCCTCTGCTGCCTTGTTCTGCTTGTTCTGACAGGAGGATCACAACAGCATGGAAGCGGACCTGGACAAAGACGAGGTGCTGCAGCCTCAGCCGGGGGAGCTGTCGGGCGAGAAGCTCTTGACCACAGAGTACTTGGGGGTGAGTAGCGGACGTGAGGGCAGTTCTGGGGCGGGGTGGCTTGGCTTCCTCAACAGAGGTTTTAAGGGCATGCTGGGGGGAGTTCTCCCAAAGCTGCTACGCAAAAGAGCTTGTCGGTCCCCAGGGACGAAAGCCCAAAGGGCAACATGGCACTCCCGAGCCAATCCAGCACCGCTGCAGAGCGATCGCTGCGGGCGCCACTCGTGCAGCTTCAGATCACAGACAGGCAGCCTTTTGGGGCGTGGCGCATCTGGTGGTTTGAGCGGCTGTGCCGGGCACCCCCACCTAACGGCTGCCACAGAGGCATGGCAGAGGACCGAGGACCTGCCCGATAGACCGTGTGCGAGGCAGGGACAGGGCCCGTGCCTCCGCACACAGAGCAACTCCTCTGCGCCGGCGGTTTGCAGGACCAGCAGAAGCATGCGTCGCAGCGATCCCCGCTGGTGTGGCGGGAAGATGCGTGCACCGTGCGGCCTGCCCCGTCTCAGCGCTCGAGGAAGGGTGCACAAGGAGACCGGCACCAATGCTTGGCCGAACCATCTCGTCCAGCCCCCTTCCCATCGGGCAAAGCAATCGCTTGCCAGTGTGCCACCAGCTAGGCTTGAAGGCAGAACTCTCTGCCCTCGTGTCCCTTCAGTAACTGACGTTCGGAAGTAAACGCTGTGGAGCCAGGAGGCACCATTATTTTTCTCAAAAACTTGTCACTGTGGGTCACCCTGTGCTCGGTGCACCGGTTGCTTTTTCTGCCTCTGAATTACAGGAAGGGTCCGTGTTACTGTCTATTGCAACTGTATTTTGGTGTGACTGATTTGTGCCTACCAGGACCATGGTGGTGAGGGCCAGTCTAAAAAAGAGTTCTAAAAAAATGACATAATATAATGTCACGCAGTCCCTTCCAAAGCTGCCTCAGCCAGGGATCGTTGCCACACCTTGTGGTGTTAATTCCATGTTCGCCACAGGGGGATGGAGCGGAGAACCAAGCAAGCAAGCAAACAGCGGCCTGGAGAGCTGAGGCAGCGGTCTCGACATCAGAGATTTTTGGCACCTGACAAAGGCTGCGTGGGATTCCTGGGAGGCCGGTGGCCAGACAGCCCACAATCGGTCGACACGTGGGTGGGAACAAACGGGGCCAGAAATCCAGCTGTGTGACTAGATCCCTACAAATAAAGCCATACTTTGCCATAACACCTGAATGCTCATCCTTCAAGCTGCTTGTATGCTACTTGACAGCCTAGGATTTCCAGCCGGCTTATATAAAAGCGCATTCAGTACAAAAACTAATACAAAAACCGTGCAAAGAGAAAATGTGCACGCGCATGTATTTAGAACAATAGATACCTTAAAATATGACCACAGGAGAAGTAAAACAGTGTGGCGGAGGATCAGTTTCAAGTCAGAAAAAAACTGAGTGAACAAATGTCTCGACAGGAGGTGGCTCCGTTTGCCGGGTTTCAAGTCTGGCCACCTTCCTGTGCATCCCCATTTAAAGCATGACTGCATTATGCCACATGGAGCGGGCCTCTGGGGAGCATACTGGGCCATCTATCCCAAGAATCTTGGTGGCAGAGTAACGAAGTGAACCCCAGCCACTTCTGCCTGCTATGTGGGATACATGCTTTCCCAGCATGCATTGCCAGTCATATAATTTATAAAGCTGCCGTTTCCTGTGAGGGAGCCTTTTAAATGGGAGAGACCAGAGCGAAGCCAGGATTTCCTGAATGCAAAGTATGTGCTCAGTTTTGCCCTGGACTAGTTTCATGAAAGTGAAAGGAACTCAGGCAGAAATGAAATGGCGACTGCTGCTTAATTCCAGTATCACAGTTGCTTGTTTCCAAACATGGCAGCCTCAGTTAGCTCGTTATGATGTGTTTCTTTTCATGATTCTGTAATGACAGTAACTTTTTTTTTTAGAGTAGGTTTACTCTGAGCAATCAGTCTCAAAGCGGAGGCAAACTTTGGTTTCAGTTTGCCATCTCACAGTGAAACAAAACAGACCTGTGTTACTGGTAGATGATCCAAGACTATTTAGGCCTACGGCAGGCTTCCCCAGCATGGTGTTCTCCAAATGCGCTGGACCACAGGAGCCAAGAGTCTAATGCACCTGGAGGGCGCCAGATTGGGGAAGATGGACCTGAAAGGAGCAGATGTGATCCATCTCTTCTTTCCTGCCTCCTCTGATCTCAGGGCAGCTGCTGGCAAGATGCAGACCACTTGTGCTCTCTGGTTTGCTCTGATCACCCCACTGGTTCATTTCCCCTGCTTGTCTTAGATAATGACCAATACGCCAAAAACGAAGAAGAAGCCAGTTCCTGGCATGCACCAGAGCATCGATGAGCCTCTCCAGAGACCTGTGACGCCCAGCTACCACAGGACCGCCTACCCAATGTAAGTCCGAGTGAACAAGGCAGTGTTAGGCAGACTTTAAGTACTGCTCTCGTTCAAGAAATGTAATTCAGATTTGTGGAAAGATGCTGATGAAATAAAAAATCCATTTTAGACAGGAGATTGCTTTTGCTTTGTTATTTGAAGAATTCTTCTTCAGCTTGACGGGTGCTTGGAAGATTTAGCCAGGATAGACTAGAAATCTATGCTCAGGTCTGTCAATTTGCTTTGATTCCATGAGACCCAGAAGGTGGTACAGCAGTCAGCTGAGAATGTCAGCTTACTCATCCACGTACTTTCATTTTCGTTATTAGTCCTTACTCTTGATGGTGCTGTGAAAGCTGGACCATAAGGAAGGCTGAGTGCCAAAGGATTGAGGCCTTTGAATTGTGGTGCTGGAGGAGACTCCTGCGAGTCCCTTGGACCGCAAGGTGATCAAACCGGTCAGTCCTAGAGGAGATCAACCCTGACTGCTCTTTAGAAGGCCAGATCCTGAAGATGAAACTCAAATACTTTGGCCACCTGAGGAGACGGATGGACTCACTGGAAAAGACCCTGATGCTGGGAACGATTGACGGCAAAAGAAGGAGGGGATGGCAGAGAATGAGGTGGCTGGATGGGGTCTCTGAAGCAGTCGGCGTGAGCTTGGGTGGACTCCGAGGATGGTGGAGGACAGGAAGGCCTGGAGGAATGTTGTCCATGGGGTCGCGATGGGTCGGACACGACTTCGCGACTAACAACAACTTGATGATGCGTGGGCGATGCTTACCGACACTCCAGAGTCTCCGGGGTCTGTGTCTAAATTCAGTGTCTGGGTCTTGCAGAAGGGGTTTTGGTACCTTGCCTAGCTCCTTGCTTTCCCTATGTTGGGCAAAACCAGGATGGAACAAAATTATAATAGTGCAGAATGGATTATCCAAAAGATGGCAGAATTGTGCAGACACAGGTCAGAGAATTCAGATTTTCTTGGCATGGCACTTAAATTGTCTAGTGTAGCCTTCTCCAACTTGACATCCCACAGAAGTCTTGGGTTTCCGCTCCCATAAATCCTGGCCTTTAGGCGTGGGCTGGAGATGGTGGGGGTTCTAGCTGGAAGGCAAGAAATTGGTAAAGGCTGCTCTAGCTGCAAGATGTTGTGTGAACACACACTGGAATATACACGTTAATGTCTGTGGCATATCCATAAGAACGCATTGTGCCATTGTGGTTCCCTCACCACATAAGTGCTATGGAAAAGCTGACAAAAATACCAAAATACTTGTGGTTAAATGTCCTTCCTTTGGGAGAAGTGCACATCTGTTTGGGGCATTTTAAGTTAGGAGGGGAGACTGGGAGGGTATCCTGCTTCAGGCAGTGCAGAGACAGAGAAGAAGGAAACCAACCCTGGAAATGGGTCAGTGCCAGAAGCAAGGTCTGAGAGCAGTCCAAAGGCCCACAGGACCCCAGATCCTCAAAGGAGCCCAAGCATGCAAGCCTGGAGGCTGGGGAGTAGATGCTGCTGCAGAGCTTTCGGCCTGGAACAGAGGCTGTGGAAGCTTGAGCCTTTGGAAACCCACCCAGGACGCAGCTGAGGGCCATCAGCCACCTGCGGAGGAGCTTACTCATGAGTAGCCATTTCCTCAGGCAGGCCCTTCTTCACCTGGTGGCCCACCAAACCTGCACCGTGACCGTGCTCCCTGCGACTGGGCACTTGCTCTGCTTCTGCCTCGGAACCAGAGAGGACCCAGGCGCTCCGAACTCCCTCAAGGGCCTGCAACACAGGCTGCTCCTCCGCGGCAGACGCTCACGCAGCCCTGGCTCATCCTCCATGGAGGGTTCTCCCAGAGGAGGCTTGGGAGTGGGCAGCCCGACGGAGCTCCAGATTGGAGTGAGGCTCCTTCCTCGGTGTCCAGACTTCTGGGCCGTCTTCTGACACTAACAAAAAAACAGTTGAAGACTGTCCAAGGGAATTACGTTCCTTGTTGATGGTAGGGTTTGGCGCCACCTGCTTCTTGCAGTCCTCTGGGCAAAGGGGGCCTTTAGCGTAGACTCTGGGGTTAAAAGAGGGCTCAACGCATCGGCACATGGCATCTCCCTTGCCCCTGAGACAGAGTCACCCGCCTCAGCATCTCTGGCTCCACAAGGTCTGTGGCATGCGGGTGCCACAAAAAGGCCAATTTGCGGTGTAAGATTTGAGAGCGCAAGTGCGAGAGAGGATGCACTGCTGAGGTCTTCTGGGAAGGCGTTTTAGGGCTCAGCCGCAAGGCCTGAGGCATGTATTGGAGCATGGAGGAGGCGAGAAGGTCCCAGGATATCCAGCAGTTAATGCAGATTCTTCAGCCAACTTGAGCACTAGTCCTTGGCCTCCAAGAGGATTGCGGTCAGATCTCTCCCTCTCAAGCCCAAGGCTGATTTAATGAGAAAAATTTGATAACCCACCTCTGCCTACAAGATACCCGGTGGACATGCTGCGGTGGCTGGTGGTTGGAAAGGGCAGTCCTATTTCAAGTGCAGGTGGATGGGGTCACTCCAGCAGCAGGGAAGAGCCATGCTTGGCCCCCAGAGAATGCAAGCACAATTCATATTGAAGCATGAAATGAGAGCATGGGGTAGCGGGGAGAGGAATGCTTTCTGCTTTGTGGCATTGCATTATTTCTCATTAAGAAAACAGTGGGTGAGGACCGGAGGGAAGCATAAAGCTACCGAATGGGATTCTTTTTAAAATCTGAAATATAAACAAATCACTGAATTGTTGGGGGCAGAGTGTGTGAGTTGTGTTGCCACTAGTGTTGCAGAGAGATACTTTCCCACATTTCTTGCACACGCATATTTCAGCTGGCATTTCTTCTGGAATAAGGGATTGTTAAGACACCCTCAAGGGCAAGTGTGTGGGCTCCAAGCCATCCTACTAACTTACCCAGAAAAGTCTCTCAGCCCATGGGCATGTTGCTACCGAATAGGGGAAAGAATCCTTAACCCCAAGAAACACGTGCAGACAGTAGCATTAACAGTCAGAAGAAGATGGGCTGCTGTTCTTCGTCGTGGCCTCTGTGCATCACACATATGGGTACTGCGCCTGCGCAGTGCCTTTGGCCGGAAGATTGATAGCTAACGGTTTTTGGCAGGAAGCTCTGCTCCCCCTCCCCCTTGTGGCCTATAAAGAGCGGAGCGTCCGCCATTTTGTTCAGTCTTTGCGACCGCTGTTCACTGTGTCTTGTGCCGCTTTCGACTTTCGCTTTGGCTATTCTTGGTTCTCTCCTTATATATTGCCCTTATACTACTTTCCCCTTTCTTCATTCCCGCTTCTGTGTAGTTTTTCTCTTGTTATTTCTTTCTTCGATCTATCAAAAAAAAAAAAAAAACCAAAAAATTTTTCTTTTCCTTTTCTCTTTTTTTCTTCTTCTTTTTCTTTTTATTCTTCTTCTTCTTCTTCTTCTTCTTCTTCTTCTTCTTCTTCTTCTTCTTCTTCTTCTTCTTCTTCTCTTCTGCGATGGCGCAGCGAGCGGCTTTCCGCAAATGTGTGGACTGCGGGTCAAAAATGGCACCTACTGACTCGCATGACCTACGCCTCCTCTGCCTTGGAGAGGGGCATAGGACGGATAAGTGCATTCATTGCCTAGCCTTCTCAAAGCAGGCTAGGAAGAACCACGAGAACCGGCTTCGGAGGCTTCTTTGGGATAGGGCCCTGATGCAATCAGACCCACTCGTCTCCATCCCAAAACCTGGCTCTACTTCTGTGGCTCCACCCTCATGCCCTTCGAATGAGGTGCGTCCACTTCGGTGGCCCCCTCTGCTTCACCAAAAAAGAGGCATGAGAAGCGGAAGCATGCCGAAGAGAAGCCGGCAGGCCATAAGAAGGCCAGAAAGGAGAAGGCCTCTAAGCCTCCAAAGAAGGCTAAGTCCACGGACCGTCCCCGACATCGGGACTCGGAGCCGACGGGACCCTCGTTACTGGTGGCGGTTACGATACCGACCCCGCCCGAACCGATCCTTCAGGAGGCCATGCGGGTTACCCCTCAAGGGTCTCCCTGACGTGCGGTCGACCTCCCGCCTGCACCCCTTCCAACTCTATGGGGGTCTATTTCGGATGGGGAAATCCAGGACTCCCCTCCTAGGGCGAGGTCACCGACACCGATGCCCGCGGTGACGTTGGAGACAGAAGCTGGCCTGTCCCCACCAGGGAATCGGAGGAGCCGCTCGGTAGAGCAACGCCCAGAGAGTTGGTGTCATCCCTACTACCAACCTTGGGGAGACCCGCTCTCTATGGGGTACTACCCTGCTCCCAGGGCGCGATCCTCACCTCCGCCCCGCAACCAACCGCGATCAGTGGATCCGAGGAGGGTGCCACCTCAATCCCCGCAAAGCGGAAGCAGCCGCTCCTTCTCACCGGCGGAGTCATCATCTTCTGCCCCACCATACTATGGTGCTGATTCAGATGACTCTGAAGTAGACTCAACCTCCCTGGACGTCGTGGTGACATCCCAGGATCCTGCGTCACCCGATGAGTCCCATGTCTCCTTCGCGGAGCTGATGTCGAGGCTCGTCCAGTCCCTGGACATCGACGCTGCCCAGCGCCCTGGACCGTCGACGGACAAGTTTTACGACGTCGTCCGCGGGGAGCAATCGACTTCCATCGTTCTGCCGCTTATAACCACCCTGCGGCAGGCGATGACGCAGCCCTGGGACCTACCTTCACATGCTCAGCCGACGTCCAGGAGGTATGAGTCTATGTACAGGGTCTGGGAAGAAGACATCCCCTTCCTGTTAAAGCACCCGAAACCAAACTCGGCGGTCGTCGAATCCTCGCAAGGCAGAGAGGCGAGAGGACATACGGCGCCGAGGGATAAGGAGGGCCGGAAAATAGATTCCCTGGCCAGGCGAGTCTGTGCTGCCTCGGGCTTAGGACTTTGCATATCCAACTATGAGGTGACGTTGGCACGATATCAATATTTTATCATGCAGCGCCTCCACAACGTCGCCTCCACCCTCCCAGACCACCAGGGTGACCTTGCGAAGGTCCTAATCAAAGAAGCCATGCAGGTCGCGGTGCAGCAGTTGTCCACGGCACGTCACCACGTGGACACTGACTCCCGGGCCTTGGTCGGTGCCGTTTCCCTCTGGAGACATGCATGGCTCCGGAATTGTAATTTCCCGGAGGAAACCAAGCGGCGAATAG
The DNA here is from genome assembly GCF_004798865.1 of Varanus komodoensis. NCBI lineage: Eukaryota > Metazoa > Chordata > Lepidosauria > Squamata > Varanidae > Varanus > Varanus komodoensis. The sequence goes on from NW_025336508.1 coordinate 2,183,715, forward strand.
AAGAGATGCCTTTTGATGGTTCCGGGCTCTTCCATTCACGTACTGACCACAAACTCAAGAAACTACACGAGTCAAGAATGACAGCACGCAGGATGGAGATCCAGTCACACAACAGACGTAAGTGGTCCTGGAATCGGCCATCCTACAGGCAGTCATACCAGCAGAGACAGCTGCCGCAACACCGCCAGCAACAACAGCATCAACAGCGCCGCCGCCCTCAGCCCCAACAGCGCTTCCAACAGGGCCGCCGTCGTTTCGACAATCGGAGGCAGCGCTGACGGGACTGGCAAACCACTCCTCATGCTCCTCTAATACCCACCCTCCTCTCATCTGGGGATCGGCTCCGAAGCCGACTCCCCATTTGGGAGTCCATCACATCTGACCGGTGGGTATTATCCATTGTTCAACACAGCTATCGAATAGAATTCGACATCGTTCCTCCATCGAGTCCGATCCGGTCTACTTCATGTTCGCCAGTACTTCTCAGTGAAATACATCAACTTCTCCTTAAAGGAGCAATTCATCAAGTATTTCCATCTGATGGACTTCACGGATTCTATTCCAGATACTTTACGGTCCCCAAGCAGGATGGTGGTCTACATCCGATTTTGGATTTACGGGACTTGAATAAGTTTATTATACCGAGAAAGTTTTGTATGACCACCCTTCAAAACATTTTGCCGTTGTTAAGGAGAGGGGATTGGTTCGCCTCACTGGACCTGAAGGACGCCTACTTTCATATTTCAATTCATCCAACTTACAGGCGTTTCCTCCATTTTGCTGTTGTAAACCAACTTTATGAGTTCACAGTTCTACCCTTTGGACTGGCTACGGCTCCGAGAGTTTTTACCAAATGCATGGCTCCTGTCTGTGCCTTCCTACACCTTCAGGGCATACAAATTTATCTGTACCTCGATGACTGGCTGTTGGTCTCGCAATCCAGAGAAGGACTCCTAGACACCATCCATACAACCCATACCTTTCTAGATAGTCTGGGCCTACGTATTAATACAGAGAAATCTTCTCTTCTTCCGACACAGACGCTCACCTTCATCGGAGCCCGTTGTAGAAAGCCTTCCTCCCTCAGGACAGACAGCAGACTCTCGCTCGCCATATCCATCGAATCCGATGAGAGAGAAAGGTTAGAGTGAGATCCATCCAGAGGGTCCTGGGGTATATGGCCTCCTCATTTGCCGTAGTTCCACATGCCAGACTTTGGCTTCGCCCACTACAACTATTCTTCAACAAGGTGTATCATCCACAAAGGGACCCACAGTAGAAACGGATTCGGATCCCGTCTTCTGTGCTCCACTCCCTGTGCTGGTGGCTGAAACCGACCAATCTCGTGATGGGAGTCCCCTTCAGGGCGCGACCTCCTTCGATAACTCTCGGTACCGATGCGTCTCTCCTAGGATGGGGGGGCGATATGCTCTGGCCGGTCTACCCAGGGAACGTGGACTCATCTAGAATCCACAAATCATATCAACTTCCTAGAGCTGCTGGCAGTCTTCAAGGCCCTTCTTTCGAAAACCTTCTTCATCATCGGATCGTTCAGATAACTTTGGACAATATAGCGACCGTTTTTTATCTGAACAAGCAAGGAGGGACGAAGTCACCGACCTTAGCCAGGCTTTCTATGAGAATTTGGGACTGGTGCATTCAGAGAGACATTACTCTGATGGCCGTTCATCTGGCTGACACAGACAATGTGCATGCGGATCTTCTCAGCAGACACATCTTCACTTCTCACAAGTGGGAACTGGATCCTCGTACGCGCAACTACCTTTTCAGGCGCTGGGGGTTCCCCGATGTGGACTTATTCGCTACTCGACGGAACAGGGTATGCGAGACTTACTGTTCCAGAGCGGGAATCGGACAAGCATCCCTAGGGGACGCATTCATGATTCCTTGGGACAACATCAACTTCTATGCTTTCCCTCCGATTCCTCTTCTGATGAGGGTCATAGCAAAGATAGTGAGCGACCGTGCATCGGGGATACTACTTGCCCCTTGGTGGCCACGTCAAGCGTGGTTTGTGAAACTGCTCGACATCTCCCGCGAGGAGTTTCTTCATCTTCCAACACTTCCATATCTTATAACGCAAATGGACGGCACACTTCGTCACCTGGACTTGCTCTCATTGAACCTGACAGCGTGGCGGATTCGATGATTGACCTTCCATTGGGGCCGATGATGGATTCGAGAGCCTCGAATCCGACAGCTTCTACTAACCCATCAGTACCGACGGTTACTTTGACCACTTCGGTTCCAGTTCTTGAATCCAACCATGTGGGTGCCTCTCACTGCCACAGTCTCTCCGTACCATCCGGTTCGAGACAGGCCCCGTCGAATTCGAACCCAATGCTCTTGCACCCTGAGATTCAGCATATTATCGACTCTGCCCTAAAGCCGTCCACAAGGAAGTCATATACGGCTAAATGGAAACGTTTTTCCACCTTTGCCGAGTGTCATTCGTTCTCCCCACTTGTCTCATCAATCGAACAAATTCTTCAGTTCCTTCTGGAGTTGCATCACTCTGGACTGAAGCCGTCTTCTATTAAAGTGTATATGGCCGCAATAGCCTACCACCGTGGCTTAGTCGACAGATCACCCCTATTTTCTCATCCTATCCTCAAGAGTTTTTTGAAAGGACTGTATAATCTTAATCCATCAATTAGACTGGTTATGCCCACGTGGAGCCTTTCTGTAGTTCTACAGGCCCTTATGAAGGCCCCCTTTGAACCTTTGGTGACTGTGGATCTCCGATTAGTTTTTTGGAAGACGGCAGTCCTTGTAGCTGTCACGTCAGCCCGGAGGACCAGTGAACTTTGTGCCCTCCGCGTCAACCCTCCTTATCTAAACTTCCACAGAGAAAAGGTCGTTTTACGTCTCGACCCATCTTTCTTGCCCAAAGTCTCTACACCTTTCCATACAGGACAAGACATTGTACTGCCTGCCTTTTTTCCATCGCCGTCAAATCCCTTGGAAAGATCCTTGCACTCCCTCGACGTTCGGCGTTGTTTAGCCTTTTATCGATCGCGAACGGAGTCTATTCAGCAATCCAATAAACTGTTCATCAAATATTCGGCTAGAGACCAGGGCGACCCAGTCACTCCACAAAGGCTTTCTAAATGGATAGTCCACACTATTGTCTTGTGTTATCAGTTAGCTAAGCTCGAACTGCCCTCAGTTCCTCGAGGCCATTCTACTATAGCTGTCGCTACATCTTCTGCATTTGCATCTGGGGTTCCGATTGATGATGTCTGCCGAGCTGCTACTTGGGCGAATCCCTGCACTTTCGCCAAGCATTACCGTCTCGATGTTCGGGCTCGACGGGACTGCTCCTTCGGTAGAGCTGTTCTCTCCTCCGTCCTTCGATAAGGACACCTTCCCTCCTCCTTTGATGGTAAGCTTGTTAATCTACCCATATGTGTGATGCACAGAGGCCATGATGAAGAAAAGCAGATTGCTTACCTGTAATTGATGTTCTTCGAGTGGCCATCTGTGCAGTCACACAACCCGCCTGCTGGCCCCGCTCGGTGTCGGTGAGTGGATGCATCGACAGCTCAATGTCGATGAGAGAGGGCATCTTCGGTACCGACCATCTCCTTTACGGTACCGACAAAAAAAAAAAAATCTATTAAGATACTGTACGTTCAGTTGCAAAGACTGAACAAAATGGCGGACGCTCCGCTCTTTATAGGCCACAAGGGGGAGGGGGAGCGGAGCTTCCCGCCAAAAACTGTTAGCTATCAATCTTCCGGCCAAAGGCACTGCGTAGGCGCAGTACCCATATGTGTGACTGCACAGATGGCCACTTGAAGAACATCAGTTACAGGTAAGCAACCTGCTTTTCTTTGCCAGTTCCAGTTAGAAGAGCATTCTCATTTATGGAAGGACTGGCCCTCATCTGGCTAGTTTTTAGTGTCTTCACTGAGTGTTTTGGGTGATATTTGGTGGATATTTTTGGTGAATCCAGTTGGTGTCTCATTCCGGCATGCATAGCAGGTATCGGCAGTCTTACACATGCACATTCCTAAGCAAGGAGCATTTCTGAAATGGCAGCCGCTGGTTGCTATTTCTGGCAGGTAGGCCTTTCCCCATTTTAACAGATGCTGGATTTTTATCTGGGGAGCTAGATTTTAAAATCATGCACTGGAGAAGGATCAAGGAATCCCCCCTTTACTCAGTTTCTCCATGTCTCACAAGTTCATGAGATCCACTCATTTCACCAGACCCTTCCTGCAAGGCATATCTGTGGTCTTCATTCCACCTGGCATTGTCCAGATTTCAAGGAATCTTGATTCTCTTCTGAACTGCATTAGCAAATAGTTTTATTTCGTTTATTTCATGTCCCTGTAACATGGATGAAGCAAAGTGCAAGATCAAGCCACATATGAACAGCAACATCCCAATAGAAACAGGGAGAAAGCTTACAATATCTCACCTGCACAAACCAAAAGAGGGGTGAGCAACCAACCACCCCCAGCCGAATTTCAGAAGTCCATTTGGACCTCTGGCAGGGTGACCTTTCTCCTCCTGGCAGCTACTGCCTAGGCAGGAAAAATGGGGAAGAGAGAGGGAGAAATGAGAGTACTAGAAAGAGAAGGATCCAGAGGGTGTGGGCAAAGGGAGGAGGAAGGGGTGGCCTCACAGTTGGTTCTGGCCTCGGCCGCTGCCAACATGCCGCCTTTAGCAGAAGATGCGTAAATGCCTGGGGATTACTGCAAATGGATCAGCATCCAGGGATGCATCTCCACAAGGAAAGGTCTTACGAAGTGGGGCTAGAAATTTTCCCAGTCCAAATGCTCAGAGAACAGCCACTCCCCAGAGCAGACACAGCTGGGGGGGGGGGCTGCTTCATGATAGTTACCACCTCCCTGCATTCAAAACAATATGGAGAATAAAACTGAAATGAAGACCCTCTTGATTGGCCGCAGCAGAAGGCCAAGGGCAACATCGCAAACAGGCAGGGTCCATACCTTACTTTGCTTTAAAAAAACATCATTTTAACACTGTTAATAATAAATCTCATTACAATAACCAGGGCTAGCTACCAAAGGTAAGGTTCTGGGAAACACCTGGTCAGCCATGAGTCTCATGTGGTTGGTGGGAGTACTCCAAGCCAGAAGCCCCCCAGATGTTAGTGGAGAGATCAGTCCGCAAAAGTGCCAGTCTGCTACCGGCTGGATGTTCTGGACTACACCTTACATAAACCACAGCCAGTATGGCCACTGGTTGGGAATGATAGGAGTTACTATCCGGAGTCTGAACCACCTGAGCAGCACCAGGTGTCTGCTCCTCAACCCATCTTCTCGACAGAAAGAGGAAGATAGCCCTGGCACTGGCTTACATGCAAAATTCCTCCTTCGTGAGAAGAAGTGAGGGAGTTACTGATGGTTGTCACTTCCAACTGCGGTCTCTCACTGGTCTGCCTTCTCGTTTTCTGAACCAGGCCAGAAAATGATGCCATTTCTTCCTGTGGCAGCAGGAATAGCTGTGTCCAACAGGGGCAGAACCCCCGCCCCCCGACATGCAGTGGGAAGAGACCCAGCCTTTCGGAACGTTGCTCCTCTTCAGCCTGTAAGTATTTGAAAGACTGGAGATGAGTTTAAGTCTGCCGTTCAGAAGTGGTCACTAAACAGCCTACTCTGGGCAAGAGATTATTTAATGTCAGTGAGCTTTAAAGCTTTGAGAATCAGCAGGTTGCGATAGAGGACATAGGAACCAGATCCCAACATTGGCTTGGAGTGTGAGGAGACAGAGGATAAGATTGGAATGCCAGAGAATCATATTTATCTGTTAAAATATGTTTAAACTTTTAAATGTGTTTTAAATGTGTTTAAAACCACACATTCACCCAAAATCTGCTCCCATGGCAGCTGGGATGGATTTAGGGGTAGGTCATAACTCAGTGGTAGAACATGTGCAGAAGGCATTTGCTTATAGAGAATTATGTTGGGCCACGTTTAAGGGTAGAAAACCTCTTTCAGATTTAATCCTTAAGCATCTCCACATCAAGTTGGAAAAGATCTCTCTTTTTAATAAAAGGTATAGGATTTGGGAATAAAATTAAGATTAGCTTATTTGCAGATGATTCATTATTAATGACAGAAGATCCAGTTAAGGTTATGGAGCAGATTAAAATACATTTAACAGAAATTTGGAGAAATAACAGGTTTACAAGTAAATTGGGACAAATCGGAAATTATGCTATTTAATTGTTATCAAGTAGAAAAGGATGAGAATAAGTGCAAGTTAGAAATTAAGATATGTAAAATCATTAAGTATTTAGGTGTAAATATTGCAAAAAATTGCAAAGTTTAAGAGGGAATAATTTTGAAAAGTTAAAATATGAAATGAAAGAGAACATGAATGAATTTAGAAGGTGGGTTTATCATGGTTTGGTAGAATAGCAGCATCGAAGGGCAGGGAGACAGGTGCAGCTGAATCCTGGGCCCACATTGGGTGGGGAGCCCTCCCACATCCAGCTCCCAACCATTTCAGCAGAGAAGAACTTTCTTCCGGATCGTGCCTTTTATCCAGTATCACAAGTGGAGATGCCATCGGGAGATTTTGCCTCAAACTTGCCACTTTCTTGGGCTATTCCTGGGGCAATCTGGTCTAAAACCTCTCCACTACCTGGGTAGCTTACTAGCGACTTTGCATTAGCCATAAGTGCAGTGTCTACTTGGCAGTACGAGGGAAGCGGCATAGGGATGAGCAGCTCATGAAACTGAACTGCAAAGCACTCCCTCCAGAGTCTGAAATGTTCCTTTCTTCAAACAGCGTTTGGAACAGAAGCTTCCGAGAGGTCCTTGGATCTTGGAGCAGGTCGGTGCATCCCTCCAGGTGCAGATGTCCTGACTCTCCAGTCCACCAGGAATTCCCAGGATAGGTATGTGAGTAGCTGTAGGTCGGCGTTCCCTCACCTAGTGTCCTCCAGATGTACAGGGCTGCAGTCCCATCTTCCCCAGCCAGCATGGGGAATTGCTGCAGTTCGTTTTCTGAAATGTGAGGGTGGAAATGAGCAACCTCTGCATTCTAGAACAGTGTGCTTGGCAAGTGCCGGTATTGTGTTCCCACCTCTGGTGGCCAAATTATGGTTGTTTTTAATGGAGAAGTTCTTTGCTGAATGGGAGGAAGTGACATGAACCAGAATTTTCTTCGCCCTTCCTGACCATTCTGTGTATGTGTTTACAGTTTCCTGTTGCAAAATGTGATTTACAATTAGAACAGTTGGAACATGTGAGAGTATGCCAAGCAAGAACCCTGATTGATTTTTTTTTTTTTTTTTTTGCATCACTGAAATGCTTTGCTAGGCTGGTGTTCTTGCCTATTCTGCAGTGCTATTCTGTGATTTTAGAATGAAATAGTAATAGAGTTGGAAGGGGCCTGTATGTTTCCCATTACCCATCCAGCTTCACCCCCAGACCTTCCAGCTCAGCAAAGGAGACTCAACATGCCGGCTGTCCCTTGCAACTATTAAATTACTTCAACTATTATTATTGTTAATTTCATTTCTGTACTGCCCGGCAGCTGAAGATATCTGGACAATTCACAACAAACATGTAAATATGATAGCAAAAATGGATGGCAATTAAAACACAAACAACAATAAAATATAATACAATGAAAAATTCCAGTATACTAAATGTACAGCCATGTAAACAACTAGAAAAGTTTCAGTAAAAACTAGACCTGTTAAAACAGCTGGCGTGTCCCTTCATATGCCATTAAAGAGAGGGCAGTCTTAACCCGGCACTGAAAAGATGGCAATGTTGGCGCCAGGAGAGCTTCGCTGCAGAGATGCTTCCATAGTGGGGTGCCAGCACTGGGAAGACCCTGCTCGTTGTGCCTTCTGCAGAGGTGGCAGTCAGATGAAGGCCTTAAATGCAGAACACAGCATCCAGGTAGACGTGGTTGGGAGAGGCATCCTGTCAGCCTCCGGCCAGGGATTCTGCCATTCTGTCCAGCACAGTTTATAGGTTGGAACCGGCACCTTGCCTTGAGCTTGGAGGCAGCGCAGAATTGATCATGTGCGTTCAGATGATCTGGTCACAGTTACTAATCTGGCTGCTGAATTTTGCACAAGCTGCAGCTTCTGGACAGCCTTCAAGGGCAGCCCGTCTGTGATCTGCTTGGGGATGGGCATGTTTGCCTGTGGAAAAATTGCCAGAAGCTGCTCACCGCTCGTGGGGGAGAGCAGATGCTAAAGTGAAACCAGGCTTGGTGAAGGTTGACAGAGCAATGCTGCAAATGTCAGTGTTAGCACAGTCCTGTGGCTTGTGCATCAGATCCAGCCGGCCATGTGGTTTTTCAGAAAACCAACTATGAGATCACCAAGTCACACCAACCTCATAACTGTGTCTCCATGCTCAGCTGTCACGTACACCCACTGTTGCATTGCAGGACTGCCTCTGACATACAAGCAAGAGCAAGCCCCAAGAAGGGTGTGGGGGTCAGTCTAGGGGGCCGGGAGTGGAGACTGCCAGGGCTCAGAATATCCTCTGGCCCTCCATGCTGAAGCACCTCGGCTAGGCAGGGAAAGCTTGCTGTCAGGATGCAGCGATCTTTGGCCTCCGTGCTGTGCTGCCTCCCTCTATAGGATGCCTACAATCCTCCAAGTCCTGTGGACTGCAGGCATTCCTGATTGGATTGTGCCCTTCAACACATAGGACCTCACAAAGAGCCCTAAACACATGGACTGGCAATATGACTTGGAATGCAGTGGCTTAAGATGTCCCTTGAGCCTGCCTGCCTGCCTGCCTGCCTGCCTGCCTGCCTGCCTGCCTTCCTTCCTTCCTTCCTTCCTTCCTTCCTTCCTTCCTTCCTTCCTTCCTTCCTTCCTTCAGAGCTTTTCTGTACCGTCATTACCAAAAGTCTCAGGATGGTCTTACAATAAAATTAAAATAACGATTTAAACCTTAAAATGCTGGGAAAATAAAAAGGGTTTGGCCTGGCACTGAAAAGAATATAGTGTCAGTGCCCGGTGAACCTCTCTGGGGAGCGTGTTCCATAACCAGGGCACCGCCACTGAGAAAGCCTTCCTCCAGGTAGCCGCTCTCCTAATCCTCAAAGAGGGCTCCCGAAGAAGGCGCTCCGGCCCAGATTGTAAGGGGCGGGCAGGTGCACAGGGAAGGAGACGCTTCCCATTCCCTGTTATGGGACTGCAAATGCCACTGACTTGACTTGGCCTGGCTGAGGAGCCCACATCCGCTAGCAGGCAGTTTGACCTTACACGCCAACAAATTAAAAAACCTATATTTTGCCATGGAAGAGCAGCATTCTGTAGTTAAATTATGACAAATGCTTGTAAAATTCTATGAATGAGACAGGATGACCATGTTACAAAAGCCTTGTTTGAAATCACGTCTGGAAGGTGACACTTTAGCAGAAACTTCCAATGGCAACTGTTCAAGAGCCATCCCTTTTTTTTGGAGGGGGGCACTTTTGCTGCCGCCTGTCAAGGTTGCTGCCTTTATTTATTTATTTAGAAAATTTCTATGCTGCCCCATTCGCTGAAGCCTCGGGGCGGCTCACAAAGGTAACATATTTATATGTTGATCTGAAGTGTTTCTGTGCTGCCATTCAGCCAGAGAGGCTTTCCTATAATCTCTTAAACAAGACAATCTCTGCTCATAGGCTTATAGTTTTAAAAGGCCATGACACACAAGGAAAAAGGAATGGGGAGGGAAGAGGAAAAATGCATTGTTTCCTGCAGGGCTGGTGGTCTGGCCCTGGCCTCCCTCGCCTCCCCCTCAGTGCTGCCTGCTAGAAACAGCTGCTGGCAGTAGCAGCTGAGGGAGACGACTTTCCAAGCGACCATCCTGGCTTGGGCAGGGGGCTGGACCACAGGGTCTCTCAAGTCCTGTGCAGCTCCATGATTCCTATGTTCTGCTTGGCTTCTCACTTAAAAGCAATAATCATGTTTAAAATATTGCTGGGGTGGGATTTATTTTGCTTGCTTTCCATCCTTTTGTTCCGGAAATTTCAGGGCCGCTTCTGCTGGACTCTGCCCCAGTTCTCGTCCACGTGCCGTGCAGGTTCACATCAGTTTAGCATCAGCTGCATTTTAGATTTGGTCCTCCATGCAGCCGCAGGCCACCTGAGCACCCGCAACCAGCACAAGTGGTTTCCGAGGAGGAAAAACGGCCTTTTCCCATCAATAATAATACGACGCTTCCTTTCTTCTTTTTTTCAAATGTGCAAATTCGTGAACAAAGCACTGCCTGCAACAAAGAGATGCAAATCCTGAGAAGCCAATATTGATCGCTAGGTTAGGGAGAGCCTTGGAAAACCTTTCCCTTCCTATTCCCATGGCACATGGGAGGAAGCCACTCATGTAGCCTGCAGTGGCCCCAGTCCCTTGGGATCCCAGACCTTGTCAGCCCTGTGGGATCAAGTGAGAAACCAGACCAAAGGCCCTGTTATCTGCAGCCTGGTAGATTCCATTGAGCGGTATGAGAACCTTGCGGAGATGTTCCTTTAATCGTGCAGCAGAAAATGCAAATGTTTTCAGGGTTTTTCTCCATCGTCATGAGGACTTGGCACCTGCCCTTTTGTAGAAACGAAAGGTGAGACTTTTGGGACTCATCACACACCCTCTGATTCCCAGGCACTTTGAGCCCCAGGCTAAGTCCACTCAGCAGGGATATGTCATACCTGAATTGCTTCCCTAGTGCAATTTTAGGTGCATATAATAACATGTTTCCTGGAATCAGTGGGCAGGTGGGAGCATTTTGTTCTTTTACACATTAAGCCCTCTCACAACTTTTATAGCTTATGAGTCACTGACCACCTATCACAATATTTCTGCCCAAGTTATTTGTATGCCTTCAATTTGCTTTCTACCAGGAAGGCAAATACTGGAGTGGCACAGATTGTGCTTGCAGATAAAGATGTATATCTCTGTTTAAAAGACCAGGGCAGGGAAGTGGCTTCTCAAGTGCTCCTGCTTAACTAATTTTGCTAGAGTAGCTCCTTGTTATCATCAGTGGGGGCTCTCAGAGAAGCCTCTTGGGTATTTTGATTTGCCCTTGGGCAACTTAGTGGTTGCTTAATCCTGGTTTGATCCCAGGATGTGATAAGAGCTGTTGGGCATCTGTAAGACAGACCCTCTGCCCGCAGATCTGTTTTCCCTGGATCTGAAATTCCACTGAGAGCATTTCCAGGGGGCTCACGCCATTTGCATGTGATTCCGGGCACCTCCAGTTAAGAGATCCCAGGCAGGCAGCAGGCTGAGGAAACCCCATTCTTTGGAGAGAAGCTTTGAATCTCTGCCAGGTCGCATCCTGCGTCCAGCTCTCCACCTCTAGGCAGCGGTTTGGCAGAGGGGCTGGGGGCAGCCGTTTTGTCTGCAGGCTGAACTGGGCGTGATGCACAATATCTCAACAGGTTTTCGGCCTTCAGGGGAATTAGGGCCTGAGCGGGAGGCTGTTCTGCCCCTTCCTCCTCACGCCACTTCCTGCAATCAAACCCCCTCTCCCAGGGGGGGAAGACCAGGCTGCCTCCTTCAGAAGGCATCTGCTCAGGGAAGTGGGTCCAGTCCCACCTCTCACAGGGCCTCCACCCCAGTCCAGTCCAGACTTCTCACGCCCTCCTTTTGCCTTCGAGAAAGACTTCAGGAGACCTCCACCTCTGCTTCCAGTCATCTCTGCATCGGGTCCCTTTCCCTTTCCAAAAGGCATCCCTCCAGATTTTGAGGCTAAGGCCGTGGGCTCCTTGCAGGTCTTGTGCGGCAGCTGCTTTCTCCCTACTCAGCCTTTCTGTGGGGAAGAAGCGAAGAAGCAGTGAGGAAGGAAGGGGCTGCAAGTGGATGAGGAGCCCTCTCCCCCGTAGGATTCTCCAAATGAGGTGGTGCCGTAAACCCCACACCTGGAGGCACCCTGAGAATGGGCTAGAGGGTGTCCTGCAAGATGGAGGGCAGTCCCTGCAAATAGGGCACTCAGGGTGTTGGGTTCAACCTGCCTCCAACCCGTGGCCCTGCACCCCCAGACTCCCACGATGCACCGGGGGGGGGGCAGACTCCCACGATGCACTGGGGGCCTGTGGCAGTTGTCTCAGCTGAAGTGCAAGCATGAACAGCAAGGCCTTTGTTGAGGATCCAGGCATGCATGCATCAGCCTCCCCTCCAGAAGGGAAGGGCCACAACTCGCATCATCCCCAGCCATTGGCCACCATTGCTGGGGGTGGTGGGGTTTGTAGTCCAGCCTGTGAAGAGTGCAAGTTTGGGAAGACTGATGCGTGTCATGTGGATTCAACAAGACCAGTGGGTTGTTGACAACAGGTTGCCCACAGGTCAGGCTGTTAGCTGGCCCATACACCAACCTGGCCCTCCAGCGCTGCCTGTCAGACTGTTTCACTGGGAGAGGCGCCTTGCGCTTCCTCCGTCAGCACTGGATGTCTGAGTTCATTTCCAAGGGTGGAGACTGAGTTCCTGCCAGCTCACAGCCACTTTTGGCAAGACCTTCCCCGTTGGGTTGGTCGGCAAGATATCCTGGAAAGATAGGGGAGAGCAGCTGTCACGGGAAAGTGAGTTGCTCAAACAGGCCCGTTGACTGCAGCCACTGGGGACAGATATTTGCAGATGGCAAACATCGAGCGATGGGCTGTGCGAGGAGGTGGAGGTGCAGCCAGAGGATGGGGAGCCCTGGGAGTGTGGCCAGCACACGCCGTTCCTTTCCGGAGCAGGGCTCTCCAGTTCACTGCCTCCCCTCCTGCCCATCGGGAGGACTCCCTTGGGCAGAAAGGGCTTCTCGCCCAGTGGGAATGCTCACGCCCCCTGTGATCCCTTTCCTCCTCGGGAGAACCAGGGTGCTCCCTGCTGGGTGGGCTGCGTCGTTGCCGTGAGAGCTGCTGCACCTCAGAGCCATCGGTGTGCTGCAGTCACGGAACACGTTTTGGGATGCTCTCTAAAGGGGATGGTAACGGCTCAAGCACACCTTTGCCTCAGAATGACTCCTCTCGAATCTGCTTGCGTTCGAAGGCCAGTTGCGCCCACACGTGTGGAGGGAAACTGTGGTTCTCTCTGCCCATGCTCAGAGGCACGTTCCTTCATTACTGCACCTAGGAATCCCAGAGGTTGCCTTTAGGACAAAATCAGTCCCCTGCTTTAATTCCATTTTCCCTCTTGCAGTGACTTCCTTTCCGGCTTTGCCAGCAAGCCCAAGCTCCCCTGCTCGCCGGACGTGCAGGAGGCCAGGCCTGGAAGGGGAAAGACCACAACCATTGCTCCGCTCTTCTCCCAGTCTGGCCCACAGCAAAGCAGCCGGCCTGGTTCTTCTGGATCGTCAGCAAGAAGCAGGCAGAGTAGGAGCAAAAGTTTGTTCATTTGTTTGTTTGTTTGTTTGTTTAGAAAATGTCTATGCCGCCCCATTCACCGAAGCCTTGGGGCGGCTCACAAACATAGTTCCTTGGCACTTCGTTGTTCGGTGGCCTGGGCCAGGGCTGAAGGGATGCCCCGGCAGCAGCTGTGTGTGTGTGTGGCCGGAAGGTTCCTCTCGGTGAAGCGCGGCCCGGGAGGGGCCCCTCAGTGGCGCCAGCTGCTTTGGACTCAGTTGCTGCTGCGCACTGCCAGCTGCGAAGGTGGGCTTGGGCACAGGCTCCCCTCGGCTCGCCTGGTGGGCTCACGCGTGTCGCTTTTTGCTTCCTCCTTCCTGCTTCATTGTATTTTTGTGGCTGCTGCTTTTCCGCTGCTTCTGCATCTTTTCTTGTGGTGCACCACCCTGGGTGGGCTTCTGCCTTGCCGACAGACCCCAGATAAATAAGTACAGGATTAATGCACTGGCGCCTGCCACTCGTAGGGTCTCCGTAACAGTGTACAGCAAGCGCACCGCCAACACCCAGAGTTCGTGCACACGGTGCCACCCAGCGGCCCACGGCAGGTCCGGAGAGCAGCCGCCACCTCCCGCCTGCGTTCCCAAGAAACGCGTGCGCAGGTGGCCCTGGAGAGTCGCCGCCTCCTCCATGCATTTGTCCCGTGCCCGCTAAAGCTGCCCAAATTGCCGACCGCCCCGTGACACGGCTGAGCTCGCCTGTCTTGGTTGCTGTTGGCAGAGGGCCACATCGGGACGAGGCTCGAGTGATTTCACACCCTTGCCAGAGAGGGGCGGCACAGCTGGGATCAGACGAGCAGATGCCCCAGCCTGGGGGCACGTTCTCGCTGCTGCTCCGCCGTGGTGCCCACTGTTCATTCACAGCTGAGCATCCTTCACGCCGCCTCCCGCGATCCATCCCAGACCAAGAGGACGTTCACAAAGACTGCTTCTTCCTTGCTTCCTGCTTTGCTCCGGTCGCTGCCATGTTGTGCTAAAAGGAAGCATGGCCGAGGCGCAGATGAGCAAACAGCCTGGGAAGCGGTCCCTCGATCCCGCGTTCTTTCAGCTTTCCCAGGAAGGTGGGACAGAACCTCTGGGCACACGGGCAGGGTAGCAAAGGAAGGCTCCCTTGGCACCGACAGGGGGACTTGCAGCTCTTCCCCGTGCAGGCCACACAGTTATGCTTGGCAAAAAGAGCTTCCCGTTCTCTCCATTCAGACTTTCTGCTGCTCAGCCTCCCCGGCAACCGGCCCAGATTTCTGTATTGTCCACGGGACAGCTGCACAAATGCAAGATAGCTTATCTGTCCAGCTTATCTCTCGCGCACAGTTTCTGTGAACCGATGATCCCTGCAGAGTGTCTTTGGTGTGTGTGGCAGCTCGCGAATTTCTGCTCTGAGGAGCTGATGACTGAACAGAGGCAGGGGGAAGAATCACAGGCACAAGCAAACCAGAAAGGACTGTAAGGCCGTACGAAGCTGTCTTCCTTGGACTCAGCTGAGTTGGGCGATTTGTCTGTCCATCCGTCTGTCTTGGCTGGCGGCTGTTCTCAGGCTCCTCAGGCAGAAGTGGGACGGTGCGCTTCATCCTTTCTTAACAGGAGAGGCTGCCAGGGATTGAGGTGTGGACCTTCTGCGCACAAAGCAAGTCCAGGCTGCCCTGGGGAGCGAGAAGGAGAGATGCAGACCTTTTTCCAGCAATGTGCAAGGAACACGCTTTGAAGGGGAAAGCCGGCATTTGCCGACATGGGCGCCCTTCAAGCTGCAGCGGCATGGGTGCCTCTTGAACGTGGGAACTGGCTCCCAGGTGCAGTTGGATCGGGTCAGGGGGTGCAGAGGCTTTCCTAACGACTCTTCTGCTCATCGTTGCATCGCCCCTTTTGAGTCGCTGGGAATGAGCAAGCAGTGCTCATGGACTGATTTATCTTCAAAAGGGACCCAGTCCTGAGATGAAGGGGTGCTGGGAGCTGGAAGGAGGGCCGGAAGCCGCAGGATCCTGTCCCGGCATGGAAATCCCCGTTTCCGCTGAAGGTCACGTGCAGCCCCGAACATGCAACGGGCACACGCTGGGTGCAGTGGACCACTCCGTCTCCCTGGCTTGTCTCTGCTGTATGTTAAGGGACTCGCATCCACCCGGAGTGCTTTGGGTCTTTCCTGCAGTTGCAGAAGAGAAAATGCAGGGCCCTCCCGGAGAACCATCCCCAGTGCCCAGACTGTCCGCTTTCCTGGGAACGTTGGAGCTGGACATGCAGTCAAGGGAACAGAAGCGAAAATGGAGCTGCCCAAGGAGAAAGGAGCTGCGTCTAACGGAGCCTTCCTCAACTGCATGTCCTCCGAATCTGTTGAGCTGCAATTCCCAAAAGGCCATGCTGGCTGGGGATGGCGGGGGTCTCAGTCCAGCGTACGTTGCGGGGTTCAGGTTGCAGGAGGCTGCTCAGAGCTGTGGTTGTTGGGAGCTGGAAAGAAACAGAGACACAGGGCGCGTCAGAAGGGGACTCCTGGGCCATCTAGTCTGACCCTCGGCTCCGCTCATGTCATACCCAAGAACGCTCCTCCCAGGTCAGATTGGCAAGGAGGGCGAAAGTTAGATGCTGTGGCTGCAGGAAGGGAGCAGGCGCTGCTTCGGGGAGCTGAGGACAGGCCGGCCTTCCCTGCGATCGGGGCGTCCCTCGTGCAGTGGCGAGGGACTGGACCACGGGTAATGCAATGCCTGGTTCCACTCTCGCGTCTGTGAGTAAATAAAGTCACTGCAGCCCCTTCTCCAGCAGCAGCTCATGTGAATCTGCGAGGGAGGGAGAAGGTCATTGGGGGCCTAGCCCCCACCCGCTCCTTCCACCAGCGTGGCTGAGGCATTTGCTCATCCATCGATCGCTAAGCAGGCACCGAAATCGCCATAGCTCGCAGGTGTCTGGCACCAGCCCTTTGTGCAGCTGTCCCCAGCGCTCGCCAACGCTGCGGTTTCAGGTCAGGTTCTTCTGTGCCGCTCTTTCGGCATGGCGTTTGTGAATAGGCCGCGCGAGTGTCACCCCGAGGACAGAAACGGCCTTTCCTGAATGCCGCTTCAGCCGCTGAGCGCCCCTCTCGCTTTCTCTCTTGCCCGTCTCCTGCAGGCAGCCAGTCCTCCAGGAAGTGAGGACAAGCCCTTTCCTCAGCAGTCCACCTGCCCCGGTGCTTCGGGGGAGAGGCGGCCAGCTTCCTGTAACAGGAATCCCCACATCTCCGGCAGCCTGCACAGCCAGCAGGGGAAGCTGTCAGCACCGCGCCACGGGCAGCGAGGGCCAGATGGGACGCACCTTCTCGGCCCCCACCGCAGTCGCTGCCCCAGTCCCACGCTCTGCCCGTGCCTGGAAGACGCTGCGCCGCTGGGGCAGTGGGGCTCTGTTTCCCTCCTCGGAGCATCGCGAGACCAGAGCAGCCAGGCCTCTACGTCTGCCTGCAGCCGACCGCATCAGACACGCTCGCGCCCCTGCTGCCCCTGCCTTGCCCTCCCTCTCCTCAGCCTTCTGCCACGGCTCCCCCGCCCCTGCCAGGCCTGTGGCAGCTGCTTTTGTCCTCCCCGAGAAGCTGTGGGGATCGCAGGCCAGCAGCCTCTGCAAGCTGCAAGTCCGGCGCCAAGCCTGGCCGCTCCGGTGGCACTTGGTTTCGGAGCCAGATTTGGGTTGGTCGGACTTGGGCAGCGCGTCTGGGACGCACGTGCCAGAAGGCCCTTCTGGGGCAGGTGTCGCCAGGGCTGGAGGTGTGAGACCGGCCGCCCGGCTGCCGGCGGCGCTCCCGTCTCACGCCCTGATTCTCCCCTTCCTTTGGGAGGACTCCTGCCATGAGCCAGAGCCGGCGCTTCCATGGACAAGCGCCTGCGCACCCACAAGATTGTCCCCTGGTATTGGGGAGGCCTGGGGTCAAGCGCCAGCTGGCCAGCCTGGTGCCCTCCAGATACGCGGCACTGCAAGGCGGCCGGGTGAGGACGGTTGGAGGGGTGGTCAGCACGCTTGGAGAGCGGTGGGTGGGGGAAAGCTGGCCTGTGCTCTTGGGCCAACCCACCAGCATCGGTGGCACTGAGTGGAGCAGCAGAGCTCAGTGACCCCCCATGAGAAAGGAGAGTTTCTTGCGGACTGTTTGGTCCCCCGGCAAGAATGAAATGCTGAGCTGTTACCTTTCATGTCCGTAGAGGTAAATGTAATCTCTGTCGGTCAGCAGCATGCCGGGCAGTGTGCAGACCAGGCAGAGCCGCGTGCAGAGTGCCCGCGATCCCCAGTAAGTGGCCGGGACAGGAGCAGGCCCGTGGCCTGTGGCAGCAAGAGCAGAACGGCTGGGGGCGGGGGGGGGGGGGAGCGGCAGCTCCTGGAGAAGCCTGTAAAGCAGGAAACGGGCCAGGAATGAGGAGAGTGGTGGGTGCTGTTGGCCAGGGAGAAGTGCTGCCAGCCGAGACAGAGGAAACAACCCCACATTTTTCAGGAGAGAAGGCATCTGTGGGGAAGTCTGGGCTTGAGGATGAGACCCTTGAATGGGATGTAGAGTGAGGCAGGGAGCTGTTTAAGATTGTCGGGACGAGGGAAAGGGGAACCCTGGGGCCAATACAGAGGCAGGTAGGTTGAATGAATAAATGAAGGGGAATCCTCAGTGGAAAAGATGATTGTAGAAGAGGCATTTAGGGTGAGGCATCTTCCTAGCTTTGGGAGACAGCCTGCGCTTCCTGGGCCGGCTGGCTGTATATGCTACATTTTCTTGGACAGCTTGTGAGCTGGTGCTTGATTAGGCAGGAGAAACAAGGGGAAATTGGATGGGGGAGATTTTCCCAGGGAGGGTGAAGCCATAGTAACAGCCGCTTTCTTTGTAGAGTAACTGTGTAGTCCTGAGCTCATAGCGGAGGTATCAAACTAAGGATCAGGTAAGAGAGTGACCACCTGAAATGGATGCTGTGTGAGAATGTGCAGTCAACCCGATACCCTCCTTTCACGGGAGGTGCTGCCGGGAGGGTGGAGCAGTGGCCGGAACCCCCGGGAACTTTATCTGGCACCTGGCAAAGTCTCTTAGCCAAACCCAAAGTGGCGTGTCAGTTTTCATACAGGAGGCAGGATGGGCTGGTCCAGGAAGTCCGCCCTGAAGAGTAGAAAAATCCCTTCACGCACTCAAGGCTTTTGCTGTTCCTGGTCATCACATGGGCATCCTCCCAGAGAAGCACTGGGCCTGGGGAGCCAATGTGGCGCTACAGTCGCCGATCAGTTCTGGGTAGAAAAGCCAAATTTGGTGGCTGGCGCATGCGGTGACTCGCTGGTCTTAATAAAGCTTAACATTTCGTGCTGGGTCAGTGTTCGTTTCTGGCATGGGGTGCATTCCTCTCCACTGGGTGTCTGGAGGGATTTCTGGGGCATACACCTGTACAGGTAGCAGGTGAGGAAGGAACAGGCAGAATCTTCAGGGGCAGAGATGCTGGGCACCTTGGCGTTGCCCTTGCTGTTATTTTCATTCAGTTCTGGTTGATTTCTACGGAGGGACAGTGGTGAGGTGAGACAAGCACAGAAAGCAGGGAAGTGTGACAATTTAGGGGAGGTGAATACTTCCATTAGGGGGAAAAGAACTGGGGGAAGAGAATGAATAGACTGAAATGAGCGAAATAGACTTTTTTCTCTAGGAGCATTAGAAGCATCCCGTGGAAGTTGAAAAGCAGCATGGTACGGTACAGGCAGCCCCTTTCGCATCTGAAGGAGCTCAGCTGGCCAGTCCTGCCTTTGCAATTCTCTTCCTGCTTTTAACCCGCTCCGCCCCCCACAAATGACTCGGTGTACTTTCCTGTAAGTCTAATTCCTCCTTTCATGGAAAAGCCAAGCAGCCCCCATGCAGGCCTGTGGTGGTGCTTCCAGTGCTTGGCTTGCAGAGTGTGTGCTTGTCGGATCCCTCTCATTGCCCCCTGTGGGTGCTCCACGTCTGTGAAAAGTACTGGCAGTCCCCTTCCGAGATGAGGAGCAAAGACGACTCATCGCAGGCCCGGCCCGGCCCAGCCATGAAATAGTCTGCTTCAGGGAGACTTCAGGAGTCTGTTTCCAAGGCCCACTGATGGATCTTCACATAACACCTGTCACGATATTACCACCTGATGGGTAATGTCTGGGTGAGCCCTGGGGACATTTCCCGCTTCGAGCATTAAAAGTTTTCCTGCTGTGTCAGCTGGAAGTGAATTGTCCAGCTTAGTAGCTGTGTGAATTCGGCGCACCAGGGAAGACTCTCAGTCTTCCAGAATGCAAACGTGTCCAACTTGGCAGCCAAACTAGGACCAGATTACATGTTAGAATCAACATGCTTAAAGGCAGACTATCTAGCCACTTTTGTTTGGATGGAGAAGGCAGCCCAACAGCACCTTGGGAGCAAACAGTAAACCAGTCCAGGGTTGCAACAGGATCAAGAGATGTCCCGGGTCAGAGCCCGCTGGCCACTCTCTCTTCAAAGGAAACACTGCATGGAGCAGCTTGTAGCTAAGGTGTCCGCAGATGGGGTGAGGACCCTGGTGTGGCGACACTGTGCCGAGATCCGGTGCGGCCCAGCCACGGGCTGAGGTCCAGAAACGAAACCTTATCAGGGCTGGCAGGCCGGCTGACCTTGGCAGGGGCCGGGTGCTTCTGGGGAACAAACCATGGCATTGTGAATGCGCACTGGTGTTTCTCGCTGGCTTTCAGCACTGCTGTTCTCAATAGCAGGAAGCCGTGTGCTTCGCTGGTGGTGAAAGGCACTCTGCTCAGTGCCAGATATCTTATCTCGAGTCTCTGCAGCAGATAAGTTCCTCTCTCCCAGCTACTTTCTCCCGGTCCAGCTCATCTTTTCCGGAATGCTTGTGACGAAAGGGCAGTTTTATTCCCAAGTCATCCATCCAGCCATTCCTGGAAAATTTCCTGAACATGGAATGACGCCCCACTGACTGTGGGCTTTTAATAGTCTCTTGTAAACAAAGAAATGAAGCAGTTAGCAAACAGTGGGGAAAGAGTTTGACCGGCTGCACCACGCAGGCTTGGCTGCCATTGGAGGAGAGTGTTGGAAAGCGTCTCTTTCGCACAATTCCTTCTATTTCCAAACGCAAGAGCAGACTCTTGTAAGCAGTGGACCCACCACCTACTTGAGAGATGTCAGACTCCCGGAGAGAGGCCTTGCATCTTCCAGGTGCCTTCAGTCAGCTCACAGCATCATGCAAAGGAGGACTTCCTTTCATCTGCCCCGAATCTCCCGCCCGTCCTCTTTATGGGATGACTCCATTAGGTTCTGGTATTATAGGAGAGGCTGAAAAATGTCTCTCTCTCCACTGGATCCACACCAGGCATATGTCTGAACACTTCCATTGTGTTTCCCTCACTCACTTTTTTTTGAAGCTTATCATCAAGGAAGAAACTATAAAGACTGATAATTCTGCATAAGCTTTCATAGACAGGAAAACCGCAGCATCAAATGAAAACTTAGGACAGAATAGATGTCTTAGCATGGAAGGTGCCTGAAGACTCTTTGTCGCCTTTTGTTTATGGTCTCCAACCTTTGCCAAATGGACTCATCACTAGATGCGTCTTTGGGCATGTAGTGAGTGAGAGAGAGCCTTCAAGTGACTGGCAGGATGAAAAGGCAGTACATTCATACATGCCTACACTTCCAGAACCTCTCTCTCTGGAGAGAGACCTTATTCTGTCCTTGCACCATCCCTCTTGGACTGGGTGCTGCCGCCTTGGGGGAACCGGACTCTGCAGCAAAGAGCACCTGAGCGGGACACTGTAGCACTGGGGACAGTGGTGGTGCAGAACCAGGGACCTCTTCTTGGGGGCAAATTGCCCCTAGAAAGAACCCACACTGGGGAGAGACCATTTCAATGCCAAGAATGTGGACAGAGCTTCACCAGCAGTGGCAGCCTTACTTCACATCGACGAACATACACTGGGGAGAAACCCTATCAGTGTAAGGTGTGTGGAAGGAGATTCAGCACTAGAGGAAATGTTCATGCACATGAACCCATACAAATGAGAAGCCGCATAAATGCATAGAGGGTGGAAAAAGCTTCAGTCATAAGAGAAACCTTAAGATACATCAAAGAACACATACAGGGGAAAAACCATTTAAATGTTTGGAGTGTGAAAAGTGTTTCAGTATGAGTGTTCAACTTAGTTTTCATCAAAAAAGCCAGCACAGGTTTGAAACAGGATAAATACATGGGGATTAGAAACATTTTTAGGGCTAGCATATGATTTCTTGCCAATCAAAATGTTCAGATGGAGAGAAACTTTAAAGTGTTTGTTGCTTGGGAAGGGCTTTAGTCAGAATCAGTACCTCACTGAACATGAGAAGACCCACAGATGGGAAAAACTGTAAATGTTTTGAGTGTGGAGAGGGCTTCTATCAGCCATCAGACCTTAATGTACATCTAACAACCCACAAAACTATATAGACGGTCTGAATGTGAAAAGCATTTTAATGATTGTTGTTGTTGTTATTTGGGAAGTCGTGTCCGACCCATCGCAATCCCACAGACAATATTCCTGCAGGCCTTCCTCCACCATCCCCCAGAGTCCACTTAAGCTCACACCCACTGCTTCAGTGACCCCATCCAGCCACCCCATCCTCTGGCGTCCCCTCCTTCTTTTGCCATCTAGTGTTCTCAGCATTAGGCTCTTCTCCAGGGAGTCCTTCCTTCTCATTAGGTGGCCAAAGTATTTGAGTTTCATCTTCAGTATCTGGCCTTCTAAAGAGCAGTCAGGGTTGATCTCCTCTAGGACTGACCGGTTTGATCTCCTTGCAGTCCAAGGGACTCTCAGGGATTTAAAAGCACATCATGGCATAAATAAGGGAATACACATAACAATGATGGGAAAACATCAATGCCACACAAATGTGCAAAAGAGTAAAAAACCTCCCATCCCACATAACACACGCACAATTATTAGATGTTAGATTACACTAAGATGACTAAATGCTCCAACTTCAGCTTCCCCACCTTGGTGTGCTTCAGATGTTTCAGACAACCTTTAAACGTATGAAATGTGGAAAGAGCTTTGGAATCTATGGAATGTGGAAAGTGCACTTGAGTCCAATGGCTCCAACATTTTAGGAATTCCTAAAAGTTCATAATTATCTAAACGTACATAAGTTTGCAACTGAAGAGTGCTGGAAAAAGGCACTCGGTGAATAGATTTACTGTGACTGGTCATCATTTATTTGTTTTTGTGACCCCTATGTGAACCAGTACTTTGCAATGTTGGAACTTTTTAATGCTTTTTCTTCATTTCTTTGTCTGGATTGAAATACTGGGTTGGAAACCGAGAAGTGCATTCAGAATGCCACTTGTACTATGGGGCTTTTCTGTCTCTCTCTCCCCACTTCAGCTCTCTCCCCACTGCCACCCCAGCTTTCCCAAAGCCACTCCTTTTGGATCGAGGGATCCTCTGGAATGGGATGGGATGGGGCTTCTGGTGAAATGGGATATGTCCAACACCTGGGGAAACAGCAAGCTGAGGCCTTTTTTGGATGGTTACATGGAAACAAAGAAACTGAGCGAGTCAGAAGAGGTCTTCCGGGCCATCTAGTCTGACCCCCGGCTCCAGCCGACTCCGCTCATGACATGCCTACCATGTACATGTCTAGCAAGGCCTTTGGATTCCAGACACCATGTGTAATTGGAATTTTTAAAAATATTACATTATAGGGGAACTTGGGATTTGTTTCCTGGGGATCCATCATGTAATATAACAGAATGACTGAACCAGAGTTTCCAAATGTGCTTGCACAGTCGGAAGGGGCAGGATGAGGTCTCTGTATTCCGAACTGGGTTCAGTCGGGCTGTGCTTGCTTTGCACTTGAAGAAGCAGAGATGCGTCATCCAGTTTAGCTTGAATTAGGGAGGCGAGGGGCAGATGCTTTGCAAGTAAGAGGCCTTGCCTTAAAGCGTTGCATCTTCTGTCTGGGTCCCAGAATAACCTACACGATCACCTGTAAACATGCTGTAGTTCCAGTCCCTTCGTGGTATACCCAGACTTTTCAGTTGCCCAATTTGTATTTATTGGTAATTTATTATGTTCTATTGTATTTCAATGTATCTTATTGTGCTGTAAGCCGCCCCGAGGCTTCGGCAAGGGGCGGCATAGAAATGTAATAATAATAATAGGGGAGACAATGCTCTTGCTCCTTGAGGCCATGCAGGGGGCCCGTGTGTCAACTCAGCTTCTTGGTCCACGGAGGCAGAGCGCCCACAGTGGCCTTCCAGAGAGCTGGCCAGACCCGAGGCCCAGCTTCAAGGGCTCCTTTCCTAAAGCAAGGCCTTCCAGGTGAGGCGCCGGGGCTGCCAGGCCTCTTCACCCAGGGAAGGCCCCTGAAGTATGGCATTAGAGGTAGCTGTGAGGACAGAGGAGGAGGTGGGGGGGTGATGTGGTGATGGTACCTTCACAGGGGCGACAAAATGCTGCTTTGCTTTTTGCTTTTTTTTTTTTTTTTCTTTGCTTTGGGTGCTGACTCACCTGGAGTCCCACCCCCCAGTGCCCTTGCAAATGGACCTTCCAGGTGAAGGACTGGCTGGCTGGGCTGATCTCTTTCCCCTTCCTCTCTGCAGCCCCAGAGCCAAGTCGCAACTCATTCCTTTGAGAACAGCTGGAAGAGAACTCATTTTGGCACCTGGCCACGGAGGCAAACCTTCGGTAAATATATCCCCCACTGCACTCCTGCCGCTGCCCAAATGCTTACGCACTGGTGGCTCACCCTTGCCCCGAGTCCTTCCCAGCAGTTGTTTCCCTGCTTGATCACCCCGCTTGGCTCCATCGCCGGTTCTCTTGCCAGCTGAGGAGGAAACGCATTAAAAGGGAATAAATTCCTGCAGACAGGAAAGGAGTGCAGCTCTGTCACCGGCCATCCTTGACTGACCATGCAGAGCGAGTGGCCTTTCCATTCATCAGCTGCAGAAGCCGCCTGGCTCCGGAGTGGGTTTTGCCTCGGAGGCTGAAGAGCAAAGCCCATTTGGGGACTGCCCTGCCCCACTGTGGCCACGCCTCCCCACGTGGTTGTTCTGCCCCTGAAATTAATGGGGGAAGGAAAGTCTGTGGGGACATTTTTGCCTGGAAGCCCTCCGCTGGCGACTGAGGCAGGTGGGGACTGGAAACGGGGCCTTTTTAGTGGTGGCGACTGAATGCATTATGGGACACCACTTCCAGGCAGCATCAGCTGGCAACAGGTCACTCTGTTGTTTCAGCAGTAATTTTCACTGCTGCTTTTTAAAGCCACAGGCACTCTCCAGAGGTTTTGGACTGCAGCTTTCATATTCTGTGGCTACTGTATTTTATGTCATATTTTTATATGTGGTTGTGAACCACCCAGAGCGCTTTGGCTGTTGGGCAGTATAAAAATTGATTGATTGATTGATTGATTGATTGATAGTACTGTTGCACAGCTGCTGCAGAGCCAGCGGGCGTCCCGGTCCCACGGTCCCTTCCCATGAGCCCAAGCAGGTCTCCAGAAAGGTCCAGGGTGGATTCTGGTGGCTCCAGTGTCACTGGGACGACGTGATCCTCTCCAGGTTTCGGTCCAAGCTTGACTGGAGCTCTCCATAGTGCTGACCCTTCTCCCCACCCCATCCCCAAAGCAGGTCTGGCACCCGGGACGGGCTGCAGAGCCCAGGATGGGTTGCACGGCTGCACTGGCATGGAGCCACCAGCTGGCTCTGCAGGCCCCGAAGGGTGCCGGTTGCGAGTTGTCACCCTCCCACCCCGCTATGGCCCGCGTGCGACCGGCTGCCTCCCTTTCTACCCAGAGCTGCCTCTCCGGAAAGCAAGAAGCAGGAGGTTGGGGAGCCTTGTTGAAAGGGGAACGGAGGCAAAGCAGGGCCCTCCCATCCCTGAGAGGCAGGTTCCCTGCCTCTGAGCCCTTTTGGAGCTCTGCAGAGGCGGCGCATCCCACGGTGGCAGGAACACGGGCTGCGGGAAGAGGCCAGCGCCAGCATTGCTCAGCACATCGGTCTCTAGCAACTCTTTCCGCAGCTGCCAGTGGCCACGTGCACTTTCAAATTAATATAATGAATTCAAGACTCTCTGAGAAGCGCTGTTTCTGGAAGCGCACATACGAAGCTGAGAACGTAGCTAAGCCTCTTCAGAACGCCTGCTGAGCGCAACACGAGGCCGTTGTGCAAAGGTGTCGGGGGCCTTGGTGGGGAGGGAGTGGCCGCAGACGGCTTGGGACTGCACCAGTGATGGGCTGAATGGATACGCTGGAATGGAGAGGGGCGTATTGCCATGTTTTCGGTTGTCCTAGCCCAGAAAGCAGCGGGAGGGAGAGACTGTGAAGGATAAAGAGCGGCTGTGTACCTGCCCTTCCCCTCTTGGAGGGAGTCTTGCGTCCAGGAGGAAAGGAAGGGAGCCCACCATGCCTCCTTTCTTGGGGCTGGCTGAGGGAAAAAAGAGCCCAGTGTAATCTCTGAGCCAGAAATCCCAAAGGCGGCCTGGCTGCAAAGAGAGGGGCAGTGTTCGCAGCCGAAAGCCTCCTGAAAGGACGCAGTGTGTGCGTGTGCGCATGCCTGCACGGCTTGTGCATGACGACTCAACCCGATGAGAGGCATCTCCAGGGAAGCGAGAGGGGCTGTTGGTGGTGCTGGAGGTCCAGACACATCCAGAGCAGAGCAGGAGGCGAGGACAAGGAAAGACTTTTTGAGAATTCATGCGAGGGGGTGAATCGATGGCGACTGATGGATAGAAACATTACTTGCCTGGCCAGGATCAGGATCTGGCTTACCGTGGCCCTCACCCCTCCGTTCCATTGCAGGGGTGCGGAAGCTCAGACGTGGGCCCCAGTCTGGCCTGCTGAGATTGCCTGGGCGGCCGTGCCCCCTTCCCCTGCTGGCCAGTCACAGAATCATGGCATAGTGGAGCTGGAAGGGGCCAAGGAGGCCATCCGGACACCCATTCACACCATCCCACTCGGAGGGCTGTCTAGTTTCCTTTTGAATGTCTCCAGGCAGCTGGTCCCACGGTCCCATTGCTCTGACAGTGAGGAAGCTCTTCCTGGTGTCCAGCCTGAACCTGGGTTGTCACAACTTGAATTGATTATTCCATGCCCTACACTCTGCCATTAGAAGAGATCTTGACCTTCCGTTTTGTGACAGCCTTTGAGGGACTTCTAGAGGGGTATCATCCCCCGCCCCCCCAGCCTTCTCCCCTCAAGGCTGAACATGCCCAGTTCTCTCAGCCTCTCCTCGCAGGGCAGTGTTTCCAAACCCTGGATCATTCTTGTTGCCCTCCGCTGGACCCTTTCTAATTTACCTGCATCTTCCTTAAATCTTCGTGGCCAGAACTGGACACGGTATTCCAGGTGAGGTCTGACTAGTAAGGAGCATAGGGGAACTACAGCTTCTCGTGATTTGGAAGTAATTCTTCTATTAATGCTTCCCAAAATAACATTTGCCCTTTTGGCGGCTGCATCTCATTATTGGCTCGTGTTTAGCCTGTTGCCCACAATTACTCCAAGACCTTCTATTGAGCTACACATGCCCCATCTTCTGTCGATCACTGGGTGCTTCTCCAGGTTTCATGCAGTTTTTCCCACCTGGTGGCTGAAAAGCCCTTCCGAGTGACTAGTGACTGCCAGGAAGTGCTTGAAGCCAGTGGTGCCCGAACTGTGGAATATGCTCTCCGAAAAGGTTCTCCTGGTACCGTCACGCTCTTCTTTTCAGCATCAGGAGAACTCCTTTTTATTTTCCTGGTATTTTAACAATTAATTGTTTTTATCCTGCTTTTATTACTATTGTTAGATGCAGTGTGCAGTGCGTCGTTGTTGTTGTTATGGTTTTTGTTCCTTGGTTTTTTTGTTCTTTGTAAGCCGTCCAGAGGCTTTTTAAGTAATGGGACGCCATAGAAAAACTGTAAATAAAATAAAATAAAAAAGCTTGGTGCGGATTGAGCCCCGCACATTTCATTTTATTTCTATACCACCCAATCGCAAAGATCTCTGGGCAGTTCACAGCCATTTCTCAAAATACAAAAGCACCGCTCAAGGTCCCCGCAGTCTCCAGTGTTTCGTACTAGGCGAGCGACCACTGACCCATTGCCTCGAATCAAGCCCCCCTCCCCCACCTGCTGCCCCGATGCCCCCCCCCCATCCATGGTGCCCGGTGAAAGGGCCGATCGCGTGTGGAGGCGACAGCTGCGGGAATGAATCACGAGCCAGGAATGGCACGCCTGGGCCCCACACACAAGGCTCGAGGTGGGGGCGAAACTGCTCGATCGAGCTCCGTGGGGCAGAGGCCATTGTCCCACCCAGTCCGGAAGGCAAAGCCGATTCCCTGGGAGCAGGTCCGGCTGGAATGCTCCCTCTCCTCTCTCTTCACCAGCTGCTGGGACGAGTCAGGCAGGAATTTCCTGGGAGGCGACTCGGATATGCGGTAAGATTGCGGTTCCCTTGCACCGTGTCCCCCGGGCTTTGAGGAGCTGCATCATGTCCAGGAGCTGCAACCCGGCGTTCCCCAAGCTGGGGCCTTCTGGAGGTGCCGTCTGGGAAGGATGGGAATTGCAGTCCAGCACCTCTGCAGGGCAGCAGCTCTGGGGAGGCTAAGCTTGGGACCTGCTGCAGCCCAAGCAGGGAGTTTCAGCCATCCTAAACGCCCTAAACTACATTGCACTGGTGCAAACGATTTCTAGTCAATGGCCTTTGCCCGTGTGGCAGTTTTCCCCATCCAGTGCAACTGGGGTCACGCTGGAAGTCAGGCGGGCACAATCCAGCTGGCAGGCGAGGGGGCATCAAACGGGTCCTGCCTGGGCCGTCATCCAAAGCGTGTTCACCCATTTCCCCACTGGCTCTTCCGTCTTTTGCATGCTGCAGGAAATGAAATGAAATGAACATGGAGCAAGAGCAGAAAGTCAAGGACAGGCTGGACATGCACGTGGTGGGCATGTCATGAGTGGAGCTGGCTAGAGCCGGGGGTCAGACTAGATGGCCCGGGAGACCCCTTCTGACTCGCTCTGTTTCTATGTCTAAGGGCACAGCAGCCACCCGCTGCTCTCTGTCCGCCCCTTCACGTGGGTCAAGGTTGCACTGGGAAGTCAACATCTGTGCAAACAGTTCCTCCAGCAGCCTGTACACCTTTTCTGTACCCCGTGGCAGGCGGCAATGCACCCCCACCCCCCGTGCCGCTTTTCAAACCTAAAGGCTGCCTGTCTTTATTTTTTAAAAAAGCAAAAATGTGCTTAAATGAAAATATTGTGCTGCGACGTTGGTTCTAGAATGTTTTAAAAGAGGCTTCTGACGGCCTTTCCAGTCTGTGTCCTTTTAGCGCCGTATTTGGCTAGAGAACAGTTTTCCAGTTCAAAACCAACAGAGGAGTCTTCATTTTCAAGTCATGGGAAATGATGTGCCAATCATAATGAAAAGGCGAGTGTGCTTTAGCCTCCAGCTAATCGATGGCATATAAAATATTTTATATTAAATAAAATGTAATGCTCCACCTAAGAGCAGTGAAGCCACACCACCAATGTGAACAGAAGATTAGCAGGAAGCGCAGACAGAAAAATGCAGGTTCGGCCCTAGTGTGGAAAGTCAATTGCAATTTTGTTGGTAGTTCAAGGCAGCAACAGGCAGGACTGGCTCTTGCGGAAAAGGCCCTTGGCTCTTTGGAGATAATCTTGTGTAAATCACTCAGTTTAGTCTCCCCTCTGTAATCTCAGCTCTCCACGTATGGCCAGGGGCTGTTTCCCTGCAGATTAAGTTCCACCTTCTTGACACCCCCTGCTGCTCTCCGGAAAGGCTGGGAAAGGATTGCAAAGGGGGAAGGAGAAATTGCCAGCCAAGGTCTGGATTCCACCCAGCCAAGGCTTTCCCTCTCAGGGCTGGCCGACACTAGTGCCCTCGCCCCTCCTTTGACCTCAGATTCACATCACAGGCTCTCTAGTGCTAAAACTTGCACTGCATGGACTTCTGACTCCTCTTCTTACCATTCTTCTCTCTAAACATCATATATTACGGCATTGCATTTATATGCCTCCTTTCTTCCTCTTGTGACAAACCCACGCCAGTTTACGTGGCTCCATTTTATCCTCCCGACAACAACAACAACCCTGTGAGGTAGAAACATAGAAACAGGGCGAGTCAGAAGGGGTCTCCTGGGCCATCTAGTCTGACCCCCAGCTCCAGCCGGCTCTGCCCACAACATGCCCACCATGTAGGCTGGGCTGAGAGTCTGTGACTGGCCCAAAGCCACCCAGTTGGCTCCGTGGCTGAGCGGGGACTCGAACCCAGATCGCCCGAGTCCCAGTCCCACACTCTTCACCACGACGCCACCTTGGCGCTTGTGTTCATGCCTATGCACTTTCTATAATTATAACCAGCCAGTTGAAGGTACCATCTGTTGTCGCATCTGTTGAATCTTGTTGCATGCAGAAGTAAAAACACATCATCCGTGGTCGACTGGACTCGTGGAAAGAGTGGCTCAGGAGGAAAAGGGCGCCCGGCGCCACCTGCACTGCGCGTTGCCGGTTTGCGGGCTTTTCGCGTCGCCCGAGGCGTCTTGGACGGTTTGCGGCGGGTGGGGAGCCCTTAGCCTTTTGGGAAGGACTCCTGAGGAATTTCCCATCGTGCTCTCCGCCTGCCCCCTTTGTCCGGGATGCAGTGAAAGCGCGATTAGCTTGGGTGAACAGTGCCTGCCTTCCCGGGGAAGGCTCCATGGAGGAGGAGGAGGAGGGTCCGGAGGCGGGATGGGGTGGCTTTAATAGAGTCAATTAAAAAAAAAGCCAAATAAATAGGCAAAATGATCAAGGGGATGCAGGAATTCTCCTGTGAGGGAAGCGAACAGCCGCCGGGACCTTTTGGCTTTGAGGAAAGGGGGGACGCGACAGAGGGGTATCAGATGATGCCTGGGTGGGGGAAGGGGGGGGGCGTTTTCCTCCCGCTCTCGTAATGCTAGAAGCCCAGCGGGGTCGCCCACGAAGCCACCGACGGGAGATTCAGGACAGAGGAGTGCTCCACACTGCTCAGAGTCAAGTGTCCAGAAGAGAGGAGGACTGCTGATCTGGGTGGCTTTAAAAAGCGGATTCGACAAATTCAAGGCCATGGAAGGCTACTAGTCCTGATGGTTCTAGGCTGTCTCTCCAGCTTCACAGGCAGTATGCCCAGAGGTCTCTTTCCTCTGCACAACAACGTTTGTGGCACGAGAAAGGTTGGCAAATAGGAAGACTAGGTGCCACCCAGAGCAGGCCCTGGGCAACATTGCACAAGGGAGGTGCCACGGCCAAGGAGGCCCCTGGCGCTGCCCGCTGCTCGCCTTACTTCTGAAGGAAGGAAGATCCTAAGCAAGCAAAGTCCTCAAGGAGTAGAAGCACCTTTTAGTGCCCAGTTTTATCACCACAATGTAAAGAACTTAATTCTATAACGTAAAGTACAACCCTATGCAAGTTTAGGCAGAAAGGGGATTTATTGGACTTAAAGGACTACAAATCCCATCTAGCTGTCATTCTGGAAGTTCTGCTTTTTGTTGTTAAACAGGTATAGGCTCACACCTTTCTCATTTATTCATTATCTTGATGATCACTTTTTCTCCTTTTAAGGAACTCTTACATTAATTCTCCTCTCAATGTCATCCTCACAACAACAACAACCCTGCGAGGTAGGTTGAGCTGAGAGTCTGTGCCTGACCCCAAGTCTCCCAGTGGCTGAGTGGGACTCGAACCCGGAGCGCTCATGTCCCAGCCCTGTGCTTTTAACCACCACACCACGCTGGCTCCCACCTTTCATTTTGCATATAATTTTTAAAGTATAATTTGCTCCCCATCCTGGGACACGCACCTGATTCACTGTTGTGAGAGCATCCCAGCATTTGGAATTCCTTTTACTGCAGCTGCAGCTGCTGGGGGTGGGGGAGGAATAGCCAGCTGGCGCACGGACACGATCCTCAGGAGCCTGGGAACGGTCCGAACAGCCCTTGACGGCGCCCTGCCTGAGACGCACTCCTTACTTACGCAGCACTGTGGGCACCCAGGACACACCGTGGCCTTCGTGTGGCCGGAGGGAGGGAGGCGGCACTGGGGGCGATGTGCTGGGCTGCCCCCCACCCAGGCCCACCTGCTGAAGCGGTGCCAGCCGCCTCTGGAAACTCCTTGCAGCAGCAGCAGGACGCCTGAATACGGGGAGTCCCTTTCCTCTGAGTGCAGAAGGAGGCCATAATTCGATGGCACAGCGGGAGTCCCGGCTTCTGGGTGGCCCCCCGGCCTCTGTTTGCTGCCCTTTGCGGGGCTGACCTCTGTGCCGTGGAAAGCGGCTGTGAGCGATCCAGCCAGTTGCCTGGGGTGGCCCCTGCCCCCCCCCCCCAATTGAATCTGCTTTCCCATCCTTCAGGGAAACGGCAGGCGCAGTTGAGGTGCGTCAGGGTGGCCAGTTGTCTTCTGTTGGAGAGGACTGTCCTTTGTTTGGAAGTTACCTTGTATTGGAGGAACTCTAGACCCATGGGAAGGGAGGGCAGAGAAGGGGTGTGAAGTAGCCCACCCACAACAGCTGGGCAGCCAGAGCACCTGGCTGGGTCTCCAGATCACCTGGCCTTACTATTTGCATTATAATTATCTGCAAATTTGCATCTGAATGGCGGGAAAGTGTAGCAGGGAGAGTGTCAAGCTGGGGCTCAGGAGATGCAGGTTTAAGTCTCCACCTGGCCATGGAGTCCACTGAGTGAGTCTCAGCCTGGCCTACCTTGCTGGGTGGTTGTTGTAAGTGCAAAAGGGAGGGCCACCTTGGATTCCTTCCAAGAGGAAGAAAGGCAGAGTATAAACGCCATGTAATAATAATAGTACATTCTGAGATGTCAATTTTATGCCAATCAGGGTCCTCGGTTCTGATGTCAAAAGGCCAAAATTCAGCAGGACAAACAGCTTCTGCAGCAGGATAAGTCCATGCTGGAGAAAGGTGGACCTGTTGAATTTCCACCTTGCTGTACAGCAGGCCGCGCTAGCGGTTCTCCGCTCACTGAATGCAGTGGTTTGATGCCTCCTGAACTATGCACGCGGTGAACGCCATAATCCAAAATAAGCACTTCAGAGAAGGGGCATCTGATTTGGCTAAAATAATAACCAGCCCAAACATTCCTGGCAGAATTAAGCGTCGAGCACAGAGGCTTTCTGGGCTGATAGCGATCTGTTCATTTCATCCTGGCTGACTCTCAGTTCATCCACACTGGCATGTAACTGAAGCACTTCTGGATTTTCTGCAGAGCTGAGGGGGTTGCAGAGTCCCCCTGGCTTAAGGAGAACACGGGCATTGTCCTGCCACCCCATTGCTGATGACAATTGAATATTAACAGTGTAAAAGAGCCCCGCGAGATCAGGTAAAAGAGCCACCTACCATGCAGTCTTATACATGTCTACTCAGAAGTAAGTCCCACAGGGCTTGGTGTCCGGCATCCTGTTCCCAACATTAATCCAAGGGGTGCAGACTATAAACATCCAAATAGGCAGTCAGTTCAGTTCTGAGTCAGTTCAAATCTTACCGCTTCACCACTGTCCTAAAATATTCCCATATGCTGCATCTCTTAGCGGTCAACAGTCCACATCCCCAGAGATACTGAGCTCTTAATGGCGGTAAATTATGGGTCAATTATGGGTCAATTAATTAACCTACAATTTGCAGTGGGGTGTTTTGAGCACATTCTGCAGCATGTTTTGAACATTCAACCACCATTCAAGGGCTGCCACAGAAGGACAGTGCAGGGTGATTGTGGATTCAAGACCCCACAGTCAACTTCACTACTAATGGTAGGTTAACTGTGGGTTGTTCAAGCCACAATTAACCTATAGTGTCCAGGTCCAAATGTTACGCCATATCCCAAAGGGAGGTGGACGCGCTCAATGCACACTGCCACAAATCACGGATTAGTCGCCACAATTTGCTGTCGGTTTGTGCAAAGTGTGTCACACTGGGTGCCAACAGATGTGGCTGGTTCGTTTTCTCTTCTTGGAGTGTCCTAATGAATTTGGAATTTGGCCTACTATACAAAGTTGGTCTATTCTACAAAAACGCATGAAGGATTCATGATTCTGTAGATAATATTTCTACATAAATGGACAGTATGTAATTTATTGTGTTTATGTGCCATCAAGTCATCTTCAGCTTATGGAGATCCCATGGATAGACACCCTGCGAAAGTCCCTGGCAGGGTCCCACTCAGCTCTTGTAAATTCAGGGCCGTGGCTTCCTTTGTGGACCGGATCCACCTCATGGCTGGCGGATTGTACGAGGAGCGATAAATACCAGGACCGACACCTTCTCATGTAGTTTCTCCTCGATTTGAAAGTATTCTGCTTATTTTAATACCTGATTGCTATGCATGTAAGTTTTGCATAGTTGTGTTTGACACTACTCCTGTTAGCAGTTCAGCCTGGAATGTAGCCAAAAAGGGGCCGCTGAAGCTTTGCTCCAGGTCCTGCCCTTCCACCCCCCACCTCCAGTGACCCACTGAATTGGGGTGTGTGTGATGGGAACGGTCCTGCTTTCTCACAGTTGAAAGAAAGGCACTCTGTGTAGTGTCAGGGGAACCCTTTCTCCTGTTACTTCTCAGACTAAGGGCACAATCCTATGTGAGCTTGAGAGGAAAAAGGCCTACAAATCCCAGGAATTCTTCCTCTCTAAACTTAGAAACACAGAAACAGAGCGAGTCAGAAGGGGCCTCCCGGGACATCTAGTCTGACCCCCGGCTCCAGCCAGCTCCACTCAGGACATGCCCACCATGTGCATGTCCAAACTTAACATAGGGGTGCACCCTATGGGTCTCTCCCTTGACCAATGGACATGGGAGTAGGCCCATAGTAGTCTGTGAGGCCTACTTTTGAGTAGACATGCATGGGCATGTGCTGCTAGATCCATTTTCCCATGGTATCCCATGAAGGTCTTGGGGTTCTACTTCCCATAATACAGACCGATCGGTTCTCCAGACCTTTTTGAGCTCTTCTGAGTCCTGAATTAGGCAAAGCTGCAGAAGACGCGATTGCAAGACCTCTCTGGGAGTCTGTGCCTTTAAATATGTCTTGAGAAAAACCTGCAGGAAATGCTTTTAAGGATATTGTGAGGTCTTTGATCTTCTTAATGCCACACAAGGAAAGGCACTCCCAGCTTAAGGTCATTGAAGTCCCAGCTTGAGGTAATTGAAGCTGCCTTTGTTTTGTTGTGTCATAGCATGCCAATGGTGAACTTTTCCTCACCTGCAAGGAATGGAGTCCCCCTTTGTCTGAGAAGGGATGACACAGGGCCCAGTGCATCCTGGTGCTCAACTTTAAACCAGCCGAAGGACAGGTCAGGCGGTTTATCCTGGAGAATCACCCCAAAACTTTTCCATGGATCCAAGCAGTGCGACTGCCTGCTTGCATTTCAGCCTTCCGCTCCCTGCTGACTTCCAGAGGCTCCCCAGCCCACACCGTCCTGGGGGACTAGACTATGGTGGGGCAACACATAAATCAATGTGCATTTCTCTCCACCTTTCCACCCCACTGGGGCCAGGTGACTGATGACTATCCCGTGAAAGCATGCAAGAAGTAGAAAAGAGCAGGTTAAAACATTAACCCGTTAAGATTAAAAGCATAATCTAAGAACACAAAAAGAATCAGCCCATCAGGACAAAAGCCTATTATGGAATTCACTGCTACGGGAGGTCGGGATGGCCACCCATCTAGATGGCTTTAAAAAGGGGCTGGAGAACTGCTCACCAGCAGAGATGGCCGGTGGCCACTTGCTGCCGCCTTTCCCGGGTGTGGCCTGCGGTCGCTGTGGAGCTTGGGCAGGGGGAGGTCTTGCACCCCTCCCGCTGGAGGGGCCTGTGGGCAGCCCTTGGCCTGCTCCAACTCACTTTCCTTCTTATTACTTGTCACCCTTGCATGCCACCCCCTAGTCAAAGACTCTCTGGGCAGCTCACAGTGTGCAGTATAAATATATTTAAAATACAGATAAGAATAACAATAAGAAACAAAACCATAAAATGTAGTAAAATGAAAATACATTATAAATACAACCTTATAAAGAGGAGAAACGTAAAGACAATATGGCCAAGAACAGTAACCAATAGAACAGTAAACCAGCAGCGAACCAGTGATCCAATCTGAGAACAGACACTGCATAAAAATCGACCTGAGGTTCCTCCAGAACTGGGCACACAGGTGGGCAGAGGCGCATGGGCAAATCCTTCCTCCAGGGGAGGAAGACTCTTCCAGGGCACCTGGCAGGTGTGTTTCTGAGGATTTTATTTAAAATGCCGGCTTCCCGATGGAGCCCTTCCTTGGGCAAGCGAGCGCAAGAGGGGCAGCCCTTCTGGCTGAGCAAAACCAGGGAGCCCGACTCCCGACTCCGAGGCCCAGAGAGAGATGCGAGAGAAGAGCGGAGGGCGGCTGCGTTTCCTCGCTACTTCCCCATTCATTACAGGGGCCAGCCCAGCCGGGTCCTGGTTCATAGAGTTGTTTTAATGCGGGGGGGATGGAAAGCATTTGTGAATCTGGAAAAATTCGAACTTGGGGGAGAATACATCACACACTGACTGAACATGCCCTTGCACAATGCCACATCTTTTACAGAAAGCAGCAACACGCCGATATCCTGGCTGTGCCTGATGGCCAACTTTCCACGTCTTTAAAAACTGCTCTGCACAGTGTCGGCCGGACCGCTGGCGACCCCGTGGCCGTGCCTCCGCCGGCCTGCACTCTGCCCCACCTGGCAGGCCGGCCACCTGCGGCCATCGCCGGAGCTGCCCTTTCCACGGCAGCGTTGCGCTCGGCCGGTGTGTGGATGGAGCCCTCGGGGTTCTGGAGGCGGCCTGCAGCTTCGCCAGAGCCGGCTCTGTGCACTTGGCTCCATCGGAGAACAAAGCCCCTGGGCCCGGGCTGATCAGGGACTCGTGACAAACGGGACACGGAGAATCAGCTGCTTCCCAGCGGTGGGGGTGCTTCGATTTTCCTTCTCTCGTTACCTCTCCGCACTCACTCAAGTGCGCCCTTTGACACTCGGTCTGTGCTCCTCCCTTTGACCAGGATATGCCCTCTGGGAAGATCCTGGAGGAGGCAGCATGCAGGGAGGAGCAGAGGCAGCGGAGGAACAGCGGTGTGGTGATACGCTGGACCTGCAGGCTCTCGAGACAGTCCTGCAGCCGTGCGCCCACGAGCCCTCCTGGCCACTGATCTCTGTGCCTGCTACTTCTGCAGACGCTCCACGAAACGGCAGTTCTGAGCTTAATTCCAGATTCCCGGCAGGCAACGCGTGAGAAGCCAGTAAAGGGAAGCACGGCCGATGGAAGCAGAAAGTAAAAGCAAAACTGAGAAGGAAGCAAAGTATGTCTGACTTTGAGAGCTGAGATTCCATAGACAGAGACAGGCTTAAGGGGTTCCTGAAGAGCAATGCGGAGCAAGAGCCTAACAGCAGACTCCCACCCATGTTCCCCAGCCACTTGGGCACCTGAGGACACTGCCGTGGATCCTGGCAGCTGCACATCACTATCAAAGCTAAAAGCCACGGCTAGATAGCCTTTTTCTGGGGATCCCCCCCCCCCCCCCCCCCTTCTGAAGCCATCCAAAACAGTGGCGCCTTTACTGCATCCTGGGGCAGCGAATTCCAAGGTTTGCCTGTGCACAGTGTGACGTTCCAGGAGTCTCTTTCCTCAGCTGCAAGGAGAAAAAGTGTCAGCTTTCCCACCCGAGGCATTCATGGTGTGATTGCAGTTTGGGAGCGCTTTGCATGACAATGTCTATAGCCATCCCCCAGGGCCTCTCCTGTACTTTGCAGCCATTTTACTGGTGTGGCCTTTTGTTTTTTTAAAGAGGAAGGCATCAAAAGTGCATTTGGGCCATTCCGCTCTTCCACTGAGCTACCAGGTGCGTAGGTAATGGAACAGGTAAAGACACAGACTCCTGGGGAAAATACTTGTAAAGGAGGCAGTTTTGATCCTGCCAGCAACCCAAAGGGGAAGTCATGGTTGAAAGCGCAGAGTTCATTTCCACCAGCAGCAGCTCTCTTGTGAGCCTGATGGATTCTCAATCCCCCCTCCAAGTCCAAGGCTTCCTCAAATGCGGTGGATTGCAACAGCCAGCTCAATGGTGCTTTTGCTGGGGAACAAACCCATAATGGTTTTGCTGGAAAATCCATTTCTTCCTCAGGTGCAGGAGTCCAGCCAAGCTCAGAAAGAACAGGGAAGTGGAACGGGCAGGTGGCGGGCAGGTGGCCTGCTGATCAAACAGTCACTGTGCTTCCACCCTGCGAGCCCCTGGTCCTTTCCTTTACACCGTGGCAGAATAATTTTAGAAGTTCCTCACTCTGCAGAGTGCTGACAGAAGAGCTTTTAGGTGCTTCAGGAATGGTTAAGCCAGCCTTTCCCAAACCAGATGTGACTTCAGCTCCCATCATCCCCAGACAACATGCCCATGCGGCATTCCACTATGGATGATGGGGTTCACTGTCCAACAACCCTTCGCTGATAGAAGAAACCATCCAGCCAGTCCTGAGGTGCCCCTGATGGTTAAGTGAGACACGGGGCTGATGACTGCAGTTAAGAATTCTTGGGAATTAATTGATAATTTCAATTAATTGAAATTAATTGAGACCCAGTGTGGTGTAATGGTTAAGGGCATGGGACTGGGACTCAGAAGATCTGGGTTCGGGTCCCCGCTCAGCCATGGAGCCAACTGGGTGGCTTTGGGTCAGTCACAGACTCTCAGCCCAACCTACCTCACAGGGTTGTTGTTGTGGGGATAAGATGGAGGAGGAGAAGGATGCAAGCTGCCTTGAGCTCTTTGTAGGAAAGAGGCAGGATATAAATCGCAATATAAATAAATAAATTTCATCACATTTTAAAAGCAAGGTCCCTGCTCTTTGGCAGGGCTCAAGGGCAAAACAGAAGTTGAAATGTGACTGCAGTTGAAAAGTAAATGCAAATTTAAAGCTTCAAATTTAAGTCAAACTTAAAATTGAAAAAGGAAGCAGGTTAGGTTTCCAAGGTCTGGCGAGGCTCACCACAGTAACAAGGAGTTTGCTGAGAGTAAAAGGAACCAGAGATAACAGGCCCTTAAAGTGCATTCGATCAATGAAATATTTCTTGTGCATTTGGCACGGGCTGGGATATGATCGACCGAAATTGGACAAAGCTCTAAAATTATGGGCAGCTATGAAACTGCGGTAGTTTTCACAGTGGAAGGCACCACGGGTGAGACTGTAACGGAGTAAATGGCTCGGAAACAGGCGCCACCATCACCCGCGCAAATCCTGGTTTTTCTGACTCAGCCGGCCAATAACGCTTAAAAAACCGGAGGGGCAATCTTAGCCCGGCGCTTGCAATTAGTACAGAGGAACTAACCTACCTGGGCATAGTTATGCAAACAAAGAGTGAAAAAGTGATCTTATCTCACTGATGCTGATAAGTGGGTGATAAAATAAATAATGCGGGGGTTGGGGCAGCGGTGATCTTCTGACTCACATTCTTGCTACTTTCTGTTCCCTCTACGGCGGTGCTCAAAATTTCCATACTCCCGCACCAAGTAAATGGGTCTATTAAAATGGTTTAACAGACTACTTAAACAAGTGGCCAATTGAACTATTGTAATCCCTCTGTATCCCTGCGATGGAGCAATTCCTGTAGCCACGAGAGCCAGAAACCGGTCTATTCCGTTTCCTCGAGGTAGCAAATTCTACGCAGGTGGAGTCCTGGCTCGCATCCTCTGCAGCCGCCACGGTGCAAAGCATGCCCGTTTGCACTGAGCCACACGAGAACTCGGCAGATTCTCGGGGGGGGGGGGTCGGGTCGTGCCGTGCCGTGCCGCCCCGCGTGCGAATCGTGCAAAGGATCTGCGCCATTCCGGCGAGGCAGGATTTGGTGGCGCGAGGCAAAAGCCGTTTCTGCGACGAGTTTCCGCCGGCGGCTTTCCAAGCTCCCAAATCACGCTGTTTTTAAAACGCGGAGAAATAGGAGCGCCTGGAAATGTTCTGCGCTAGCGCCTCCGAGCGACCGTTACGCGGGGGGGGGGCGGGGGAGAGAAGCGGCTCTGCCGGCGCGGCGGGGAGTGCGAGCGCGGAGGACGCGCCCCGGCACCGCCAGCAGGTCAGGCGCGCCCGCGGCTGCGCGGACTCCCCGGCGCTGCTGGGCGGGGACGGCCGAGGCCCGGGGCTGCAGGTGGGGGGCTGCGCGCAGCGAGGCCGCGGCTCCGCTCGCCCCCGCCCCGCCCCGGCCCGGCCCGAGGGTGGGACTTCGGACGCGGCCCCGCCAGGCGGGAGCCGCAGGCGCGCCGGAAGGGTTAAATACCTGCGCGTCTCCCGGGCTGCTCGCCTGGCTCCACCTCGGGCGGGGGACGCCCGGTGGGCGCGGGAGGAGCGGCGGCGGCGGAGAGCGCAGGCGGGCGGGCAGGCAGCAGGCAGGCAGCGGCCCCGCCGCCCAGCGCAGCCCAGCGCAGCGCAACGCAACGCGCGCCCTTCCCGCCGCAGCGGCGCCGGCGCGCGCCCAGCATGTTCCAGTGGTAAGTGGCGCGTGGCGCGTGGCGCGGGCGCGTCCCGGTCCGGTCCCGGTCCCGGTCTGAGCGCGGGTCCCCGCGCCGCCTGCAGCTGGGATGGGGACGGAGAGGACGCCAACTCCTGCTCCCGGCGCGGCGCCTTTAGCCCCTTTCTTGGAGCAGAGCGGCCGCGGATGATGGGAGTCGCAACCCTGCCCCTCCGGAAGCTCCGGCGGCCGCCGCGTCTTCTTTTGGAAGAAACTTCTCGGGAAAACTCCGCTCATCCTCCGAGATCCTGCGCTAAAACCAGTAACCGGGCGTTTCTTTCAGGGTGCAGAAGGACGTTTCCAACTTTTGTGGCCGACGCAGAGCTGTCGTAATGGGTGTTTGGGGGGTTTTTTCTTCTTCTTGGTGTGCTTGTGGCTTTTGATGTAGTTAGATTGTTTCTTTAAGGGGTTGCATGGCGAAAGAGCCAGCAGAGCAAAATTGCTCTGATGCTCCTTTTTAAACGTGGCTCTCAAGTCTTTGGATTGCAACCCTGAATTTGCTTGCTCGGAGTTTTGTCGTAGGGAGGCTGTATTCCGAAATAAATGAGCTGATGTGATGTTCCAGGAAAGACCAAGCCCGTCCTGTAATAATCAGTAGGAATCGCTCGTAAGTAACCTGGCTTGGGTTCAAATCCTTGCACAGCTGTGTAGTCCAATGGCTTGAACCTCTCGACCTAACCTACCTCGCAGGGTTGTTGTGAGGATAGTCATTGGGGGGATCCATGCCCAACACCTTGGAAGAATTGGGTAGAAATATGGTACCGTTTGTTGCTTAGAGCAGGGATTGTACAGAGAGCCGTCTTGGGCTCGGCTTAAGACTAGGCTCTTGCTGGTCTCATTTACCGACGAAAAGAGCACACCCTGAACCTGTTAACACAAAAACACCACTGATGTGTGCTTTTCTGTGTTGCTTTGTTTGCAAGAACCTCATCAGACCCTGAGGCCCACCTGCAATCTACCGACTCCTGCTGTGGGCTGTTGGTGAATTGCACGCCCCCCTCCCTCTAAGACTTTGGACACTCAGTACTTGAACCGGATGCTGTGGGTTTGTGAGAGTTCTTCTGTAAAGGCTTTCCAAAAATGCACGGGTGCTTGGCTGCCTTCTAAATGTGATTCAGGCCATAAAGTGACAAAAAGTTGGCAGCATT
This sequence comes from Varanus komodoensis, assembly GCF_004798865.1. Taxonomy (NCBI): domain Eukaryota; kingdom Metazoa; phylum Chordata; class Lepidosauria; order Squamata; family Varanidae; genus Varanus; species Varanus komodoensis. The sequence goes on from NW_025336508.1 coordinate 2,224,641, forward strand.
GGCTCACTTCCTTTTCTCCTTCATCAGTTTTTTAAAAACGTAAACTTTTGCTTTGCTGCTATCCGAGCACAAGAACCTTGGAAATGGGTTGTGCGTTGCAGTGTCTGGGTGATGCAACACCGCCATTAGTGGAACAAATCAGGAACCCGTTTGTTCTCGTCAGCATTCCCACGAAAGTCCAGCCTTAGAGGCTTAAAGATGCATTTAGGCTCATCGCAGCGCCTGACCCATAACAAGGCCCCAAGAGAGTCGCTTCTCACAGCTTCTTGTTCTGTGATAGATATTACGCTGAACGTTGCAAGATCCCTTCTTGTCTGGGCTCTAAAAGAGTCAGGAAACAGCCCGTCTGCCACTCCATGAATGAGCACACAAGCTTTGGAGATTCTGCCTTGCAAGTCCGTGTGCGATGGAAATCTTTATCTTCCTGACACGAAGCTGAACTTTCCATTTCACCATTTCTTCTGAAGTTCCCTTTATTTCTTACTTATTTCTAACCCAATGAGCCACTTAGTAGAATTAATTTCCAGAATGGAACGAAAAGCACTTCTGACTTGCGGGTTTTTTATTTTTGTTTTTCATGTTTGCCGTATCCAAGCAAACTGGCTGCCTAGAGCCCTGATTTCTGGGAATAAGGTGGGGTGTAAATATCATCACCATCATTTCTATAGGAAAACCATTATTGCTGGGAAAACTTTCTGCTGCTGATCATGAGAAGATTCCGTTAACGAAGATCAAGCCCCACCTCTGCAAAGCAAGAGCACCTTTTTATCTGGGTTCTGTTTACAAGAAATAGGTCGTCCTTCCAAATTCTTTAGATCAGCGGTAAAAACGATAGTGACCATTTTGATTGTACAGGATCATACAACTAACCAGCTGACAACTTTTTTAAAAAAGTCAAATGCACTGTTCTTAATGACCATTGGGATAGGATTGGCATAAACACTGAAAGGGAAGTGAAACTCTGCGGTTTTTATGGATCGAAGGGGTGCTGCGTTATAAAATGCATAACCGGTCATGTACAGAGCCTGTTTTCTTCACTGCATAACAGTGTCCCGCAGGTGTGTGTGTTGGGGGGGTGCTTTAGTTCAAAGTGTGTTGCCTCCAGGCGTGTTTGATGGTGGCTGCATGTCTCTAACTGTGAGCAATGCTGTGGGAATTTGCCACACCTGGCAAAAGAGATATTGAGGGCTGGTGTTGTGTAATCTCTGGGCCAGATAACCGTTAGCCACAAACTTATTTGGTGCCTATATAAAGATGGCTCTCCTCTCAGGCTCTTGGGCTAGAAGGGCATGCTAATGTAGCAGAGATTCCTGGGGGAAAGCGATGGAAAGCACTTAACCTTCTGAGCTGCGCTCGGCAATACCAACTCCACCGGCACCAACTTTGCTGGCCTTAAGGCTGATGTGTTATGCCCGGATCCTTTATTTGGCAAATGCCCCATGAAAGAGTTTCTGGGTTTGTCTCGGCATGGCCTTCCCCAGCCGAGCTGCCTCGAGATGTATTGGGGCTGCGACTTCCCCAGCTCCCAGCCAGCACGGCGGTCGGTGACAGGCTTGGGTGTGCTTTTGAGACACAGTGCTGGAGGAGAGACTGAAAGAAGGACAGGCAAGGGGGTCCTGGAGCTAATTGAGCCTGGACTTTCCCTGGAAGCCAAAATGACTAAATGGAGGCTGTTGTACTCTGGGCACCTTGTGGGAAGGCCAGACTCCCTGGAGAAGACAATCCGTGCCCAGGAAAGGCAGAAGAACTAGAAGATCAGCCATAGGGGACGGCTCAGCCCCATGAAGGAAGCCCTACCTTGAGCTGGCAAGAGCTGAGCAGGGCTGCCTGGGACACGATATTCCAGAGAGGATTTATTCTTAGGCCGCCATAACTTGGGCCAACCTGAGGACACATGGCAACATCATGGCCATTGGAAGTGACTTCTGGGAACTGCGGGCCCACCTATAAGAAGATGGGGGGAGGAGCACCTTGCTGTATCTGGCCCAGGGGCCATCTCGTCCGGTGTCCTGTTGGCAAGTGATCTTCCAGCTGCTCACAGGGTTCCTCCAGACGGACCTGCGGGCAGCGGCACAAATCTGCCCGATCCAGATTGGGGTCTATCGTAGCATCCTCCGAAAGTCCACTCCCTGACTCACACTGCGCTTCGTGCAAGGGCTCCTTGCATCCTGGCTAAATCCTCTCCCACCAGTCAGCTCCATGGAATGCCCCCGTGTCCTGCCCTTAGGAGACAGGGAGGAAAACGCCTCCCACCCCACTCTCTCCTAATTCTGCACGCCACTCATGGTGTGCCTTCCCTCGAAGCCTGAGCCATCCCAGCAGCTGCCCCCTTTCCTTGTGGGAGAGTCTCTGTTTGGTGCCATCGCCACCTCTGCAGCGTCTCTGGGCAGGTGCAGCGTCCCGAACGGCTTGCGGTGTCCCGTCCGGGAGCCTTTGGCGAGGGCCTTTGCTGAGAGCCTTCGGAGCGCCCCAAGCATGCGCTGGAGGAGGGAGGCCAACATGCCTTGAAAGAGGAGGCCGTGTAGCCGCCCCTTAGAGAAACATCCCCGGACCCAGCAGCTGCCCCCCCCACATCAGCAAAGCACTGAAAGAGGCCGCGTTAGGACACTTCTGGACACTCTGGAAGGGAATGGCATGTCCCGCTCCGTTTCAGTCCAGCTTCAGGCCTGGTTTCGGGGTAGAATCGCCTGGATCAAATCCCTTCTGTGGGAGAGGGACGTGGGATGGCGTGGGGAACGCGACTTGGTTCTAGCGCGATCTTTCTCCATGAGCTTGGACCTCCTGGGAGCTGGTGGCCCCTTGCAGGGCGATTGCTCCTCCCCGAGGGTTGGGCGGCAGGGAGCTGCAGTCTGGCTGCCCCGGCTTGTGCTGCGGAGGGCCGCGGGCACAAGGCTCCCCAAAACTGGCGGCCACAGGGCATGCGCCTGCCTTCAAAGCTACCCACAGCCTATACCAAGCTGCTGGGAGCGGCAACTGGGTGGTGTGTCACCAGCGCATTGAGGTCAGGAGATTTTAGCCGGGAGGGGCTGTTCCTCTCCCTCACCAGTGTCTCCAGGAGGGCTGGCTGGATAGATCAGACGTGGATGGGTGCTTCTCCGCTCCGGGATTCAGGGAGCTTACTGGCTCCGGCCGGGGTTGCGTTCTTCCTGGAAGAGCAGGGATGTGCCTCGGAGAGGCGCCCAGATCAGTCACTGCGGTGGAAGCTCCGGGCCATGAAGCGCCTGTTCTCCCGTGACTGGCACGCCGGTGGCACATTTTCCCAGCCTGGGGTGGCCGGGCCCCGTGATTCATGCACCGGTGACCTCCTGCTGCATTCTTGTCACCCGCTGCTTGCGGAGCTTCCGCTGACGTTGGCCCAGAAGCGGGACCTGGGGCAGAACAGGATGGGACAGGATGACGTGAGCGATGGGTTATGTAGATATTCTGCCCAAAGGGAGGGAGCTGCACTGGCTTTCTGTTCCTCTCCCAGGCCACCAGGAAGGTCTTCTTGGGACCATATGAAGCCTTGATCAACCTGGGGCCACAGGACAGGCAACTCCTCCTGGGTAGGCCTCCCAGAGAGCCGTATGGATTGGGGTAAATGTTCCTGATCGTCTCCAGCATCTTTTGAAGGTGCCCCTTTCATTTAGGCTTTGTCTGATATCTGGAGCCTGCGTCTTCTTCGCACGGGTACCTTTTAAGCAGGTGTCTCAGCATTGCGGTGCAGGACTGAAGCAGGGCCTGTGCATCCTGGCGCCAGGGCTGTAGGCGCAACTGTGCCGCTGCCCTTTTCTTCCTGAGGTCTTAGCTGTTGTCCTGCAGCTCCTGCAGCACAGTTATTTGCACGAGCAAATATGTGTTTTTCACACCAGGTGCAGAAAATCGTGGCTATTTTGACACCCCCAGGGAGATGGGAGGCTGCAGTCTTGGGCTTCAGGAAGGCATCCCAGAGGGCCTAGGATCCCGCAGATTGCTCTGTGCCATGACAGAACAGGTCTGCTGATACTGGTGTGGACAACACTGGGTCCAGACAGCAGGGTGATCCACAGTCAGGGGTTGAGTATGCGTTGAAACGTGGCTTGTTCTTGAAATGTGTATCGTCCTTGAAACGTGTTAGTGTGTTGTTTGAACCTAGTTTGTTAACCATGGAGAACCCACAGTTCACACCCCAACAACAAATCATGGATTCTTTCCATGGGGAGTTTTTGATTATCAAACCATGGTTTGTTACCATGGCCGGGTCCAGACAACACGATAATACCCAACACATCTCCAAACAGCATTTACCACCAGCTGAAGAGTTCCCAGGAGTCCTCTTTCCTAGGAATTAGGAAAAACTTCATATGGAAGCTCCACAAGCCCCCTTTCCCCTTCTGAGGAACAGGCCTCTTGTAAAAGCACCGGGGCGTCACTTGACCTGAAGCGCTTGCTCTGTGTTGCCACAGGGACCCCTTGCAGCGCCCGTTCTCGCAGTCACAAGCCCATGTGCTCTCCGCTGCCCCAGCCCAGCCTCTGTGAGGCTGGCAGCGAAACTCGGGGGGGACTGGGAAGCCTGCGGTTGGCCGGCCATCTTTCCTGCTAGTGCAGGTTTTAGGGCTTCGAACCTGCAACCTCTGAACCTCCACCGTCCTTCTGGAGCAAAAGCTTTCTTGCGGCTCCGTCGGGCTCTGAGAGCAGGAGAGCCTGGGGTTGGGGTAGCTTGCTTTCTTTCCGTTGGAGGTGGTGGCAGGAAAGAGAAACCGAGCGAGTGGCTGGAAGTGGGCGTAAGGGGAAAGGCTGCACCGCACCGTCCTTAATGGAAACCCTGGGGAGGGCAGGCTCTCTTTTTCCGTGCTGCACAGCCTGGCTCTGTCCACATCGGCTCTCCCCTCACACCTTGACCCCCGGCTAAGAGTCGAAGACAGGTCTCTGCGCTCTTGTCTCGAGTTTGCCGAGTCTCTTTCCTTGGGGAAGACGTTCCCCTAGCCCCCGGCAGATTCGGAATGGCTCAGAACTGCACCGTATCCTTCGGGCATCACACCGAAAAACCAGAGTTTGGAGAGTTGGAAAAAAGTGCAGGAGAGGACAGCTAAGATGACCACGGGGCTGGAGCAACTGCACTGTGTCCAAGAGGAAAGGGAGGCCTTGGCTGGACACTCCAGCCCTTTCATGGGAGTTGCGGTTCAACACGTCCCCTGCAAGCACCCAACACATGTTGCCGCTCCTCACTGTGGGTGAAGCAGCTCCTCCCGTGTCTTGCAATCCAGGGCAATGGGTTGGATCCAGAATTTAGCTGGATCAGCTGCGAGAGGGGAGGTGGGCTTCCGCACCCCTCCCTTCCCAGGGAGCCACCTCCAGCTCCCCAGAAAAGCAGTGCATAGGGTTGGGAATGGAGGGGTCTTGGCCCGAGAGTGCGAGGGGAGGGTCCCACAAATCAGGCGGAGAGACCTGGCACCAGAGCCCTTTCCTTTCCCCCAAGGAAGGCTGATCCTGGATCCATCCCGCTGATTTGTTGCTCTGACTTGTAACGAAGTTTGTTGGGCTGATAGTTTTTCTTGCCCGTCCTTGAGATCCTTCCCTTGGTGATGGCTGCCTCCCATCCTTCTGGTTTTCCTTGCAAACTCTGCAGCAGTGGGACAGGATGCTAAATGAGGCATTTTACCCCTCGCTCATTGGAATCTCTCTTATCCTTGTGACCTCTTGTATAACCTGTGGCCTCACAGCCCTGATCTAACTCTCCTCTCAGCAAAGCTGCAGCTAGCTATTATCCTTGCTTTTCCTCCGGCAGCCTTGGTGGAAATTCAAAATATGTTGTCAAGGTGTGTCAAGTCAGGGAGAAGTCAGGAATGGGGGCCGCTCTGCGATGCGGGCTCTGTGTTTTCAGAAGGCCACTGGGTGTGTTTGGCTTGCCAGTCTTCAGTGGCCAGGACAGAAAAGGGACAGGGTGGGATAAGCAGCTCACCCCAAAATACGCAACTTGGTAGAGTTTCATAGGCTGTGAGGAACAATCGCAATGAATCTCGACAGGGTTTTGAATGCACATTTCTGCTCGAAATGGAGCAATTTGCAACCCCACAGTGCTAAGCACGCTTCCTCGGGAGTAAGTCCCATTGAGCACAGTGGAAGTTCACCCTCGGCATGCCTAATGCCCGCCTCCACCCCTGCGGCTGATCCCGCTTCAGCCCGGATCCAGCAGTGTGCTGGTTAGCCCCTTTTCAGCTGAAATGGGAGTAGCAGGTACATAGCTTCTGAGTTTGCTTCAAGGGCCAAAGGAGGACGTGACACATCTAAATCCAACCTGCAAGAGTTTAACAATCCGAATTGCATCAGCTGGGGAGGTAGCAGGGTCAGGGCAGGTGTAATGGAGACGGGACCCCCTCGCCTTCCCTGCTGTGGTCACTTCTGAAGGAACTTCCTTTGGGGACCCTCCCTGTTGCAGCATTGGGGGCCGATACCAGCTTTGGAAGAGGGGCCTTAAGCGCCTTCTGCTCTGCCTGGGAACCCTTTCCCCACCTCCTCCGCCCCACAGGATGCACCTTGGTAGTCCTTAGCATGTCCCTAGGGGGGCGTTGGCGCTGTAGCTGCCTCTGTTTCCTGGCTCTCCATCGGCCGCCTTGCTCAGCTGGCGCTCTCCCCCACTCGGCTTCATGGGTGAGGGCTTTAGCGCATAGCTGCACCATCCGTCACCCCCCCTCCCCGGCCGAAGCAAGGCGCCTGCAGTCCAATGCACATCGCACATTATTTCTGATGCGGGCAGCTGCGTGGTCCTGCGGGATCAGTGTTGGGGGTGGGAATCCATCAAGATCCCTTTGTGCCCAGCTCTCTGGGGAGCAACTGCCTGCACACAAGTGCCTTGCAGCCTCGGAAGGGGATTCGTTCGTGGACCTGCTCTCAGCTCGGCTCGCTTCCTGCACGAGGGCCGACGTGAGAAGTCGGGTGGGCAGAAGAGGATGAGTTCCGGGAACGATCAGCACAGCCCTCCTCGCTGGGAGCTCCCAGGTGCAGTTCAGTGGCTGCACTCAGGCACTGTGTGAAATGCTCCGACTGGCATTTGAATATTCCTATTGGATATGGAGACGAACACAGGCCTCTGGTATTACTAATTGCAATACCAGTGCAAGCCAAGCCTGCTCAGTTCAGGCAGAATGGCTTGGTCCTCGGGCTCGTGCCCTCTGTGTCTCCCAGCGGTGTGTGAACTGTTGCTTCCTCATCTGGGGTGCCTTGGGCAGGTTCTGCTTTTTCAGTCCGCTGCGCAATTGGTAGTCTGAGTTCACTTGCTTGGTGGGCGGCCAATCACTGTCCCCCGGAGGGGCCCAGGTGGGGGAGGTTGCCCAATGGCTCTGCTTGGCATGCTGCTTAATGGGTTTTGTAGTCTGGCACCACTAGAGAGTCCCAGGTTGGAAAAGGCTTCCTGAAATTTGCATCAACTTCTGCGTCTCCGTTGATACCTTCACACTGCTTAAAAGGTGCCCAGTTAAACTCGCTGCAGAAATCCTTCAGCCTTCACCAGAAGTTGGAAACAAGCAAGACCATCTGTGGCAGCCTCTCTAGTGTTGATAGGATGCATGGCGTGAGGCAGGTCTCTGGTCGCCACAGAGGCATATAATAGCAATTCAGCAGCCAGCGCTTTCCCTAAAGCATACTGGGAAGTGTGGGTCCTATCGGTGGGTCCTCGGCCTGTGCCCAAGGGTGCTTACCCATGGCCCCAGGCCTGCCTCCGATGCTCTTTCTCTCCTCAAATGGCTGTGCGAACTGGCCATATGGGTGTATTTGTGGAGGCAGAAACGAGCATGGGTGCTTTGCAACAGGCCCGGCTTGGGTGCTTTTCCACCCGGCCCATAGAACGGGTGTGAATCGATGTGGAAATTCAGGTACAAGGTCGGGTGTGAGAAAAGGAGGACCCTCACTGGCAGCTGCATGGGGCGCTTTTGCACTGAGGCAGCCATGCGAATCGTGGCTCTTGGATTGCCGCAAAGAGAATAGAAATGAGGGCGCAGAGAAGGGACCAGGCTGTAGCCACTGCCTCTCCCAGCAGGATGCGAATTTGGTAACGGGCCCGGGCTCATTTTCTAGGGGAGCTCCTTTGGAAAGATCTAATTGGCAAAAAGACCGTGTGTGTGTCTGGATCTGGTAGCGTTGGCAGGGTCGGTCCCTGGCCCTGCTGGAGTGCTCCGTCTACTGGTAAGCGCCAGCTGGGAGACTGGGGAAGCTCTCCTTCCTCCCGAACGGTGGCCAGGACTTGCCTTTGGACTCTGTCTTGCCCGAAGGTCTCTTGCTCTGATCTCGGTGCCTCTGTTGCTCGGGTCTTGTCTCCGGCTGCCCCGTCTCAGTCCCTGACAAGGTGGCGGCGGAGCTGGAATGCCAGCCTGGAAGAAGGAAAGCCCTGCTTTCCCCACTCAGCCGAGTGGTTTCCTAGGGGACCCCAGGCCAGCCACCACCGCTCCGCCAAGCCTACCTCTCAGGGATGTTGTGAAAAGATGATTTGGAGTAGTAGGGTGTGGAAGGCAGCCTCATGTGCCCCTCTCAGCTCTGGGGGGGGGGATGGAGGGAGAAACGCTTGCTCCACACTTTCACTCCCCAGCTCTGTCCTCCGTCAGTGGTGCTGCAGTTCGGGGTTCAAGGATGGGCAAAGCCAGGGCCTGGGTTGTGTCTTTCAGATCTGGTGGCTGTGGCGTGCCCTGCCCTCCCTCCAGCAGGGCTTCTTCTCTCGCAAGGGAGACCAACAAAACATCATCGCAGCTTCTGCCATGGCATTCAGTCTCCACCACACCCTTTTTCCTGAATGGTGGGTGTGTTGACATTCAGGCTGGTGCCAAAGCTAGGCTGGCCCGGCCCCCTTCCCCAGAATGACCCGTGCCCCCCTGGCTGCTGATTTGCGGGTGGCTCCTGGCTTGTGTGTGGGCTATCATCACACAAGGCTGTAATTCCTCTCCTGAAGGCTTTAAGCTCAAATATACTGGCGTTTTGGGCTCGCTACCTTTGTCTTTGGGCCCCTTTTGACTTCAGCCCCTGCAACCACTGGACCACGGCCCCAGAGAGGCTCTTCGAGATTGAATTAGACCCTCATCCCGAAATAAGTCTCAGCATCCCTGCTGCATATGGAACCATGGAATGACCTTCCCTGAGTGCAGCCAGTTTGGTTTGCTGGAGACCTCTGTCCTGCAGGGCGGGGGGAGGTGAGGGGGCAAAGTCCATGTAGGGATTCCTTAGGCAAAAGCCCGAGAATGGAAGCGGCAAGGTTCTCAGATGCTACTGCACAGACCCACAGTGAGACTGCAGCACGTGGGACATTCTGGCTTTCATCCCCCTGACACGGATGGGGCGGCGGTCCATCCTTCCGCAGTCACAGTCGCTCACAGATTCTTCAGACGATGCTGGCATCCTGTGGTTTTGCTTTTCTTTTTAAACAGGACTTTTGCTGCTGAGAGAATGGCATAGGATTTAAAGAAAGCTATTTTCTTTTGTGCATTTGTGCCGTTGGGCAGGACTGCCTAGCAGTCATGGCATGGCAAAGCAGAAAAGGGACGACGGAAGGATTCAGGGTCACCTTTCTTGCAAAATCAGTGGCGAAAAGAGTTTGGAACCTCTTTTGGGGGTTGCTCAAAGCTCTCCGTCCAGCCTCTTTGCTCCACATCTCCCAACATCAGCTGTGCTGGCCAGGAATGATGGGTGTTGTAGGCCAAAACACCCAGAGGTTGCCCATCTTGGAAACTAGGCAAAGCAGAGGTGCAGATGATGCCGGCTGACAGAACAGAGAATGGTGTGGAAAAGTGAAAAGATTTCTCCCCAGGGTAGCCAAATGTGCTTGCGCTCGTGGGCCTTGCGCTGATAAAACCGAAGCAATAAATCGTCTCACGGGACCTTAAACGGCTGACAGATTTAACTGGGGTGAGAAATCACTCCATGGGAAGTGAAGAATGCAAGGCAGCGGCATGGAGAGGAAAGCTAGAATTTCTATCTGGACTGCCCGAGGGGGCCCCCCTCCCCACCACCTCCAAGAAATGCATTTCTAATTGGCTTTTGCACTGTGCGTTTATTCAGTGCCGTGAGCATCAAAGGGGCTCCGAGGGTGCCCCCCCATCTGCCTCATTCTTACTTTTGGGGTGGGGGAGAAGTGTCCCTGGAGAGCTTGAGGTTGGACGGTTGGTGAGCAAACACACCGCCTTCTATTCAGGGACGGCCTCACTCTGCAAACAGAAACCGGACGGCTGCTGCCTCCTTTCTGCCGGTCGCGAGGTGATGCAGCAGCACAGGTGACTGGAATGTGAGGGATTTGGGAACGTCGGAGGCTGGGGGCAGCAGGCGGAAATTGGACACCGCCTGGGTAGAGCTTCAGCTTTACGGATGGAATCTGCTTCAGCCGGTGGTGTCTGCTTCTGTCTCCGATGGACAGCCCAGAGGGTGGGAAGGGGAGCCGTCTTGAAGAGCGGTGCCCAGGCATCGGGGGCCGTCGCATCCGCCAAAGACCGTGCTGTGGATCGGCCTGCTTCTTCGGGCGCGGGCTTAGATGTGCGCATTGAAGGGGGCGGCTTCCCAAAACAATCGTGCATGGTGGGGGGAGGACAGCTGGTCTGCTGTCCCCCCGCCCCATGGTGGTAACAAATGACCCGTTTCTGAAAGTCCCTAAAACTTATCTGGAGGGTTTGAAAGGCTGAGCTTGCACTGGAAGAAAGGACTTGCTGTTCGGAAAGGCTGCAGTGAATAAATGTGGATTGTGGGCACTTTGGAGAAAGCTGCTCTTTCTACACCTTGGCTCCGCAGACCAAATCCGCCGCCCCGCTTGGGGTCCCTGTCCAGCGCTGTGGGGTCTCCAAGACATTCACAGCCCCCTTTCCCTTCCCACTGATCCTTGGGTGGCTTATCAGCTCTTGCACAACATTCCCCCAATTGTCAAAAGGCAGATTGCCCACCTACGGCAGTGAGAGTGTCACATACGCGATGTTTCTGTGGCCTTCTGCACGCTTCTGGGTTGTGCCCTGTGGGGGGCCTGTTGCTGGCAAGGTTTGCTAGCGAGGCTGCTCCCTCCTGCCCCCCAGTTTATCTGGGAAGGGGTCCTGCCCGCTTCCTCAGTTCTCTTCCAATTGCCTTTGTGGGTACATTGGCGCATTACGGTGCTCTGTGGTGGCATCTCCCCAGCCCTAGTTGCTTGGGGGCAGTGGTGAAGGAAAGATGCGCTTGGCATGTGCTCAGTGGCACCCTTCCCCTTATTTCAATTCCATGTCATTTGTGTAAATGCAGGATTGATTTCTGGCAGTGAAACATGGGTTCAGGGACTAGTGTGGAGGGAGTGCTGGCTCAGGTTAAGTTGTGTTTTGCTTCTTGATAGAATACTGCTTTGGCTTCATGAGGACTAGTGTGTTGTGTTGGAGAATAGCCTCTTCTTTGCCTCCACACCGCACACCCACCTTCTGTCTGCTGCTCCGTAGTGCATCCTTCGGACTTGACCCTGCATGACCCTAACGTTGGAACGCCGTTTGAGCACAGTTCGTTCCAGGGAAATACGCTCCACGGCACTTCGTCCTTCAGATGCAGGTCTGCAGGAGACGGAAACTGGACGAACGCAAGCAGGGCTGATGCATTGCCGGTCTTTTAAACTGCATCTCAGACTTGCTTTATTCTGCTTTTCCGCTGCAACCAACCTCTCCAAAACGATTTAGAGTAACAGTAAATCAAAACCTCAGTTTAATTCTTTGTCGAATAAACAGAATAGCTTGGATCCAGATTTAGGCATGAGCGATGGAGTCGACCCGCCTTAACCTGTGCAGCCCACTGAGAATGCTACACTGGGAGTAGGGAGACCCCACTGAACGGGGCTAGCAGTGGCCCGTGTGGGGAAGGAGGGGTCTCCCAAACTCGGGCAGAGAGATTTTATGCAAGTGGGGCGCTCCCCTTTTGGGTCCAACCCCAATAATCGGGGTGGGAAATGGCTGGCAGGGATCCTCTGCAAAAGCGAGATGAAACGGCTGCCGCGTGGCAGCCGGGTCTAACCTGGCGTGGCCGAGGGGTGTCGCACGACATCAGCTCATAGCCGGCTGTGGGGGCAGCGATGGGGCTGCGGAACTCCTAGGCAGGCCCTGCGAAACGAAGGAACCGACGGGTGGGCCATGCCTGGAACTGAACCCAGCCGTGCTTCCAGTCTAGGGATTTTGTGGCATTGCCCCCCTTCCTCCATGGAATTTGGGGCGTGTGCTCAGGGGAAGTCAGCTTCCACTTGCAGCCCTTCCGTGTTTCCTCATAGAAACACAGAAAACAGAGCGAGAGAAGGGGCCTCCCGGGCCATCTAGTCTGACCCCTGGCTCCAGCCGGCTCCGCTCACAACATGCCCACCATGTGGATGTCCAGCCTGTCCTTGAACACCCGCACCGATGGGGCCTCAACGACCCCCTGTGGGGGCCCATTCCACAGCCTCGGGGTCCTGACTGTCAGGAAGCGCTTCCTAGCATCCAAATTGAGCCTTGGTTCTCATGGCTTCCTCCATCGAGGAAATAAAGATGGAATAACTAGTTGATGCCTTCTATTGCTGAGCCCTTTTCTTTATTTATTATAGTTCTACCTCCCCGTTTTCCTTTCAAGGGACTCAAGCTACCTTACATAATTCTCACAGTCTCATCCTCACAACAGCCCTGTGAGGTAGGCTGGGCAGAGAGTCAGTGGCTGGGGGGACTGGACCCCAGAGCGCCTGAGTCCCAGTACTGTACTCTTAACCAGTGTACCACATGGGCTCGGAGCCCCCCATCTGGAAGCATCGCTAGTCTAAACAGAAATGCCTGTCTTTGATATTTTTCTGGATAATCTTGGTAGTATTGCTTTTAATGCTCTGGAAGCTGTAGTTCTGATAAGCATATTTGACCTGTTATTTTTAAAAGTATGATTAAAATAAAAACGGCTCTTGCATAGAATTAGCCATTTTTAGTCTGTCTTCCAAAGAGATTGGGGCAGATGCCTAGGAGAGATTTTCCATCCAATTTCATCAGAAATCTCCCTCCATGAGAGGTATTTTGGACTAGAACCCCCAGAACCCTGGCCATTGGACATGTTGTCTGGGGCTGATGGGAGCTGTAGGCTAAAGTATCTCGTGAGCCAGTTTGCCTTCCCGCTGGCTTGTCGTAATAAATGCATCAGCCTTCAAGGTGCCACCGCTCTCTTCGTCACTCAGAGGAATGCCGTGGTGTGTGGGTGTCTGTCTTTCTCCATGTAAGAGAAAATCAGATGCACGAAAGGGGATTTGACCAGTTTTTGACCCTTTCAAAAGCTGCACAAAGTTTTAAAGTTTGAGCACCAGCAGGCTGGGGGTGAGGAAGCCCCTGGCACTGGCTGGCAGCTGAATGCAGTCAGGACCTGTGGTTCCTTCCCCACCGCGCCATCCGGGCTAAGTTGCATGGAGGCTTCAGGTTGCCCTCACCTCTGATCCATTGTTCTCCTTTCCTCCTCACACAGGAAGAAAACCGTCTACAAAAGTGTCGTCTTCTCCTTTGCCCTGGTGGTCGCCGTGACGGTGCTGCAGAGGCGCATGACCTCCACCCAGTTCTTTCAGGGCCAGCCTCAGAAAGAGCCCATCTCCCAAGAGCCCGTGAAGGCTCAGAAGAGGGATGGCGTGATCTCCAGCGCCAACAACTTCTGGAAGAAGGACGACTCCTCCCTGAAGGACGCAGAAGTCCTGGAGAAGCAGGTGACCTCATGGGATGTCGTCACCATCAATTGCACAGCCAACCTCAACTTCAGCAAGGACGACTGGTTCCAAGGCCTGGAGCCCAACTTCCGCCAGTTCCTGCTGTACCGGCATTGCAGGTACTTCCCGATGCTCATCAACCACCCGGAGAAGTGCAGCGGCGAGACCTACCTGCTGATTGTGGTGAAGTCCATCATCACGCAGCACGATCGCCGGGAAGCCATACGCAGGACGTGGGGCCAGGAGAAAGAGCTGGGTGGAAAGAAGATCCGGGTCCTGTTCCTCCTGGGTGTGGCGTCCAAGGAAGAGGAGAGGGCGAATTACCAGAAACTTCTGGAATACGAGAACCACATCTACCGGGACATCTTGCAGTGGGACTTCTTGGACAGCTTTTTCAACCTCACGCTCAAGGAGGTGCATTTCCTGAAGTGGTTCAGCATCTACTGTGACAACGTCCGGTATGTCTTCAAGGGCGACGACGACGTCTTCGTGAGTCCCAGCAACATCGTGGAGTTCCTGGCAGACCAGAAAGGGGACAACCTGTTCGTGGGCGACGTGCTCCTCAAGGCCAGGCCCATCCGCAAGAAGGAGAACAAGTACTACATCCCCAGCGCCCTGTACAGCAAGAGCACCTACCCGCCCTACGCAGGCGGCGGCGGCTTCGTGATGGACGGGCAGCTGGCCAGGAAGCTGCACAGAGTGTCGGAGAGCCTGGAGTTGTACCCCATCGACGACGTGTTCTTGGGCATGTGTCTGGAGGCCCTGAGGGTGACCCCGGTGGCCCACGCCGGCTTCAGGACCTTTGGCATTGTGAAAAACAAGAACAGCAAGATGAACAAGGAGCCCTGCTTCTTCCAGAACATGCTGGTCGTTCACAAGCTTCTTCCACCGGAGCTGCTCGTCATGTGGGACTTGGTGCACAGCAACTTAACATGCTCCAGAAAGCTCAACGTCCTTTAGCTCGCCCTCCCCTGGCTGAAGAGAAAAGCCAAGGGGAGATGCGGGGTGCTGGCCGTTGTGGGGACGCTCCCAAAGTCCTCTCTTCCAGGAAGGTGGGAGGGAGGGAGGAGAAACCCTGTGGGGAGGGGAGGGGAGGGGTCTGGGGAGTGGGCCATGGAAAGCTGTCCTCCTCGCATTTTATTTGTCCCCCGGGGTGGGGATTTTGGAGGGCGCTGGAAAGGCCGGACAGTGGTGGGCGGGTCCTTGCTGAGAGGAGAAACGCTGGCGCGAAAGCGAACTGGGCGTCCGTGTGGGGCGTGTGGCGGGGCCTTCCGGATTCTGCCTCCAGCCTTCACGCGAAGCCACAGAATGTCCACTGCAGTGTGTGTGCAGAAGCTGCTGGGCAGAGGTGCCCCCATTTTGCTCTTTGGGGGGCAGTCTCGCAGCGAGGGCTGGTCCCAAAGCTACAACACTGTGTGTAGGTGTGTCGTTTCAGCAGGCGTGTGTGAGATCTTGAAAGAGCAGATCTTGGGTCGCCGCCGGAAGTGCAGAAGCTTCGGCATCATTGTCCCCTCTCTTACCCCAAGGACTTTTCTGGTGGGAGATTAATCCACTCAAATGCCAGCGTGCATTTTTGGACACCTTGCTGCCACACACACACACCTGAAGGCAGAGGTCGCATCAGGTGGCACAGAAAACTGATCCTCTGATTCTCGGCAGAGTAACCTCAGATCAAAGCTTTGCATCTGCAAACGGAGTGAAGGCACATTTTTAAAAAGGAGATGTTGCCACCTGGAATGAGAGCCTCCTAGCCAGAGAAGTACAAGGGAGGCTTGAAAAATGTGGAGCACCCCCAAAATTCAAGGGGACCAGCCCAATTCTTTTAATTTCTTTTCCTTTTGGTGAGCAAACCCGATGGTGTTTGTGGCGGCAACCGAGGGCTGCCAGGGTGAAGATTAGTCTGTGGGAGATCTAATTTCAACCCCTTTGCATTTCTAAAACAGCCAAGGATGGCTTTTGTTTTTATTTATTTTTAATGCCTCCCCCCATTTTTTGCCCCCGTGGGTGTTGGTGTGGCCAAGAGCAGGTAATCTGTGGGGAAGTGAGGATGGCCCCCGTCCCCCCAAATTTGCCCACCCCTGCTGTAGGACTTGGGGTGGGCAGCTTGTGACCTTCCAGATGTTCTGGCCTTCCACTCCCCTCAGGCCTGGCTGGCAGATCCAGTGTGGGGGATTATGGGCATCGTAGGCAAAAACATCTGGAAGGCCATGTCAGCCACCCATATTATTGGTTCTCCCCTAGAAACTTACATTGCATCCCTGTGGGGAAGAGGTACAGCCCCAGCAGGTCTTCCGTTGGAAAAGCTCGGCATTCCCATGCGTGCGCGCGAGCGCATGTCTTTTGTCTTTGTGCTTCAAGGACAAACCATGGACTGACAAAGTCCTGCTTTTGTCCCATGCGCAGACTCACGGCCTGTCTGCCAGGAGGTGCGTTTGGGTTCCGTCGCATGGCCAAGACATCCCTGAAGGTGTTTGCGCAAGACTCGCCACCTGCCCCAGGATGTGGAGCCAACATCTTGGCGAGGTCGAGTGCCCTTTGTTCTGCTGGGGAGCCTCGGTCCCCCTTGGGCATGGAGGGACACCTGCCCTCTGTGTGCCGGTTTGCCCTTCGTAGCAGCTTGTGTGAAGGGCTGGGCCAACGGCGGCTTCCCCGGAGGTTTGGCAGGCAAGCCCCAGCTTGCATAGCCAAGAGTGTGGACCGTGGCAGCTGCAGGGGAAATATATTTCTCTCTCTCTGCGGGGCCACCAGTTGCCAGCCTCCCATGGAGGGTGGTGGGCCCATGGAGCTAGGCCCCCCGGCCCTTGAAAGCTGTCGTCTCGCCATTCCCAGTCCACCCGAAGCAGTAGCCCTGCGCAGTGCCCTCTTCTCCTCCTGCAAGAGGGCAGCCCTTCGTGCAACGGCAGGAGAGGCAGAGCCCAGTGTTATTCTATTGTCCGGCGCTTTCCATATTTAAAACACATGCTCCTGCAGCGCTCCAAGCATGAAAGGCCAACGTGCGCAGACAACTATGGCGGCTGGAGGCATGCTTTCTCTGGGAAAATCTGGACCCAAGGAGACCACTCTTTGCTGGGCTGCCACACAGAGTTTCACAGAAGAAGCGTGTCTCAAAATTTTCTCGGAGAGGACCAGCAGAGTACCCTTTAGCTTCCCCAGTTTCTGCCACAGGATCTGCCTTGACTTCCCCATCAGGAATTGTAGTTTGGTGAAGGGTAAAAGAATTCTGTTTGCAGCCCTCCATTTCCTCTCTCCCTCGCAGACTACCTTTTCCAGAGTCTTCCATGGCGTTAGAGAAGTGTTCCTGGCCAGGGAGATGATGGGTAAAGCAGTTTAAAGCTGGGATGTACCGTCAGTGCCATTGTTTACGTAGTCCGCGGTGTCCTCCACCAAGCAGTGGACAGGAAGCCCGCAGGATAGTGGCCGTGCACCGAACAACACAGGCTTTTAAAACTCAACCCTGCGCATGTTTACCTGAGTGCAGTGCCTTACGGGCTTCAACAGAGATTGGCTCTTGGTGGATGCAATGACTGCCCTGCAGCGGCTGGTCACTTCTCAAAGACAGAGGCCAAGCCACCAAAATATTTAACCTTAAGCCCATACAACGGCAGTGAGATCTGGAAAAACCAGTGTACTGGGGCAAAACAGAGGCCTCGGGGCTGCTCACATTCCCTGCCAAAGTGTTCGTTTTTGTACAGGGTTTTTCCCCGATCCCAAAGCTGTGGATTTGCACAGGATCCGTGCATTAGACTTGCTGCCGTGTTTGTTTGCTGGTACTCTAGATGGGCCAGGCTAGTGGGCATGACGCCACTATTCTTGCTGCGATGAAAACTTGCTTGGTTCACTCCCATTGAAGTCCAGAGGTATAGGAGTCTTTGCCTGGACTGTGCTCATTAAGGACACAAAACCTTGCATGTGCAGACAGAAATGCCAATTTCTTCCAACGTGTCACAGCAGAGAGCCAAACTGCTTTTTCTGAGCAAAACATGCCTAGGAGCGCCCCATAAGCACTGTAAAGCTGGCAGGCTGGAAATGACTCTCGCATCTTTAAAAACGTACTCCAACAAGAACCAAGATCAGACTGAATTCAGTCTGCTTCTTCCAAAGCCTAGATTCAGAAACCGAGTCACAGAACCCTTGAAATGTTCCCAGATTTTGGGGGAAATCCATGCATGCAGCTTTATTTTTGCCGGTGGCCTCCATATTGGAATTGGGACAGTAAGTGGAAATATGAAAAACAAGGCATTTGGGACACACCTCCCTTCCCCCAAATATGCCAGTGGCAAACAGAAGTTCAAGCTGCTCAAGGACAGCTGTTTTGGATGGACTACAACAAACATTTCATTGTACAGGAAATGACCATTCTAAACTGTGAATTTCTTATTTATGATAGTGATTTTCTCCTGGGCAGGAACACCGAGTGCCTCTTGATACGTTACTCCCAAGTGACTGCTAAGGTGCCCTCCCCATGGGGATAATGGGCACCGTATCCTGCCAGGACGGAATCCAGTGATTGCTGCTGGGGGTGGAATTCTCCTGCATTCTCTATTTATGAGAAGATGGGCCCGCCAGTCTCTCCAGCATTTAACTTACATGGCTCTACATCTGAACGCCTATTTATAACTGCTACCGGCGGGCACTCCGTGTCTGCGCACGCATGCCTGTCTCTGTGTTTGGGAAGATCTCTGTGTTGCTGTGACGCAGTGGAGCTGTACATACCAATATCATAGGATATATGAATATTTTGGTTTTTAAATAAAGTTTTGTGTAAAAAACCCAGCAATTTGGGCACAAATGCCAAACCATCTCTCGTTCTCATTGTGTTGCTTGTGGGCTCTTTCATTCACATCTTCCAGTCTTTGGGGCCTGTTCTGGAGAGGGAAGCCTAATTCCCCGAGACGTGTGGTGGAAAGGAGGCAGTGGAAACAACTGCTGGAAACCCGTAGGCCTTGTGAGAAGTGCTCTTCGCAAGGTCAAGTGCTTTGGCTTTGGTCATTCCTTGTATTTTGTAAAGAGGGAAGGGTGCCAGTAACTTGACCAAGCCTAGAGCTGCGAGGAGGAAAGCTTTTGACTCCTGGAACAAGCCTTCCCAGTGGAGGGAGAAGGGCTTGGAGGTCCATGGGGTGGTGAGCGAGAAACTGGCAGGGTCTCAACGTGTGACTCGGATGAGAGAGTTTTCTGTGTCCCATTAGGATCTTCAAGTGTGAGTGAACGTGGCCAAGATTTCAGGCAATCAGCAAAACCTTGGGAGGGTTTTAAAAGGCAAGTAGGCAAATTCCTGGAGGAGCAGGCCAGGAATAGCTACCCCTGATGGTAAGATGCTCACCTGAACCCGTTGCTGGAAAACATGGGTGCGGAGCCCCCCCCCCCCCGCACCATGTTGCTTGTGGGTTGCCTTTGGTTGGCCACTGGGTGAGTAGACGGGGAGCCGCTTGGCCTGATCCAGCACAGCTCTTGCGTTCTCGGCCTGTGGGAACCTGCCTCTGGAAATTCTACGAAATTGAGAATTCTGTGGAAGAGCATGTTCTGCTCACACAATCGCATTACAGTGGACGGAGACCTTAAGCTCCCAAGCTTTTGTGAAGCAGTTTTGCCCCTACAGCCCGAAGGTTGCCCATTCTCTGACTTGGCACAACTGCCAGCATCCCCCAGCCAGGGCAGTTCCGCTGATTATAGGATTTATTCCGTGCCTTTCTCTTCTGGCCTTTCTTAAGGATCCTACAAAGCAAATGTTCCAGATACCACATAGGAATGGAAAGCATTTCCTTTGTCAGAGCAATATGTGGAACCGGCTGCCTGGAGAGGTGTTGGGCGCTCCCACACTGGAGACGTTCAAGGAGTACCTGGACAGCCACCTGAGTGGGATGGTGTGAATCGGTGTCCTGCAACAGCAGGGGGTTGGACCCGATGGCCTTCATGGCCCCTTCCAACTCTACTATTTCATGACTGACATTTGCAGCCCAACAGTTGGCAATTCAACAGGGTAAGTATATTTGGGCTGCAGTCAAAGTCCCTAAAACACCTCCATTCCAGTGTTGGCAAGATCCATTTCCATTTCCCCCAAACTGGCTTACTACAGGCTACAACTCCCATTATTCCCAATTCCAATCCCCTCTCCTGGGTTCCAGTTCCTTGGTAGAAAGGCAAAGCTCAACCCAAAGCGACCTTTCCTTTTTAGCCATGCGAGCTACAGCTGAAGCAAGTTGTAGGCCAAAATATCTGGAAGTCCAAAGGTGGTCCACCTCCAAAGAGATGGGGTCTCTAGCCTGAACCCTGAAAAATGATGGGAGGGCTGTTAAAAAAAAATCCAGTAAAAGAAACACTAAATAGACAAAACCGCTAAGATCGAAAACCCACTGGGTGGAGGATAAACTCTTTAAAACAGATTACAGTATTAAACTCATTGAAAGTTAATAAATTACCAGGCCGGATGATATGCTTCCAAGGGTTCTTAAAGAGATAAAATCTGAAGTAGCAAAAGCAGGCAACATGTCACTTAGATCAGCCACGGTACCACCGAACTGGAGAATGGCCAATATAACTGGAATTTTTTTTTTTTTAAAGGACCCAGCGGGGAATTCAGGGAACTACAGGCCCCTTAGCTTAACATCTGTTCCAAGGAGATCGGTCGACGGTATTACTAATGATAGAGTCAATAAGCGCATAGAGAGATGAACCTCACAGAAGAAGAATCAGCATGGCTTCCACAGGGAAAAGTGCTGTCTCCCCAACCAGTTAAGAGATCTTAGAGAAGGTTAACACAGGAATTAGGCTGGACATCCAAAGGGCTTTTGACAAAGTCCACCAAAGACTCCTGTGCAAAAAAGGAGTCATGGCATAAAAGGAGGGGTTGTTCTTAAAAGGGGCATCAAAATGGCCAACAGTAACTGATCAAAGGGTTCTTGGAGTTGGAGCGGACGGTTTGTTGAACAAGTTGACCGCTGTGTGGCTGGCAATAAAAAAGGCAAAGTCTGTGTTAGGCATAACTAGGAAAGAAACTGGAAATAAAACTGCCAAGAATGTACAGCCCTTATTCAAATCTTTGGTGCAACTGCAGTTGGAATAATTTGTACAGGTCTGGACACCACACCTAAAAAGGGTGTTATTGAGTTGGAAAAGGCACAACTGAAGTGACCCAGGGGCTGGAGCAATCCCACCATGAACAGGTACACTAGCTAGGACTGGACTCGAGGAGAACCCAAGTTGCTTGGCGCGCTGCTGCCACCTAGCGGCCGGAGCGGGACACGCTGCGTCTTCCCTACCATTTGCTCCAAGGTCTTTTGAGTAGCATCCTTCAAAATGGCTGAACGTCGGAAGGACACCAGAAAAGCCATGCGCCCCTCCGCCGGGACCATGCCTGCATAGCACGTTTCCCTTCATTTTTCTGCTCTTCCAAGAAAAACTCCTTCCATCCAAGATTGCATTATATTCTTTGAAGGTCTAACACCCCCTTTTGTTCATACATATTCAATAAACAAGCTCCAAATATCATTAAAATCATTCTTTATCTGTCCTTTTTCACTCTATAATCTCACAGGTCAACTTATCATTAACTGCTATATTCCAAGCTTCGTTATACCATTAAATTAGCTGAATGTCCCATTTTTGCCTTCCAGTTCTTTGCTATTATCAATTTTGCTGCTGTTACTCAATTTTATTCTTTAATATTCCATTTCCATTTCTTTTCACCAGATATTAACAATAATGCTATTTCAGAATCCACTTTAAGTACAATGCCTTACTAATCTCCTTAAAAATCATCATCCATTTTTTTTATATTTTCACAGTCCTACCGCCTATGGAAATAGGGACCCTTTTGTCCACATCTCCAACATAAATTATAATATTTATTATTCATATAAAATTAGAATCCTTAATTCTAACTGACATAATTTTAATATTCTTTTATCTCATATTTCCCCCATTCTTCCTTGTCTACAACCTTCCCTAAATCCATTTCCAATGAAATGTTAAAAAGATCATCTATATGGCCTCCCCGTCTGATAAAATCTTATATCTCTCCCTTGTTCGCAGTGCACCAGTTATGATGGTTGTGTTCGTGGATAATCGCCCCATCTTTCACAGTGAGAATGCATGTTTATATAATCGGATAAATGATCAGCCTTCTTCGTCTTGGTTCCCCCCAGATCCATAGGACTGCAGCTCCTGTTCTTCCCAGGCAGCATGCAGGGCTCCAGGCTGGGAAATGGTCCACGGCTGGGAAAATCACACACACTCACCTCCGTGGTGCTTCTGTATTTTCAGTCTTGCCCTCAGGGCCATGCAGCCCCAGGCAACTTGGGAGGCCAGGACAAAGCATCTGGCGGGCACTCCAACCCTCAGCATTTGCTATGCAGGCCAGGGATGACGGGAGTTATAGGCCCAAACATCCAGCTTACCTTGCCTTAAGGTTTTTATTGTATTTATTTATTTGGAATTTTTGTATTCCAAATAATTTTGGAATACAAATAATAATTTTTGCCTTGGGACGGCTTCCAACATCATGAACAATCATACAGATAAGTACATATAAAATCTGGAAACATCCTGGCTAAAAAATTTAAAACCAATAAATAATATTAACAATTATTAAAATAACATTTAAATAAAATAAAAGTATTTATAAATACTTTTATTAAATACATCAGTATTTGAGAACTGATGTTTAGCTTTGAAACACAAAGCTAATGTAAAAACGTCCTTGCAGTCCAGGGATGGGCAGGGAATTGACCTGCAAATTTTGGACTTCTGCTTCTGGTGTTCCTGGCCATTGGCCAGGCTGTGAGGAGGTTCCGGGAGCTGAAGTCCGACAGCCGGACCTCTCCCTTCTGCCTGCCCTGGGTGCTAGTCCAGCTTGCTTCTTGCTGGCCAGCCAAAGGGCTCATGCAAAATGTCCGGTCAGTGGTCGAGCGGACAACAAAGCATGGGATACTTCTGAAGAAGCAGAAGGCATTCGATCGGGACCACATGCATTCTTTCAAGCTTGTCCCCTCCTGAGAACATCATCCTTTTTAGCAATAGGCAACCATTGGCTGTATTGATTTTCTCTACCACACAATAGCCAAGGTCCCTCCGACACACCTGTCATGCCGACGATTGCTGCAGCAAGTTGGCTGGACTGGCTCAAGGACTTCGAAGGTGAGGACAGCAAGTGCCAAGACCCGCTGCTGCCTCCCGAGACAGCAAAGCCAGCCGAAGTCACCGCCACTCATTCCTGAATTATTAATTTTTTAAAATTATTAATTTCTATACCACCCATTTGCTTTGTGTGATCGCACCCATTCCAAGGGTTTTCTCATTCCGGCTCAGGGTACGCGGCTGTTCCTTGGCGCGCTCAAGTCTTCTGACTCGGGCAGGTCATCCGAATCCCTCTGGGCTCTGCTTCCACATGCAGTGGCATGACGGATGGACATCACTCTATGCGGGGCTTTCGCTGCAGGAAACACATGCAAGGAAAAGGAGGCTGTTTGCAGCGTGGGTGTCCTTTATTTATTTATATTGCAATTTATAGCCTGCCTTTTTCCTACAAAGGGCTCAAGGCAGCTCACATCATTCTCCTTGACCAAGTGAACAAAGAATGCATGGAAGTCACATGGAAAAGCAGCTCAGCCTCCTTTCCACAGACAAACAAGAGTGTATCATTTTGTGGGGCGGCTCACAACACCCCTACCCTACCCAATGGTCAGGTTACACTATACAGATCTGGCGCAAATAGTCCAATATGCTTGCCAAATTGGTTAAGGGCACTTAAAACTACAAACAGCCTTATTCTCTTTCAATGGGCATTGGTCTCCGTGCCCAATTTTCTGAACATACAATAGTTTACCTCCAAGCCATGACAAAACAGTTGCAGTGCTTGGGCATAATAGAAACCTAGCGGAACGGAAAGAACCAGCAGAATACGGGTTGGATCCAACACTATAGCAGAGGTTGGATGGTTAGAGATGGCTGGGCTTGTGGGCCACCAACATCTGGAAAGCCTGTTCTCCACCTCTACGGAAAAAAACATACTGGAGGCTACCACTCCATTCAGCAGAGGCAATTCAAGCTAAAAATCTGAAAACAGGAAATATTCTTACACGGAATGTCTCTGAAAAAGCCACAGCACGAAGGATGTGAGCAGCCTAAGTGTTACATCTTGCAGAAAAAGGTGATTTAGCATGCAGACCATGGCCTGGGGTTATGTAAAAATGGCAAGAACGTTGCCATCGGTTCAAATGTGAGTGGATCACTACCAAGGAAAAAGAACATCCTTTCAGAGGAGGCGACTTCAATCAAGAAAGGTTGGGTTATTCACAGCACAACTGTTGTTTATGCTGAAGTAAAGGTAACCCATCAGAGAGAATGCCTGTTATTAAGAAAGGAAGCGTCACTTCCGAGAAAGAGCAAGTCCTGCCAGAATCAGAAACACTGACCTTTTGGCCAAAAGAACACACAGTAAGTGTGTGATGCATATTGAATCCAACACTGAAGCAACACCTTCAGATGCCGGACTGCTATGGGGATGAGACGACCACCGGATTTCAAAGAACTATCTGCCAAATGGACGAAGGGGGGAGCAGAGGAAGTGCATTCCCATCCTTGAACACACGCTTTCAGAGTCTACAATTGTGACGGCAAGTGATGAAGATCTAAGCATTTTTCACAAGTTGCATCTAGTTATTTGCCTACAAATTCTTTCAAATGTAAACCCAAAATGGCTAATGTACCAAACATGCTTCCTGCAGAGGAACCACTTCCTTATCAGAGAAGTATTAAAGTGGCTAACATCATTTAAAAAAAATCTAAGAAAAAAACCAAGAAATTGCAGGCCAATAAGTCAGATATCCATTTCAGGTAAAGTTCTAGAATGTATCAAACAAATCTACTGGAGAGCCACATAGCTTCTGCAAAAACCAGACTGGTCTCACTATCCTTTAGTATACATTGAGAGGATTAGCCAATTCTGTTATTCAGAATATTCAGGGTTATAAAGCAAAAGCATTTGCAAAGAATCCTCCAATGTGACATGAAAATAGCTAGTGAAAGTCAAACGTGCCATGTTGCAGCAAAAAAAAAAAGTTAACTTCTCGCATACACTGATACAGAATAAGCTGGCAGTGACAGAGTAGGAAAGCCGATCTTGGGATTACGGTGGTTAGGTATACTGAAACTTTGACCCAGTGTGTGGCAATTCTGAAACAGGAAAGATTTAAGTGCAGGGCTATTCATTAGGAATAACACAAAATTAACATCCTGCCTTTATAAATCAAATTTATGGCTCCACTGGTGGCTGGTATGTGATCTCTGAGACAAGATGTTGTTCTGGGCTTTTTAGTTTTGGGGAGAAAAAGCAGAGAGATGGAAGGGCACAACAATACAACTAAGTAACAGGCCACTTACCCACCCCGCCAACAAAGTGCTTCTTCAAAAAGTACCTCGACTACAAAGTAGTAGAACATGTGACCCTGTCTGTCCACTGAGGCTTTAAAAAAATTACCCAAAATGAAGATCGTCAGGGCCACTGATTATTTCTATGGAAACAAGCATGGGATGGTGGGTAGTGTAGTACAAGGCCTGTGGGGCGGGGAGGGTTCTAGTCTCCACCCACCCTGGAGCTCACAGGGTGACTTTGGGCTGGTCACCGCCTCTCAGCTGAACCTGCTCTTGGGTTGTCGTGAGGATAAAATGGAGCTGTGTGAGCCATCTTGGGCCCTTCCCAAGAAGGAAAAAAGGCAGGATACAACAGCGGCTGAAATATACAAGGCCAAGATTGCGACCAAACTCTGGCCCAGTTAGCTTGGAAATTCTCAAAGTTCAGAGGCTTCAATACATAAACATACAAGCATCTGTTTAGGCCCTTTAATCTGTCCAAGACAGTATGCCAAGACACAAATGATAAAACATTTTGCATTTTTACAGCAAGAAAAAAAAAACAAAAAACAAAAAACCTACAGAAATGTATAAGGAAGTTAATTTTGTACATGGGATAAAATGTTATAAATTCAGGACAATGCACTGACACGGGTCAACTCCCACATTTCTTGTTGCTTTTAAAAAGTTCAGATGTGTGGCCAGGCAGTCGAACGGCTGTTTCTTCATCGAAAGGGATTTTTCCAAGTATCTCAAAGGGGGGACTGCAACGCATCTTGGAATGTCCTCAGAAGGCTCTCATTTTGTGGTGACAGAATTAAAAACCCCAGAGTCCTTTCCATCAGGAGGAAAACTACTCAGTCATCAAACTTGATCTTCTTTCCTTGTGGCTTATGGTCACCACCACCACCTCTGCCTCCCCGGAAGCCACCGCCTCTGCCTGAGAGAGGGAAAAACACACCAATTTAAAAGGGATACAGCTCCGAAAATACTCAGCACATTGCTGAACTATGGATGATGAGTCCTGTGAGGCTAGCTGTGCGTTTACCTCCAAATCCGCGGCCACCACCCCTGCCACCGAATCCTCCTCTGCCACCGCGGCCGCCTCTGCCACCACGGCCAAAGCCGCCACTGCCACGTTGTCCGTCGCCCTTGGGCTTGGCAAAATCAAGGGTCACTTTGTTTCCGTCAATCTCCCCATCTTCCATGGCTTCCTTTGCTGCCTTGGCATCTTCTGCAGAGCTGAAGTCCACAAAGCCAAATCTACAGAAGGCAGAGAATGGTTTCAACAGGAGAAACAGGGTCAACTGGTTCTTAACGAGGCATTTGCAAGGGTTTTCTCCATTTGTTAAGGGGGGAAAAAAGCACGGCACGTTTCACAGATGCTCCCCCTTCACCCAGTTTGTGCTGCTGCTCATTACTTTAGCTGGATGCCAAGTTCAGGCTGCCATTGCACCAGAGAGCAACTGCCACAAAGAGCACAGAGCAAATGATGGATGGCATTTCAGGAAGTTCTTCTGAAATGTCAAGTTTGGGCTCACATTTAGGAGACCATGGAGGTCTTCCGAAGCTAGAATGGGGTCAGCCTCAGATTTTGGAAATTCTGTGCAAGGAGGGTGTGATACTTGGCTATGGATGTGTGATTCTCAGAGGCCAGGGGCCAGACACTCTCCACCTTGGCTTCTACTAAGTTTCTGACAAGGAGGACCACCAAGAGTCTGCATACTGCAAAACCCCCCAAGATGGGAAAGACCCCCCATCCTGGCTTTGCTCTCAGCACGCCTGACACCACTTTGCTGCAGGCCATGGGATTTGCAGGCACCAAGCCTACAGTTTGTCCTACAGCAATGACCAGTCTCAATTTGAAGGCGACAAAAAGCAGCCACAGTCATTGCTGCAGTTTTAGTTTTCTTCTCGTGCGAATCCATTGCCTGCCACTGGTTTAGAGCAGGAAGGAGCTCAATGAGAAGTCAAGGGGAGCTGTATTCTAAGTTGCTTCAACAGAACCACCCCGCCAGTTTAAAATTAAAATTATTCGAGATCAAGCAGTGGATCAGCAAGAGCACTGGATGCTTTTCTGTTCCAAAAGCTTGTGTTGAACGAGGCACATTCAGGGTCTGGTTTTTACACATACCCTTTAGAGGAGCCGGTGTCTCTGTCAGTGACTATTCTTGCGCCAATGGAGCCGTCAAACGACTCGCGCAGCGTCTCTTCAGTCGTGTCTTCAGACAGGCCTTTGACAAACAGTGTTTTGCTTTGTTCTGAACAGGAGCACAGAGTTTCAGTACTGCAGCTTATCAAGTGTCCCACCGACCCCATGTATTTAGTTTGGACACTGAAGGCTACTTACGACTAAATCCTCCTCTACCACCGGAGCTTCTGTTTGGTCCTCCCTGATTGCTGAACTCTAACCTGATCGTTCGGCCTTCAATCTCTGTGTTATTGCAGGAGTTCATGGCTTCCTTTGCGTCCTCAGTTGTAGCAAATTCTACAAATGCAAAACTAAGCAGAGAGAGGCTGGGGTCAAGCTGGGAAGTAACGGTGACAGCAACCCACACCATTTCAGCTGGGTGGCTAATGCCCTGTTTATTCCCCCGACTATCAAATTTGCTTACCCTTTAGGCCTCCCCTGGTTGTTCTGAGGTATCCTGATTGAAGAAGCTTTCTCAAAGACCTCCTGAAGAGATTCTTCTGTTGCATCATATGAGAGGTTGTTCACAACAAGGGTCTTTGACTCACCTAGGCAAGAGACGGATTTCCACATTAAACATGATTTTGGAGAATAGATCTTCACTTGTTATGAACAGTAGGAGATCTTAAGCCTTCAGTTAGAAGGGAAGAAGCACCACTTTGGTGGCTTTTAGGCAGATGCATTTAGGTAGCATGTAAATATTAACAAACAAGTAAAAACAGACATTGGGAAACCTTTCGTTCTTTTCACTGCAGGAATGAGAGCAAAAGCACTGCTCAGCCCGCAATATGCTTAATTTTGTAGGCCTCCACGGGGTGGCATTTTCGTTGCCATGATGCTTGGGCTTATCCTACCAAGCTGGAGACCAGTTGCCACAGGAGCCCAATGGGGGCAGTTTACCTGCTTTCCGACTGTCCTGCTGGCTCTTTTCACCCGTGTAGTCAATGACAATGGCACGGCCTTCAATCTCCATCCCCTGCTTCTCCTCCAGTGCTTTCTCTGCGTCTGCCTCAGATTTAAACTCAATGTAGGCAAACCTGGAGAGCGGGGAGAAAGTTTGGTTCAGGAAGCCTCTAATTTAAGGAATTCTCTTTCAAAGAAACTGTTTCAACAGTGATAATAGCATCCCACCAGGAGACCAATACGAACCATCCAGGGAAGTGGAAAAAGCTACTTATACCAGTGTATCCTGGGGTAGGACAGTGACAGTATAAGAAGTGGCCTCTACAAAGAATCTTGTAGGCAGAAGGTCAGGCCTTTAGGATGCCCTGAACCATACTACATAATATCCTGTTTATACATTTGTTCAGACTGTTACTGAGCCCAAATGACACAACAGTGAACATCACACTACATTCAGAGTAGCTACGTACCCTTTGCTGTTCCCATCCTTGGACACCAGCCTGACCTCCCGAGCATTGTCAAATACTTCTTTTAATTCTTCCTGGGTTACACTGTAAGCAAGATTCCTCACAAAGATGGTCCGTGCGTCTCTCTCTAGGAAAGGGAAGCCATAACATTACTGAGGTGGACCAACCCCTTTGAAAACCCACGTTTCTGGAAGCCAGGAAGGGGTCAGGTAAGACGCCCCACCAGAGACCCCTGCAGTTAAGAGCTGCTCTCAAGAGCTGCTAAGAGGCTGCAAGTACAGCCGGTGCTGCAAGGGGAGCATCATTCTAGCAGAGTTCAATGACAGACTACAGTCTGCCAGTCCTGAATCGCCCTGGTACTCACCTTTCTTGTTCTCTTGGATGCTCTCTTTACTCTTTGCTTTTTCCAGCTTCATTTCCAAGCCCATACATTTCTTTCCATTGAACTTAAGCGCTTTATCCAGCTCAGCTTCCGTGGAGAAATCCACATAGCCAAACTTCCTGCACCAGGGAAAATTTAGTTCAAGCATTGACTCTAAATCTCAAAAGCATCGACTCTTAACTACCACAAAATCAAAAGGATACATAAAGTTGCCTTAATGAGGCCGCTGAAAGCTGCTAATGTGAAAACCCATTTCCACTCAGCCTCCCATCCTAGCAACCCTGGTGCTGGGAAATCAAACCCCTTACGCCGCTCAGTGATCCTGACTGCCACAGTGCTTTGGGACTGTTGAGAGGAGAAGTGGCTTTGGCCCCAGTAACTGGCTTTGGCCCCAGTAACTGGACAGCCACTGCGACTACAGTAGGAGCTCAGGGCTTTGCATTCTTAAGGAGACCCATCACTGTGTCAGATTTTAGATGAGACCAACGTGCATTACTTGGAAAGCTAAATGATATATAATACACCAGCGAAACAGATCCAGGCAACAGTAATTTACACCTTATAACAACGGCTTTACTAGCAGAAAACACATTTTACAGTGCAAGTCTTGCTTTAAAAACCAACCACCTTATTTGCATACAAAGCAAAATAAATGCGAGTCTTACTTTGAGTTGCCAATTCTGACATCTTGGACTTGAAGGTCTTTTTTGGCAAAGAAATCTCTGATGGCGGCCTTTAGTTCTTCGAAGTCCTTGTTTGCATTCAAGTTGCCGATGAAGAGGGAGAAGGCAGCTTCTAGGAAGTTAGTGGAACATTAAGGAGCTGTACCAACAACCTAAGGAATACCTGGAGTGAGGGCTGTGTTGAGCCAGCCAGCATTCCTGCACATCAGACCCAGGCATTTTCAACACTGCGCTGGCTGGTCTTGTGGTTAGAGCACTGGCCTGGGGACCTTTCTAACTGTGTTTTTATCTTGTGTTGTGAGCCGCCCAGAGGTGCTGTGCCACAACTGGGCAGCATACAAATGCTTTAAATAAATAGGAGCACTGCACACATCTCACTAGCATTCCTACTTGAAAGCAAACCCTGGAAGTACTCGTTAAAACAGTGCAACCAAGACTTTTCAGCACCACAACACAGACCCAAAATATTCTCATCCCTTTCTTCTCTCTCCTTCACTCTTCTCAATTCTTCTGTATTCACAGCACCCCTTAGACTAACAAAAGGCCTGTATACAACCGGGATGGGCACGTATTTAGAAATAATGCCTGAGGCAGTGGATTCCCAAAAGCTTCCCTGCCAAAATGTGCCAAGCTACCATTAATGGGGAAGGATAAAGGACTCTATTATTATCCTGAGAATGAAAACTGGCGATCGGTTCCATTATATGGGACTTGCAAGCACACTGATGGGTGGCTGGGGTGGGGTGGGGGGGCTAGCCTCCTTTTGTGAAAGTCAAACCGATTCCTAGCTGCTGAGCCGCAGCACAAGACTTGTCTCTTGGTGATGTTAACAGCTTCAAACCACATGGGGAAATGACCTGCTTTCTACTGTCACCCACAGGTTTTATGTGAAGCAAATGGCAGGATGGGAAAGGGCGCTCTTGGCGGGAACCTCTATTAACTCAGCACGAAGCACATTTTAACATCTCCCATGGGCTACTCACCATCTGTTTTCTTTCTCTTAGCTTCTGGAGTGCCTTTTTGCTTGGTCATTTCCTTCTTTCGTTTTCCAGGTTTCTCCTGCACTACTTCTGTGCAGTATGAAGAGACACAAGTAAGGTGTTAAAAAGATTACACAGGAAAGAGATATAAAGAGAGTGCCAAAAAAACAAGACTGCTGGATCAGGACTTGACTATCTTAAGGAGTGTTCATGTGTGATTCGGATCACATCATTTCAGCGAGAAATCATCATTTCCAGCATTGAGACCAAAAATAAAGGCAATTTTACAACTTGAAAGTTTTGGTGTCTAAACTGAATTATTGCAGAAGCTGGCAGCAGATGGCCATGCTCAACTCACCTTCCTCCTCCTCGTCCTCCTCCTCGTCCTCCTCCTCATCATCATCGTCCTCCTCCTCCTCGTCATCCTCCTCCTCGTCGTCTTCCTCAGACTCTTCCTTAGCAACTTTTGCTGGTGTTGCCTTTGCTTGTGCTGCTTTGGCAAGCACGGCTTTCTTTCCTTTTGCTGGGGTGGTGTCCATGGGCTCATCCTCCGATTCTACAGCCATTTTAAGATCAAGAGATACCCTCAAGAACTGTTCTCCTTTTGCTCATTGCCTTCCCTCCTAACAGAAGAGTGAGCACTGGTTACAGCTCTTACTGCAAACAGGCGTAACAGGCAAGCCAGTTTCTGCCAATATGGTGGCATTGGGCTCGGCTCAAGAAGGGGAAAAATACCACGGGGCTGCTCAAGGCGGTTGGGACTTGTTCTCGGACTCATCAAGAAAGCAGAAATAATGGCTGCGTCTGCTACGGGAGGGTGCAGCAAGGCCCAGCACATCAGCTCATACTGGAGACATCACGAGCTCAGCATTAAGTCCCAGTACTCATCATCTGTGCTGGCAGTCAGGCACTGAGAAAAGAGGACCTCTCTGCCCAGGCAGAAGCCAGAGTTTTCACAGAACGCTGCGGTTCTGTGCCCTCACAGCAGACTAGACTCAGACAGTCCTGCTTTTATCTATTTGATCTAACAGAGGCAAGTGCACCTTCTGCCAGGTAGGCTGCCCCATCCGTGCAGAACTTTTGCTGCTTTTCCACCCCACTGTTATCTTTCACAACTTTTTAAAATGCAAAGCGGAACATCCTGTATACATTTCCCACAGCCAAACTGACTTACCATCTTCCTCATCATCTTCATCCTCATCTTCCTCCTCCTCCTCAGACTCTTGCTTGCTTGATATAGCAACCACAGTAGCTACAGGCTTTTTCGCAGGGGGCTGTGACTGTTTTTTCACTGGGACAGCAGGCTCGGCATCAGACTCATCTGAGGCAAGCAATTACCCGTAATTAATAGCAAAGTGACGCTGGAGCAACTACACAATAGTTACTGAGCCCCATCCTGAAAAGCAAGGAGCTGGGAACTGCCATTCATCACCTGGTCACCTCAAGGATCTACAGCTGTGAAAAATGCAGGCCAGCTCCACCGGGGGGGGGGGGGGTAATTTTGAG
Organism: Varanus komodoensis; assembly: GCF_004798865.1. Taxonomy (NCBI): domain Eukaryota; kingdom Metazoa; phylum Chordata; class Lepidosauria; order Squamata; family Varanidae; genus Varanus; species Varanus komodoensis. The sequence continues at coordinate 2,256,726 of NW_025336508.1, forward strand.
CTGCAATATCCCCCCTGATGGACCACGTGGGGTAACCCGTCACTCCTGCACGGCTCCTCTAGAAAGAGTCGCCTCTCCAGTGCGTAGAGTGCAAGCCCCCTCCCCAGCACAGGGCAACGGATGAATATCCACAACACTGTCTAATTCTCTCAGATATTAAGCTGCACTGTTTACTGTTTCCAAGCTAGTAAGCTCCTCTTTAAGAATCTACCACTTTGCCCGGCCCAATTCACCTTCATCCTCATCACTATCGTCCTCTTCCTCATCATCCTCTTCCTCATCGTCCTCCTCCTCTTCACTCTCTTCTTTTTTTGCATTCTTCCCATTTTTGGTTCCTTTGGCCGGGACTGGAGTCTTTTTTGCTGGAGTTGCAGCTGCCTTTTTGGCTGGGGTAGCCACTGCTTTTTTGGCTGGGGTAGCTGCTGTCTTCTTGCCAGGAGTTGCTGCCTTTTTGTTGGGAGTAAGTGATGCTGCTTTTGCTGGGGTAATTACTTTTTTCTGAGGAATTATCTGTGGGAGGAGAAATGTTTCAGTCCGCTAGAGGGTGCTACCAACCACCTTAAGGAATACCAAAATGAAAGAATATAATTGCCACCTATGCCACCTGAGAAAGCGATACTGAGCACACTAACTTATTTCTGAGTAAACACACACTGGACTGAGCTGGAAGACAGCCTCCAAGTACTAGGAAAATCTAACCTACACCACAGAATTAATGAAGAACCTTAATGGCCCTTCAAAGCACCGTTAGGAGAGAGAATACTATCATGAGGATGGGGCATAAGATGAAACGTTGGCAGGAGACCTTCATCATGTGTCCTTCATGTCCTATAATCTTATTTTTGCCTGCTTGAAATTTGATTTCTCAGCTAAGGAAAAAATTGAAAGGCATCTTCACATATGAAAACTATAACTACAACCTTATAGCTGTAGCAGTCTCCAGATCCATTTCAGGGAGGATCAAGACAGGAAAGTCAACTTCACCTAAATTTCTTTTCATTGCTTCTGTAGACTAAATCTTCACAACCACACTTAGAAATAAGATTGATTTTTGCTGTGAGGAACAGCATTCAAAACTACAAGACTTTATATACTGGTTTTATTGATATCAAAAAAGTGGTGAGCCACCAGTCTTATTTATTTTTAAATTTATAGGCTGCTGAAGAGGGCTAAGAAGTGAACAAGATAAGAAGTGAACAAGATAAAAGATCAACTTAACTAAAACTGAACTGAACATTACATTTTGTTGTTGTAGGGAGAGAAGAAACGGAAAAAACTCCAATTGCTGGTAGTAGAACAAGATCTTACAGGCAAGTTGTTAAAATCAGGTTTTAAAATACCTACAGAAAAGGACAGTTTTTGCCTGGTGCCTAAACGAAAGTAATGATGGCGCCTGGCCGACCTCTCTAGAAGTCCATTACAAAGGTGGGGGAAAGGCCACCAAAAAGGCTCTTCTTCGAACTGCTATCCCTTTCATACTTCCTTTAGGATGCTCTTTCAGAAGGACCTCATGCCCAGATCTCAATATAGCATGAAGACCCACTTTATTAGTGGCCCTGAAGATGCAAACTCTCAAACTAGACATTAAATGTCCACCTTTGAGGAAAACAGAAAAGCCAGATACACCTACCCTGATATAGAACTTTTAATTTGTGCACTTTTTTGGACAAAAAACAAGCTTCAATACATCTCATAACAGCATGGCTATTGCAGGTGTTGTAGATTGTATTAAATGGTTCTGCATATTGCTTAGGCAACAATGCCTTCTTGGGCTTCAGTGCAAGGCTCTGCAAGTGTAGTTTATGTATTCAAGCCCTGGGGGAGGAGGCAGCCTACAGAAGTTTTCTTCTGTTTTCTTCACACTTCTTCCTACTGCAAAATCAATTTTTCTGGCAGAAGCAGCCACAACCATATGGCCAAGTCTCACCTCTTCCTCGCTGCTTTCTTCTTCTTCTGAGGAATCCTCATCTTCACTATCATCCACTTCCTTGGGAGGAATGGCAGCCATTTTCTTTGGCTTAACTTGATTTTTAACGTTCTGTGGGGAAAAAACCCATACATTAGGCAGGTGCCTGCTTTTTCAGATCTGAAAATACTATGATTTGCAAGGGCCACAGAATTGCTGAAATGCAACTGCAGGTAATAGGTACCTATTTGAAGATTCCTAAAGTATCACTTACTGACAAGCGTCCCCTCATGTGTTCCTGTTGCAACTGCTAAATTCTTGCACTTGTGTAGCCCCTGTATCACTGCAGAAACTCCTTGACAGTTCCACATGTTCAGCAGTCAGTAAAGCAAGGGGGAAAACAGGCAGTCAGATGCTGGCTGCATGAGTGACCAGGCCCATGCTCACTCTTCTCCAAAATATTGAAAGGCGAACATACAACTTTTAACAGGCGTTCTCTTGTTTTACAAAGGATCACCTTCCTTCAACTTGCTAATGCATAAATGCTCAATAGGTTACTTCCTTTATAGTACAGTAACAATTCAACGAAAGATGGGCACTGTGAAGCCCCACTCATTTCACAAGGTGTTACTCAAAGCACGTGCTCACTTCTTCCATCTCAGTCTTGCCTTTTCCCGAACTGCATGTCGTTTAGGCACTGACTTCACAGAACACAATGCGCACCTTCAGTGCCACCTGAATACCACCCTGCCATCACTGCACCATCACACAAAAAGCAGACCTGAACTTGGCCAGCGTTTCATGGGCCAAGACAAGGAGGTGGCTGGCATGTATGGAGCCACTTCAGGACAGCCTTCTCAAGCCTGGTACGGCTTCAGATGTACTGGACTGCAATTCTCACCAGACTTAGCCAGCATGGGGAAAGATGCTCAAGTACATTAAGTAATTTGAAGAATGTTTTCTGAGAACAGCAAATTGGGTTCCCAAAAGCCACCACGGCTAAGTGGTAGAACATGTATTTATGTGCGGAGTGGCCCAAACTCAATCCCCAACGCCTCTAGTTAAGCGTGGTTTCGGTAATACGGCCGGGAAAGACCCTCTCTGCCCCAGGCCAGCCTCCTCGGCCAAAGATCTTACTCAAGATTTCACCCGGTGAGCGGGCGTGGGCGCCCTTTTTACGTATAGGGGAGGGCTACAGATTAACGGAAAGCTCAAGCCCAGCATGCGGGAAAAGCCAAGCCGAATACCCAGCATCCATCTCGCGGAGGAGGGACGGGAGGAGCCCCAGGCCGTGGCGAGCTTCACCTGTCGTGCCTCACGAGCGGGAGCCAAGGAAGCAGCGGCTGCCCAAGTTGGCACCACTCTCCTGCGACAAGGGAAGCGGGAGGAAAACGGCCGCCGGAGCGGCTTGCCCGCCCGCCCGGATAAAAAAGGGAAGACGGCGAGGCCTTCGTTGCACCACGTGGACCCAAAGCGATTGCCTCCCCCTCCACGTGCGTTCCACACACGGCCGGAATCACGTGACTGGAGGAACGTGTGCGCACGCGCTCCAGCCGCAGCGAGCCCCCCCCCCGGGGGGGGAAACCCCCCCGCCGCCTCCTCGTCGCGCGCGCTGATCGCTGGTTGGCCAGCGCCGGCCCGAGCGCGCGACGTCGCGCGCATTCAGGCTGGGGCTCGTCGGCCGGGACCGCCTAGAAACCCCGCCAGGCGCGCGCGCCTCCTTTCTCCCTCAGTTCCCCTCCAAGCCCGCTTTGAATAGGAGAGTCGAGGAGGGGGAGGGGTGCCTAAGAAGCGCCGAACGTTCCAGCGTGAGGCGCGCGTGCGCCTGACAAGCCAATCATAAAAAGGGGCACAAAAAGACTGAGGGTGGTGCAGATGGGGGGCCTTGAAACGGCAACCCCTCCTTAGTCTCCCTTGCTCTCTCGTGTTTCCCTCACAGATGCGGGGGGGGGCTGGAAACCGCCACGCGGGCGAGGCCGCTCGAGGCGCCCCCTCCCGTTTCGACCGTTCCTCAGAGGCGCGAGAGGGGAAAGGAGGGCGGCGAACATGACGAAGGGAATGAAAAAGAAAGAGCCACCATATTCCTCCCCGACTAGGCCGCGCGTCTCACCTTGGCGAGCTTCACCATAATGGCGGCGGAGTTGTCCGGATGTTGAGCGAGTCCAAAGAGGCACCACACGCTCCCAGCGCCTCGCTCGAGTCTCCGCCTGAACCGAAAAGAGCGAGGTCGACGACTAGCTTAACTCTTTCTCCCGCCCCACGCTCCCGCCTCAACCAATCGGCGGATATATGGCCACCCGCCCCGCCTCCTCGAGAAGATGGACGACCTCTCTTCGGGCTTTCCCGGCGTCGGCGAGTCAAGCCGATGGCGGCTAGCCCCTCCTGACCAATCCGAGGACGCGCCTGAGCTGGAGGCGGGTGGAGGGGGCATGACCAATAGAGAGGCAGCGGTGGGATGTCCGCACGCTGTGATAGGTCTGTTCTGCAGGACGGAAGTGGCGGAAGGGAGGAAGTGGAGCACGTGGCGGTGGCCTCCGTGTTCACCCACGTGGGGGATGCTGAATTTGCGTGTCGACTCTCCTGTGGGCTTTCGGTGTTCGTGGCCGTGCGGAGGCGACGCTGGGTGCCTGAGCAGCCTCGCGCACGTCTGCCTGCGAAGCAGCCTCGCCCAGCACTCCAGGGTTGCCTTCCGAGTAAACGTGCATGGCCCCGCGCGTGTTTCGGATGTGAAATTCTGTGCATACATGCTCGAGTCGACCGGGGCTCCTCGTAGGGTATCGCCCCGGGGGGGCGGGGGTTGCAAACGCTGAAAGAGAGAAGGGGGGTTTGAGGAGCGACAGAGTCGTCTGCACCTGGCAATTCCTTAAAAAAATAAAAAAGCAATATCCAGGCGTGGAGGAGCAGTCGATGAAGCGCTAGAACTGCTCCGTTCACGAGGCGGCTTGGTTTCAGCTCTTGCAGCGTGTTGCGTAGCAAAAATAACTTTGGAGAGTTTCTGCTTTCTTGTCCCTGGTTGGGGTAAGTGCGTCTGGGGGAATCGTGTCACTCTGCCAAGCAGAAAGGAGTATCAAACTGGGCTTCACGCAGGCCTTTTCCCCACGAGTACATCAACGACTGACATACACATTCACTTTCCTAAGGAGGAAGGACAGAGCACATGGCTTGCCTGTCGGATGTTCCAGGTTGAGCCCTGCTGGCATCTCCAGGCAGCGCTGGTGAGTTCGCTGCAGCTCCTTAGTACAGACCAGGCTTCTCCAGTGATTGAATTGGGCATGCTGAGAATTGTTCTCAGGCACATTTGAAGAGCATCAGGTTGGGGAAGGTCAGGGTAAGCCATACTGAGCTAAGTGGACAAAGGTTTGAGGCACTTAATAGGTTCAGAGAACATGGTAAACACAGGCTGGAGACTTGAACCATGGGTGGGTGTTGAAATGTGTTGGCTAACATGGGCGAACAACTTACAATTCACAACCCAACAGCAAACCATGACTTCTCTTCATAGGTTATTTATGGTTAAAATGGCTTGTTAACACTGAGTTCAGACAACACAATACCCCACAGTCCGACAACAACCTGCAGTTCAATGGCAACCCTTGCTCTGCCCTTGAGTGGGGAATTTTCTTTTTTTCCAACTTGTCCGTAGTAAATTGCTTCCTCATGTTCTTTCGCTGTGCTGTGTTTGTAAGAGAAGGTGTGCAACATGTCTCAGTCAACCCTGTGGCTGTGATTTGGAACCAGGCTTGCAAGAGAACCAGCTTTTGACTCTTCAGCCTGTTAATTCCATCTTATTTTGGCAATACTTTAGGAAAATACAGGTCACCATTACCGTATTGTCTCACACTCCCTGGAAATAGCCACCAACATGCCTTGTGTTTGCTGCTGTGACTTTAAAAGAATGCTAGCTAGAAACAAGCAGAAATTCCCCATGTGCCTCTTAGAAAGTCCTCACAGGGAAACTTTCTCCACTTTAAAGCCTAATATCTATTGAGGCAAGGCTTTCACTTTGTTAAAGAATAAGGTATCATTTTCTCAGCCACCCCCTGTGAATCATTTAGTGACATTTGAATTTCCTATTTTGATTTTCCACTTGTTCTTGTATTAGGCAATTTCTGTCATGTCTCCCCTTATGCATCCTTTAAAAAAAAGATGCCTCTTCGATCATTGTCGTCCTCCCTGGCTGTGAAGTCGCTCTGGCCCCTTGACCCTTTCCACCTCTTAGACTGCCTCTGGCATGTGAAGATGCCTTGCAGAACTGGAGGCCAAGTCTAGCAACACCCGCATATCAGACCAGCAATTTTTTTTTAAATAAGTTTTTGTATGCCGTCCCCTCGCCATATAGCCTCGGGACGGCTCACAGAAATAAATAAATATCATACAAATACAGTTAAAAACCCGAAAACACCCTGGCTGCACGATTCAAATCAATAAATATTAAACATTGTTAAAATATTGTTTAAATAAAAAGGTCTTAGCCTGGTGCCAAAAAACAAATAACGACGGTGCCAGGCGGACCTCTCTGGGGAGCGCATTCCACAGATGGGGTGCAAGGAGCGCTTACATCCATATATGCCCAGCCGCCCCCTGAGATCTGCGGGAGAGGCCCTTCTCCGGGAGCCCTCCGTGAAAGAAATTAGGAGGGTGGGTACTCGGAGGAGGGCTTTCTCAGCGGTGGCGCCCAATCTATGGAATGTGCTCCCCAGAGAGGTCCGCCTGGCGCCGTCGTTATTTGTTTTTTGGCGCCAGGCGAAGACCTTTTTATTTAAACGTCATTTTAATTGTTAACAATATTTGCTTATTTATCTGGCCAGGGCGACTTATTTTATATTGTATAATTGTATTTTATTTTAATGTATATATTTTAATTTTTACTTATGATGAATTTATTGTTGTAAGCCACCCCGAGGCTTCGGTGAATAGGGCGGCATAAAAATGTTTTAATAAATAAATTATAAATAAGGCCCTGCTCCGGGTGCTTTGCTTCCTGATGTCTCTCCCGGAGGGCTCCCAGAGGAGGGCCTCTGCTGCCGATCTCAAGGGGCGGGAGGGCAAATATGGACGCAGGCAATGCATCAAAGGCAGGTACAGTCTCTTCCGTGCTGCAGCCTCCCTTCAAGGGTCTCAGAAAGCATTTTCGCCTGCTAAGCTGGTGCTTTGAACTGCTAAGACGGAGCAGGTTGACTCTTGGACCTTTTACATGCATGACTAATGCTCTTCCACTGACCTTTGCCAGCTTCCCAGACAAAGTAGGAATACTGAGGTCTCTTTGTTTGGGGTGAAGAACAAGTTCCAACTTGGTTCTCTTGATAGGAACAGAAGCATCTCGCAGCCAACCTGTGTGTTGGGGGACAGGACTCTTCCTCTGGTTCTGCTACTCTGCCACCCCTCTGCATGCAAACTTGCTCTGTTCAGACCGACGGTCTACAGCAGCCTGGCAGTGCTGGGTGGGGATGATGGGAACTGTAGTCCAGTGCACTCGGAGGGCACCAGTTAGAGGAGACTGGTCTGCATCCCTCAGCAGAGTCTGAAGATTTATTATTATGAATAACATTTATAGGCTACTCTGTGACAGCATTCTAGGACAGCTCACACTATGTCTTTTAAATGGAGTTAAAAAATTCAGTAATAAATAGCATAAAAATATAATGCAGTTTATGAACACAGATAAAAGAGAATAAAACTAAGTGAAGCTGACAGACTAAAAGTTCGAGAAAGTAAATTTTTGGCAGGGACTGAAATGACACCGACGTCAGTGCCAGGCGAATGTGTCTGGGGAAGGTATTTGGCTCTTGGTGTTCCTTCTCTGCAAAGGCCCTTCTCTGTTCAGCTGCCTCATCTTTCTTGGGGACCTGGAGAGAAGGACCCCCAAATAAGATTGCGTGGTCTGGGTAGGTACCTGTGGATGATGGCAGCCCTTAAATGTGTGACTTTAATGTTGCAAAGAGTCATAAAGATCAAAACTGACAGCTTGACTTGGGAGGCCTCCAACTTAAGTGTAATCTGCAAGCCCCTGTGACAGCTAAAAGGCATTGATAGGACAATTGTCCATCTCCAGTTAGACAATGAATAAAGGATATAAATGAAACGCAACTTTTGCCTGGGGGGCTTTGAATTGGGTGTGATTCATGGATGGGCAAATGCATCGGGTGTTTGGCCTGCCTTTGTTGTAGCCCATGCATCCTTATTTTTAATACTTGTCCATTTTGTAATGCAATAAAATACTGGGTTGTGTAGTATTTTATTACTACTTTACATTTATGTCCTGTCTTTCTTTCTCTTGCAAAGACCCAAGATGGCTTACACGATCCTCTTCTCCATTTTACATCACAACAACCAGGTGAGGTAGGCCAGGCTGAGAGTCCACAGCTATCCAAAGTCATTGAGTGAGCTCCATGGCTCTGTGGGGGCTTGATCCTTGATTGCCCAGGTCCCAGTTCAATGCTCTAACCACTAAGCCACACGGACACTTATATTACATGTGTCCTCTTTGTACTCAAATTTCCTGGAAGGAAAGTATACTGCTATGCTTATTTTCACTTTTTCAGGTTTTGGTTTTGAAATTGTATAAAACAAAATAGGAAAAAAAATTGTGGGCCCAAAAATGGATTGAGAGCTAATGAAAGTGGTGAAGCGTGGACTGTGTGCTCATGTTGGCCGGTCTCAGCAGTCATTTCAAAATGAAGTTTCTGGGTTGTTTCTGCTACGTTTATTTCCTTGGCACCTCAGAAGTAATTTACAATCATAGTGAGATGAAAATATATAGAAAATCTAAGCCAGTATTAACAATGAAAACACTGTAGGTGACATGGCCAATCAAGAAGCCCAGTCGAAGGCCTGACAAACGGTAAATTTGACCACCTCACAGAAGCTCGGCATCGGGGCAGCTCTCCCGACTTCCAGGGAGACATTTTAGCCATTTTTAAGTGGGCCCTGTGCGCCCACAATCAGTTCCCCCAAACTGTTACGTGGGCAGGATGGGAGACGAAAGCATACAAATCAGCTTTCAGCGGGTGAGCGGCCGTTCCGCAAACATGCCTCCTCCTCCATTCCAGAGCCTTGCAGGTGGTAAAAACCGCCAGCACTTAAAAGGGGCTCAACGATTCAGCAGATCTCCGCCTGCCAAGACGGCAGCGAGCGGCCGCATCTTGCAGGACTGCCTCAAAAGACAGGCGGTGGGTGCCTTGCAGCATTCTCGGAACAGGCTCAGGAGGAAAAGTTGCCTGCCTTTGCTGGCGGGGCATGGCAGAACCTCCACCCTCCTCTGCTTGCCTCCTCTTCCCCTGGCAGGGTGTAAAGGCAAGGCCCTGCTTGCCCAGAGTCATAAATAAGTGCGGTGTTTCCACGTGCCCTCCCTGGGCGCAGGCACCGTCTGTCGGGACCGTGTGACGAATGCCGGGGCCAGTGAGCCAAGGCCCCTTTCCCCCACCCCACCTCCAGTTCTATCACTCATAGCCCTTTCCCCTTCTTGCCGCCACTCCCCTTTCTCGTGGCCATTCCTTGCGCTGCTCTCGCTTTGCATGGCCCTTTCTCTTGCCCTGGCCTCCCCCTGCTCCAAACAAACAAGGAAATGCAGTGGACAGAAACTTGTTTGAAATGCACGGCTGCTCGTTTGCATGTATAGATGCCGAATTCAGAGCAGGAACTATAAAATGCAGCACAGCTCTCTGTAGCTTGAAGGCTGCTCTGGCTGGCTCAGTCTCTTTTCCAGGAACTGGCTGGAAGGCCCTGTTTTTATTCTTGATGGACCGTCATCTTTATGCCAGACCTGGGCAGGTGAGCAGCTCGAGAGGATCCTCTGGTGTCTGCCCTTCCGGCGGAGCATTTTTTTCTGTCCAAGAGGGCAGGTGGCCACCTGGAATAGCATCTCTGCCAATGCTCCGAACAGGTCACTTGCGAGGGGGTCTCTGAAGTGAGGCCTCTAATGGCAAGGGATGCTTGGGCGGTAGGTGTCCGCTCCTGGGACACGAGGCTTGGCAGAGTGCCCCGCAAGGCTCGGCGGGAGGCCGCGTCTGCCGCTGGCAGGGCGGGCCGGCATCTCTCCCGCTCCATCCCGCCAGGGTGCAGGATTCGTCTGGCAAGTGCGGGCTTGACGCTCAGCCAGCTTTGCATTTCCACCGTGCGTGGCCATTCCGGAGGATTGCTGCTGCCGGCAGTCCCAGGGGCTGCCGCTGAACATCCCTCTTGTGTGCTTTGGGGGTGCCGAGGCCTCAGTGCGCACAGCCCACGAAGCTGCTTCCAAGTCTAGCCAGCAGGACGATACGTGCAGCTCATTCCAGTGGAACGGAGCACCGGACGGGGCTTGGGTTCAAATTTCTCCGCGAACACAACGTGGGCTGAAGCAGCCAGCGGCCGTTTCTCAGCCTAGTGTACTGCCAGGGTTCGCAGTGAGGCTGCAAAGCCTGCATGAGTGCTGGGGGGGGGGGGGGCGCACATGCACCCCCTCTGCAATCCTTGGAGCGGGAGGGCAAAAGCACGTTGGAAGCACCATTGTGCCAGGTTCTGTTTCAGGAGAGGGCAGTGCACAGGTGGGCCCCCACTGAGTCCGCTCTGTTGCCGTCGCCCCCACCAGGGACCCTCTGCAGTGGTGGGGAGGGCCGTATCCTGTGCAGGTGAGGAGAGGTGAATTCTGGTGGCTGGGAAGGGCTTCTCCAGGGAAGGGCGCAGCTGGGGGCAAGATGGGGCCCTCCCACAGCAGCTCTCCTTCCACGCCTGGAGCAACAGGCACCGGCACCCACGTCCAGAGAACTTTCCCTGCAAGGGGAGAACGGTTGCCATCCTGGCCGGCTGGCCCGGCAAGATGCCATGGCTTGATGGTCTCAGGCGCTGCCGAGAGGTCTGGGAGAGCGAGGGTCCCCCGCCCCCCACCTGCTGGCCTTGGAGGTGAGCAGGCAGGGCGGCCGCTTTAGGCACGTTCTCAAGGACGGCTGACTGGGGCTTATCAGAGGTGAAGCAGAAGGGAGGGAGGTTGCGCAGGAGGCGCTTACTCAAGGCCAGGCTCCCAGGTGGGCAGGCGCTTCGCAGGACCATCTGGGAGGTGCAGCCGGTGGGAGGCGACCCTGAGCGCCGGGGTTTTCTGGCACGGGCCAGGCCGCCCTGGCTCTTCACCCCTGAGGAGGTGTCCGCAGAGGCGGGCAGCCCAGCCAGAGGATCAGCACGCAGAGAGGAGAGGGCTTGCTTCCGGAAGGCCTTCCTGAAGGGATGGGGCCCAGGCAGGTATTTGCCTGGAGGCAAATACTAGATTGGGTTCTTTTTGTGGTTGATACGGGTTCTCGTTTTTTTATTTTTTATTTCTTGGTTCGCTCCCTGCAAGCCGTCCAGAGACTTTTTTAGTGATCGGGATGGCATACAAAAACCTTAAACAACAAACACACACCGCTCTGGGCATGCTCAGAGGTTCATTCTGGTGTGTTTCGGGTCAATAAAGAATGCTCTGCTAGGGAAGCCATTTGTGGCTTTTGAATGCTCAGAGGAGCAAACCTCAGCTTCACCTTTTGCAGCAAAGGCATACAAACAGAATACATTTAGCGTCTCTGCCAAGTGCATGTGGATTGCACACAGTGTATGTGCTGGGAATCTCGGTGTGTGCATTGTGTCCACCACCCCATGGAAGTAATCGGAAGATTTGGTATGATTTCATTTAAATCCAACCCCAGTAATTTCTCAGGATAGCCCCACTGGGAAACAATATGCCAGATTCAGTTGGGGGTGCTCGATCAGATGGGGAAGACAATTCTTACTTCTGTCCCCTTTTCCAGACTGAAATAATATTTATGCATAGCTCAAAGGTTTCCACGAGATGGCAAGAGAGAGCTGTTTCATCTTTTTGGTGTGGAGCCTCACTGCAACAGGATGGGTACTTAAAAACACACACACAAATGAAACCCAGCATAAAACAGCAATGTTGTTTTAAATGAGGCACCCACTATTCAACTGAATACACTGTTAAAGTGGTTTTAAACTAGCAAAATAGCAGGCAGGTTGCCTGGAGCCTGAGATGGGGCAGATAACTGAATCAGCATTGGCACAACTGATGAGTCTCTCTGCTAAATGCATTGGAGAGGTGGGAGGAATTTCTTCTCACCTGATGCAGAAAAGAACAAAACTCTATATTAGAGTCCTGGTTTTAGCGGATCTTCATAGGGACCGATGAACACTGTCTCCAGGATGGTGGTCGTTTATATATCATTAAAAAGAGGAAATGTCCTCTTTTCTGATGGTGCAAGAGAGGATACCCATTCACATAAAATTTGCATTTGCTAATATATGGACACAGAAATGTGAAAATAATGGCTATAATTTCAACTGAAATGCAATCTATATCTTACCCTGGGACCAGGGGCTGCGTGTGCTTGTCAAGTCTGCAATCCAGGTGATATTTTTTGAAGAGCAACTGCACGGCTCTTTTGCATATCCTTCTGGTTCAGGGTCTGGGGTCGAAGGCAGGCAAAGCTGAGGACCCTCGGTTTTGTGAGTCATGGGGGAACATTTGGGGACAAGCCAGACCTGCGTGTAAGAGACAAGCTCCAGCTGAACTAGAACAGAACCAGCCTGCTGGCACGAGGCGTTAAAAAGGTGGCAGAGCAGCTCTTAAACTGAACTCTGGGAGAAGTTGACCGAAGCTGGGAAGCATCTCTGGGGGATGAAGATGGCAAAATTTCTGAGTGCAAGAGGCCTGAGGGTGAGGCATGGGAATGGATAAGCGATGCGCAAAATCACTAGGATTCGCCAAACATCCTCTTGCTACTTGGCTTGTGCCCAATTCCCTTTTTTGTGATTGCTGCTCACTTTGCAGGAACAGGAAATTTGCAGAAACCGAGTAGCAATTAATTGGGGAATTTCTGCAAATTCCCTGAGTTGCACCAATTCATTCCACAGACTGGGACTGCAGGTGGCGCAGTGGTTTAAACCACTGTGCTGCTGGGCTGGTTGATCGAAAGGTCGCCGGTTTGAATCTACACAACGGGGTGAATTCCCGTTGCTCCGTCCCAGCTCCTGCCAACCTTGCAGCTCGGAAGCCTGCAAATGCAAGTAGATGAACAGGTACCACTTTGGTGGGCAGGTAACAGCGTTCCGTGCACTTCAGTGTTTAGTCATGCCGGCCACATGACCAGGGAGACTGTCTGCGGACAAACGCTGGCTCCCTCGGCTAGGAAATGGAGATGAGCACCGCCCCCGAGAGTCAGGCATGACTGGACACAACGTCAAGGGGAAACCTTTACCTTTATTCCATAGACTAAAGTGGGCCCGATTCTGTCAACTGAGGAGATTTGTACAAGTTAGGAAGTGGATGCAAATGAAACTGGGAATCAGGAACAGGACAAATGAGAGCAACACTTTTGACAATACGCAGGTATTTTCAGTGAGCCTCCGGCTTGCACTTTGGGCTCCGAATGGGGCATGCATGCAAAGAAAAATGGAATGGTCACTCATCCCTACCAAGGATCAAACTGGAATATACGCATGCCAGAAACATCCGGGGAGGGATCACCATGTTTCCATGCAGATGCTTAGAAGTCGCCAAAGCAAAATCAGAGGCTTGGAATGACTGGTGCAAAGGAGATGAAATGAGCATGATGAGAACAGGGTGGAAATGGAGAACTGGTGGGAGACGGGAAGGGCACGCTGGAATATAAACCAGGACGGAGAGGGAAGGGCACGCTGGAATATAAACCAGGACAGAGAGGGAAGGGCACGCTGGAAGAGGCGTTGCTCACTATGTTAAAGAGGCCATATTGCTGAACAGACTAGAAACCTTCAAAGGGCAGACTTCTCCATAGAAGTGATGTGGGGGACCATACTGGGTTTCCCAAGTAATTTAGTCCTAGGAAAATCAGCTGCGCCCCTACCTGGAGTACGACTGCCTGGCGACGGTGATACACGCGCTGGTGACTTCCCGCCTAGACTTCTGTAACGCGCTTTACGTGGGGCTTCCCCTGAAGACGGTCCGAACACTTCAATTGGTGCAAAATAGAGCTGCCAGGTTGCTGACGGGGATGGGGCGTTATGCTCACATGACTCCAGTTCTCCATCAGCTTCACTGGCTGCCCATTGAAGCCCGGGCCCAATTCAAGGTGTTGATTATGACCTATAAAGCCCTAAATGGCTTGGGTCCGGGCTACCTGAATGAGCACTTACGTCCGTATATGCCCGACCGCCCCCTGAGATCAGCGGGAGAGGCCCTTCTCCGGGAACCCTCCGTGAAAGAAATTAGGAAAGTAAGTACTCGGAGGAGGGCTTTCTCTGCGGTGGTGCCCAACCTATGGAATTCACTCCCCAAAGAGGTCCGCCTGGCACCGTCGTTACTGGTTTTTCGGCGCCAGGTAAAGACCTTTTTATTTAAACATCATTTCAATTGTTAAAACATATGATCTGGCCAGGGCAACTTCTTCTTCCTTCTCTTTTCTCCTCCTATATTTTTATTTACTTATTTTATACTGATAATTTTAATTTTATATTTGTAACTCAGTGTATTTTTTGTATTTTTGTATTTAATGGTAATTTATTATGTGCTATTGTATTTCAATGTATTTTATTGTGTTGTAAGCCGCCCCGAGGTTTCGGCAAGGGGCGGCATAGAAATGTAATAATAATAATAATAATAATAATAATAATAATAATAATAATGCTTTCATTCCCCAGAACAGGATTACTCAGGTGCTCTTGAGATATGAGTTGTGTTCCGATGATTCTGAGGAACACTCCAGCTCACACAACTAGGCCACGTGTAAACGCTGGCATTCCTGGAAGTGGATGCTCACCTCGGCCCTCTGCATGAAACGGCACCGCTGGATGTTCTGCCTGCAGTGAATAATGCAGATGTGAATTTACTGCAGATCAGGCCAAGAGCAAGATTCCACCCAAGGTATCTTCCAGTCCAGCTTTTCCCCACCAGGTGCCTTCCAGGTGTGTTCGATGGCAGCTCCCGCCATTCCCAGCTGCCCAATTAGCTGGGAATGATGGGGTGTGTAGTGCAACACATCTGGAGGAACAGGAAGAGCTGCCCTAGTGCAATGAGGATTGTCACCAGTCACCAGAGGAAAGCTTTCCTGAACACCCGAAAGGAGCCCGGAGCGCCTTAGCTTTGAGCCCGAGCGGATTGCCGTGGAGCTGGATCTCGGGCATAGACCAGTCTTGGCTACACTCCCTTGGTGTACGGTCTGGGAGGACTGAAAAAATCCAGATGTTAGGCGATTTCATTTCCCCCTATCTATTACTGCCCCTTAGACGGAGCTGCCATGAAAGGCTTTTCTCATGCCTCTCCTGCCACAGGGAAACCAACAAACCCTCTTGCTCCACTGTGGAAGAGGTCAGACTTGAAGCTGTAAGAGGCTTCCACGAGATGCTGGGAGGCAGCTCATGGATTTTCTCAAAAAACAAAACCAAACCCTTGGTACTTTCGGTGTCACCGACTTGGATTAAAAACCAGGTGTCATTGTGGCATGATGCAGAGAGACTTGCAAAGCAGAAACAGAGATCAAACATAGACCTTCCTTCAGAGAGGTCTGAAAGCTTTCCACTTTCCCAGCTGGAAATTGCAGCACTGTTTTGATGTTTTAATACGGCTCTGTTGCTTTTATCTTTTCCTGTATTATCGAGTTGAACCCGGCCTTCACCCAGCGGGACTCCTGCTTGAGTGCATGGACTTCCCTCTCTCCTCCTGCAGCCTCTCACCTTCCACAGAGCCGCTCTGCCGGGTCCTTTCGGCTTCAGGGCATCTTGGAGACAAGTGTGTCAATAAATCCTGCACTCTGAGCGATCCGGGAGAGATTCCGGCCTCCTCTGTGTGACAGCCTTTCAAGGACTGGTCGAGCACTATCTTATCTCCCCTCCGTCTTCTCTTCTCAAGGTTAAATGTGCTCATTTCTTTCCTCTCTCCTTTGGGGGCTTTGTCCCCAGTCATCCCTGTTGTCCTGTTCTGGACCCTTTCCTGCCCCACATGCCTGCCCTAATGCCACCCCATTGCAAAGGGGAAATCCAAGCTACAACTTTCTAATCTTGGGATCCTCGGCACACTTCTGATCAAGTGCTCCGAGGGGATGTTTCACCGATAATCAGGCATCTTGCTTTCGGTCATTTGCTCATCAACAGAATTGGATTTTCCTGTTTCCCCAGCTTGTGTTTGCATTCAGAAGTGCAAACTTGTGCAAATGTGCCTTTCTGAAAATGGATAAGCCCCTTCCCCCAAATGTGCAATTTATGTTTCATCCCATGGGAGAAAACGCACATTCGCAGTATGTATTTTTTTACTTATTTCTGTTGCAGTTTTCTGTGGATAAGCTTGCAATCCATTCTGGAAAGAACGAGTCGGGGGAATCTGGGAGACCAGAAACAAGGCAGCCTTCTGTGGAATCCATGCAGCAAAAGGCACAGAATTCAATGAAATCCAAACTCAGCTGAATCCCCTTGTGAATTTTCCCAGCAGCCCTCAGACGCAAGCCTGCCTTCTCCAACCCCAATGCCAGGATCACCTGTGGCTCTTGGGGCTCAAAAGACCGACCCCCCCCCCGACCCCTGCTTGCTCCAACCAACGAGACCAGATCAAGCATTCCCCAACAGAGAGCTAGCGACTTAAGATTCCTCTGCTGATGGATCAATCTATCTGCAAGATTTATATCCCATTCCATATTCTGGTAGAGAGATTCTGGAATGGGGAACAATAACAAAACAAAACAGATACAAAGAATAACATAATATATTAAAATGGGATCCATAAACCATTGGTCTGGTCATGGCTAGTCATCCGAAGAAGGCTTCTTGAAAGACAGAAGTTTTCAGGAGGCACCAAAGCAATACAGTGCTCCTGACCTTGCTGAAGGCTCTTCTGCAGTGGGGCTGTGGGTCCGTATGGCACCACCAGGAGAATGTCCTCTAACGGCCACAGCGATGGGGCAGGTTGTTCAGGGAGGAGGTGCTCTCTCCTCCCAGGTGTCCTGGTCCTAAATCTCTCAGGACCTTGTACGTTAGTCCTGGAACCTAAACCTGGCCCAGCAGCAAAGGGACAGCCAGTGGGGCTCCCTTGCAAAGGAGATTCCTGCTGAAAAGGGGCAGCGGCTGCATGCGGAGCTAGTTCCGCGGTCTGGAGCAGCCTTGAAGGCAGCCCTGGCTCCAGCACATGGCCCCCCACCATCCAGAGCCGAGCCGGCCGGCCCCAGGATCCCTGCGGCCAAGTGCTCTCTGTCCAGGAGGGGCTGTAACTGGAAGCCAGTTCAGGAGGGTGAGTGGCATTGCAAGAATTGCTGTCTGTTCCAGGGACAGTGGTGGAATTAGGACTATGGCCCTGCTCCTCGAGAGGAAGTGCATCCCGGTGAACCCCTCTCCTGCACCCAGGAACACGCGCCCAACGGATGTCTCTCTGGCTGGGATTCAGCTGCAGTTCATTGGTCCTCATCCAGGCCATTAGTAAGGCTAAGCACCGGTCCAGGATTTGCACAGCCTCTCCGGATTCTGGGGTCCTAGGGCGACAGAGCTGTGTGTCTCCAGCTGGCTGATGGACCCCGTTTCTGCAATTGCCTCTTGGCCCCTCTTGCATTTGAGCGACTCACACAAATGACCACAAGGCTTAAAGGCCCCCTCACGAAGCTCTCATGGGGCCGGACTCGAGACCCAGTGCGCAAACACAGATTGCTTTACAAGAAGGCGTCCAAGTTCCTTCTCCAAAAACTCAGTGGTGCCATGGGACAGGACTTTGGGGTGCAAGTCCAGGGTCCCAGAGTGCAAAAGTAGAAGGAAGGCTCAGAGTGGCTTAACCATGTTTTATTGTTTTTAGCCTCAGTTTTTCCACATATAAAATGGGTCCATTATGGAGCGAGCACAGTATAAATGCACCTGAAACAGCTGTTTGGATGCAAATGATACACAGTGCTCAGGTCAGTCCTGGAAAGATCAATGTCCGAAGATCAATGTTTCATTGTCCTAAGACTTGAAGGAGATGAAGAGTTTAGTGGGACTTCCGTTTGAAGGTATCCAAGTGAAACATTTTACCACTTCTTGCTTTTAAAATAGGCAGTGAAAAGAAAGGCTGGCACAAATGTGATCATTTCATATGAGTGTCAGAAAAATTAAAGGGGTCTAAGCTGAAATTTATTCTTTTCTCTCCGAACAGGAGCCTTTCACAAGGGGAAATGGGAAATTTTGTGAGGCAAAACTTCTTCAGGAGGCAAATGGGTGATTTTGTTAAAAGCATTAATAATTCTCACCGCTTTTGCCATCTTGTTCCTTTTAAAAAAGCTTCTTGAAATACTTGTGTGTCAGGCTATTACCTCCCCCAAGGAAGTTCTAGAACAGTGGATATTTGGTGGCTTTATCAAATTAATAGGTGGTTATTGGCAAAAGCTGTGGGAAATTAGTTGCAAATTGTGGGAATTAGATTGTAAAAAGGAGTCACTTGCACCAACAGATGTCCCTTTCTCCCCCTTTTCTCTCCCATAAACTGTGAGCTTCCTGGGGCAGGGATCTGTTTTCCTCAAGCATATTGATGGTAGTTATTGCTGTCATTAGCCACATAATTCAGTTGGTTCAAAATAGAGCTGCCAGGTTGCTGACGGGGACGGGGCGTTATGTTCACATGACTCCAGTTCTCCGTCAGCTTCACTGGCTCCCCATTGAAGTCCGGGCCCAATTCAAGGTGTTGGTGATGACCTATAAAGCCCTAAACGGCTTGGGTCCTGGTTACCTGAAGGAGCGCTTACATCCATATATGCCCAGTCGCCCCCTGAGATCGGCGGGAGAGGCCCTTCTCCGGGAACCCTCCGTGAAGGAAATTAGGAGAGTAAGTACTCGGAGGAGGGCTTTCTCTGCAGTGGCGCCCAATCTATGGAATGCGCTCCCCAGAGAGGTCCGCCTGGCACCGTCGTTATTTGTTTCTCGGCGCCAGGCGAAGACCTTTTTATTCAAGCGTCATTTTAATTGTTAATGTTATTTTTATTTTAAAGTTTTTTGGCCAGGGCGACTTATTTTATATTGTTATTTTTTGTATTTTAACTTTATGTTGTGAGCCGCCCCGAGGCTTCGGCGAATGGGGTGGCATAGAAATGTTTTAATAAATAAATAAAATAAATAAATTAATAACTAAAGGATTCTTTGCAGGGTGATCACGGAAGCAGTATAAAAAGAGACAAAGCTGCAATGGCGCAGGCTTCTTGCTGCTTTAGGGACAGAAATAGCAGGCAAGAATACCAAAGAATCAAGCTTGGTTAAGCCCAGAAGGGTGGAGCAGAGGTGAGCATGCTCAGCTGGGATGCTGGAGATCTGGGTTCGAGCCCCTGCTTGACCGTGATTCTCGCTGGGTCACATTGGACCGGTTGTCCTCATGCAGTCTGGCCTACCTCTCAGGGTTGTTGTGGGTGCGAAACGAAGAGGAGGGGAGCCATGGACACTGCCTTGGGTTCCCTGCAGGAGGAAAAAAGGCAGGATAGAAATGCCGTAATGAACACATCACCCAAGCAGCTTTCCTCAGTGCTTTTTGTGGGTGTTCTATGCCGATGTGCTGCCTATGCCCCACAAAAATGTAATAAAGCACAGAAGGTCCACCTTTGGGTGCCTGTGCCAACCAACGTGGAGCAGATGCTTATCAAAACTCTCCTTGGGTGCAAAGCCTTTCTATTCCCGGGCCTTTAAAACAGGTTTTATGCAGCAAAGGGATCTGCTGCTTTATGAAGTTACTGTTTCCTTAGGTTTATTTATTGTTATTTATTGTTAGGTGCCCTGGAAATTGGATGAGATCTTACTTCTTACTTTTATTACTGAATTACTTGATCAGGTTTTATTATTATTATTTAAAATGTTGTTGTTACGTGCTGTCAAGCCATCGCCAACCCTTGGCCACCCTGTGAATGAGAGCAATCCAGTGGGTCCTTCCTTTAGGAAGTCCATCCTTCTCAAATTTGGTCTTTCTTTTCTTCTGCTCTTTTCTTTTCTTTCTTTTCTTCTCCTCTTTCACTTTCCCTGCCATGCTTGTCTTCTCCAGGAAGTCTTGCCTTCTCCTGGTGTAGCCCAAGGCTTATGGTCTCAGTTGTGTCGATTTTGCTTCTAGGAAAAGCTCTGACTTGATTTGCTCCAGGATCCACTTGCCCAGCTTTCTGTCAGCTCACAGTATAATAAACCTTTCAAGCTGCAAAATCGCCTGTGAAACAGTAGGAGATGTGGTAATTTTCCAAGTAACATTTTTTGGGGGGGGGGGGTTACTAATCTGCATCGCACACAGCCATTTTCTACCAAAGCGTGGCAGAACTCCCCCCAGGACACAACCTAGGAAAGGAAGGCTGTGTTTGGACCGAATATGTGCTGAATATGTGCCTTCCACACACACATTTGGACTGCAGCACCCAGAATTCCCAGTCAATGGCCCTGCTGGATGGGAATTCTGGGAGTTGTGGTCCAAATGCCTCTGAAGGCCCCCAGGTTGGGGAAGGCTGCTCTGGAGCACCTTTAGTGCTCTGGAATGATGCCTGGGAAAACACATGCCGGGGCTCAGAAATACTCAGAAATCCCATTGAATGAATGATGCCAGGGCTTCCCTTGTCAAGGCATGTATTGGGTAGTCATGCTCGCTCACCCCTGGAAATTGGTGGGTTCTTTGCAAGATGTCAGCACCTTCTGTGGCCTCTCCTGTGTTTCGCAGCCCTTTCATGGCCTCTTTTAGAGTGAGGTTAATGGGATATTTTCCTGGATGGCGCCACAACTCTTTAGGGAAGCCTTGACTGAAGTGTGAATTCTGCTCTGTCCCACAGCGCCACCTTGTGTTGCATAGCGGAACACGCAGGAATTTTAGAAAGGAAGAGGGGAAAAACCCCAGAAGAAAAACTTTCATCTGTCATCTGTCTTATGATTAGAAGAAGCAAATTGTTTTGCTGACTCAGACTGCCACGTCTAGTTGGATTTTCCTGGGTGCTCACTAACCGGACATGTCAGTGACCTTTTGCTGGTGTTTGTTTCCATCAAACATCTGATGCTTGAGTTGAACGTGGAGGTTCCATTTTGCGATTATGTCTCATTACTGTCAAAAGAGCATCGTCCTCCATAAATTGGTCTTCTTCCTTCTAAAAGAAGACGATGACAACAATAACATATTCTTTTCTCCACTAATTTTCAGCCTCTATTTTGTTGTCTGGACTTTGCCGTGAAAGGACATGATATAATCATTTTCCCCATCATGATCCTGTAATCAGTTTCAATTCTTCTGACTTGGTAATATACTGTTTTAACCTGCAGAAGATAGAATTTTTAATCCATCAATGTGCCCTCCTTAAGGGCAAAATTATCTTTGCAATCTTCTTATTAATTCACATCCTCAGAGTGTGGGTAGCATTTTAATATTACATGAAACCTCCATTTTCTCCTTCCACAAGCCCTGATGAGAGACGCCTTCCCATTATCTCCGCGAGGCTCCAGGGCTCTGTATTATAATAATATCTCCCCTTCTCCCCGTGTCTCCCAGTATCCAAGAGACACATTCTGAAAAGCAGCCCTTCTCCCGGAAGACATCCTGCTTCCAAGCCAGAAGTTCCTCGTGGCAAACCCGGGGGCCACACATTCCTAATGGCAACACGTAGATTCCCAGCGGATGCACGACACCACACAGCTTCTCTGGTCTCAGTGAAGCCAGGCATTTGCATTAAAATATGGTGGCAACGCTCTGCCAGCTGTGAAGTGGGAGCTCACATCCAAATCATCTGCACCACGGCTGCTGCTCCTGATTGCCAGAACTCTTGGCCTGGGTCCCGGACTGTTCTTGTGCGAGCAGAAGGGCAGCGCTTGCGGCACGGGGTGTCCTTGTCCTCCCCTCCCCATTGACGCCCCCGGTGCCCTCCAGATCTGCTTGGAAGGGGCCTCCAACCCACCGCACCAGGCAAAGATGGCTCCCAGATTCAGCATCCCAGCTCTTGAGGGCACCTGTTTCGTTTTCCTCCAAATTAAGCAGTCCTGGAATAGGTCTGCAAGTTTGCAAAAAATTCTTGTAGGGTGGAAAGCAGGTGGGAACACCATGCCACAAATTCTCGCCCGAATGAGCCACCAGCAGTAAAAAGCCATTGAAAAAGACACCGTCCAGTATCTTTCTCCAAAAAAAGGAACAGAGGAGGGCGGTGTGCCGAATGGCATGACCTTCCAACATTTTATCAGTGCTTTTTCAGTGTGAGTTGAGAGCAAACAGGATTGGAGTCGGATGCCCGGGCTTGCGGCTCACCGCGGCTGCCGGTCTGGCGGCCTTGTTTCCTTGTGGAAATGCCCAGCGCACATGAAGTACCATAAATGTTCCAAACTGCGGTTTGGAGGCTCTCCAGGCACCTGTCTGGCTTGCCTGCCTCTGGCCACCTGCGCGGCCTGTTTGAGGATGCTGCCCAGCGGGTGCTCAGGTGCTCTCCTTGAGCAGACCTTTGCAACACCTGTTTGCAAGGCTCTGCTCTGCCTCGAGCCTTTGTGGAGCACAACCCGGGCCCAGGCCCACCTTCTGCAAAGTGGTGCCCTCCAAAGTGGGGGACCACATCCCCTCGGAGCCCCGGCTGGTGCTTGTCCTGGTGACGCGCCGGAGCCAAGTAGTCGGGAAGCCTCGATGGCAGCCCGACAAGGATCACCAGGTCCGGTCAGGAAAGGCCCCTCTCGCCTGGAACCTCAGCAGTTCTATTGAAAGATCACCCAGGACCCCTGCAGTTCTTTACGACCGCATGTTCCCGGGTCGTGGTTCTCCCCGCCAACTACGAAATCACAGCCCATGTACAGACACTTCTATAACCTGCTGGTCACGTGCACCAATACAGAGTGTTACGTTCCAGGTAATCTGAGCACCATATCATCCTGGTGTCTTCAGGCATGACAGTGTTCTGAACCGATCAGAAATACTGGTAACAATAGTCTGGAAAACGTTTCTGAGGGCTTTATTGACCTGTCAGTTGAGTAGACCGCTGTGCAGTTTGGATCCTGTTTCAGCATGCAGAAGTGTCCGACGGAGGAACCATTCAGGGAATCTGGTTCGACAACTGCACTCGGCAGGGGCCTGGCTCTGCGGGACTAGATGCTTAGGTGGGCCCATTCAGAGACAAATGGACACCTTTGCTCCAGTTTTTCTGCAGCTGATGAGAACACAGGTATTTCCCCCCTGGTAGTGTTAGCATCCAGCAGCTTCTTAGCCCAGTTAAGAATTCCACCTTCCAGCAGCAGTAAACAGTGACCTGGCTTGGGATTGGGGTACCTTCTGAGAAAGGGGTGCAGGTTTGATCATATAACACAAAGGCACATGTAAGCGACCTTTTCCTGCCAGGATTTGTCTGAATTGTCCAGCAACAGCTCATGCTGAACTGGTGTGGGGCGGAGGGTGGGGCAGCATTTCAGTTTCTTCGGCTTGACCTTGAGGCAGAAATGCTTCCTGTTGGTTCATCTTTGGTCACCCTCGCAGGGCTGGCAGAAGACGAGAGGCGCCCCGCCAGGCTGGGAAAAGCTGGGCTTAGGCAACAGCACCTGGGTGCTTCAGGAGCCTCCCTTCAGACCGTTCAGTTCACTGGAGTGACTCGAGGAGACGGTGGCTCTGAGATGAGCCCTGACCGCTGTTTTATTTAGGGTTTTTCTGTGTGATGGTTTAACCCGCTGCTTTATCGGGGCTTCTTTCATTCTGCTAAAACCGGGCAGCTCACCTGCTGACCGGGACTGACATTCCCCGGCCGGTTCAGCGCCAGTGACGTGAGCTGCCGGGTACCGCCTGGGACCAATTCACACGCTCGTGACTGCGTGCAAAGCCCTGAATGGCTTGGGGCCGGCGATCCGAGGGAGCGCCTTTCTCCATGTAAACCCTGCCAGTCACTGGGATCATCACCTGGGCCCCCCTCTGTGCCCCCCCGAGTGAGGTGAGCAGGGAGATGGCAAGGAGCAGGGCCTCGTCCTGCACTGCACCCCAACTGTGGGATCTGAGGCTCGGCTGGCATTAAATTCTTCAGACACCTGCTGAAGACGTTTTTGCTCCGCTGCACTTAGGCGGGTGGCTCTGTTGGGCTTTGCTTTTCATGGATTGTTTTAAGGTTAATTAATTGCTGCTCCCATTTTACAACTTCTCGCTGTTACATTCTCGTGATTTTCAGTTTTATGGATCGTGTATATTTTGTATCATCGGTTGCTCCTTTGCTCTATGTTGCGCCCCTCCCCTTCTCAGTTTCTTTATCTTCTTCTTATTAATTGCTTATTCTCTTGGTTGGTCATTATGGGTTTTATTGTTATTGTTGCTTTTATTGTACTTGTTGATGTTATTGCATCATGTTGTGGGCCTGATTTTATGTAAGCCACACAGAGAGAACGGGGCTAATTGGGTGGCATATAAATCCAATCAAATGAAAAAAAAAAAGTTTCCAGTGCAGAAAGAAGCACGGCTGACACAGGGGTCCTTTCCAGGCACGGGCTTTTGTTGGCCTTCCAACATATTCCATTAAACAGCCGCAAGGCAGTGCCGTGGTAGGGCTGCCGGGGAGGTCGGAGTGAAAAAGAGGCTTTTGTTCCACGTTTTCAAAGGAGCACCTGGCTCTTCCTGCTCTATAACAGCTACGAAAGTGGCTGCAAAACCTAGGCAGGCCGTGGAGGGCAGCATCGCCGCAGTGAGGCCGGCAAGGGGACTCGTGCAGACGCCACGCATGGCTCAGGCAGAGAGTTCCTTGCTCGCTGTGCTTCACCCACGGAGCTCCAGCTCATGAGGAAGCTATTTGCTCTTGGTTTTTCACAAAGCTGTTTATGCTCTTGCTTGCACTGCACCGTCGTTAACTTGGAAAGGCCTTCCAGTCTGCTCTGCTCTGATACTTCTGCATTTGGCAAGCACAGCAGAGTGAAAAAGCTCTGCAGTGCGACTCGGTTGAGATAACCCAGTAACCTACGCTCAGGCCTTGAGTATGAGTTGAGAGTGGGTTGCTATTGAACCATGAGTTGCTGTTGAAATGTGGTAGTTGTATTGTCTGAACCTAGCCAAGATAACAACCCTGGCAAACTACCCCCCATTTCACAACCCAACAACAAACCATGGGTTGTTCATGGGTCATCCATAGTTAACCACCCATGGCTTGTTAGCACAGCTGGGTTCAGATAACACAATAACACACATTTCAGCCACATCCACAGTTCAAGGACAACCTCCGCTCAACCCATGCTTAAACTCTGAGTATGGGTTATTAGTGTTGTCCAAAGTCAATGGGTTGCATCTAGATTAGTCATACAGGAGACCCATTGAAAACAATTGGTTGTGAATTCAACTTGAGCATCCGCTGGGAGACTTTGAGCCAGCCACGGACTCTCAGCCTAACCTACCTTACAGGGACATGGTGAGGATGAAGAGGAGAAGAGGAAGAATATGATGTACCGCCCCGGGCTCCCAAGGAGGAAAGCCAGGATAAGAATGCAACACATAAAATTGAAAAAATAATGTGGATCGTACGTACCGGAGAGATTCGCCTGGCACTGCCCTTGATCTCCTTCTAGTGCCAGGTTAAAACTTTTTTATTTGCCAGATATTTTGATGATTAACTAAACATAGGCTTTATTGAAGTTTTCAAGCTGCTGTTGTGTTCCAAGTTGTATAAACCTTCTTGAGTTGCTGAGTCCCATCTATTCTGTCTTTACCGTTTTTATTGGTTATTAATGTCATTTATTCTGCTTCATATTGTACACCACCTAGAGAGCCCTACGGGGTATGGGGCAGCTTATAAATGACATTATAAATAAATAAGTCCCAGCGATGTCCATGCGTGGCTAAATCTGGCTCCTTCCCTGTATATTCTCCTCATCTCAATGGGTCTGCTCTTCAGTGTAAGGGGATCCCACCTCTCCTCCAACAGTCACCCCCAGATGTCTTGGAATACGATCTCCATCCTCCCCAGCCCGCATGGCTCTTGCGGCCCAACGCAGCCAGAGCCCATGAGGGTGGAGAAGGCCACTCGCACACAGCCGTCCCGACCACCCCGCCCCCATTTCCGCACCCTGGCCACCGATGGCAAAGCTGATTTCACCCCCCCCCCAAGACAATTTCACACCCCAGTTCTTTGGCAGGAGCTGCAGGCCCAGCACCTTGAGACACAGGACGGCGCGAGGGGCGGAGGGAGGAATCGCTGGGCTATGAACACCGCACCGGCTTATCATAATTGAAAGCTGACGGACAGACGGAGGCCAGGTGCCCCCCGCCCTTTAATGCCAATTGCGATTTCTCCGTTTTCCTCCAAGCCCTGCCTCATCGAACGTGGCACCAGAGAGCGACACGCTCATCTTAACAGTTACCGGCTGAGGCAGGTGGTTGGTTGTGGCGAAGTGGGGATAGGAGCTGTCCATGAGCACTGAAATCTGGAAAATGGGTCGCACTGCGGCGGTGGAAAAGGCAAGCACAGTGCAGACAAGCCTGCAGCCTGCTCAGACGGCTGCCGAAGGGCATTTTTCGATCAGCGTGCAAAGGAATGTCCCCTGCAAATCCGTGTTCTCTCTAGACCTGGCGGCAGTCATCACAGAAGCTTGGGATAACATCTTTTTTTATTATTTTGCAGTAACTGCTCACTGTCCCCTGTTCTAATGCGAAAAGGACTCAGAAGCAGCTTGGTCTTGGATGGACGCGTAGATGCTTTTAATCCCCTTTTTGGAAGAAAACGGAGGTGTTCAAAATGGTGCTGGAGGAGCGTTTTAAGAATACTTTGGACTGACAGAGAGAGAAAGGAGGGGGTCCTCGAACAAGTCAAGCCAGAGCGTTCCTTAGGAGCAGCAGCGGGAAACATGAGGCTGCCCTTCTTCGGGCGCATCATGGGAAGGCAGAGCTCCCCGGAGGAGGCCGCCATGCCAGGGCGCGTCGAAGGCAGAAGAAGAGAAGGGGAGCAAGCAAGTGATGCATCGACCGCATCAAGGAGGCTGCAGCCTGGACTTCCCAGAGCGGAGCAGGGCTGCAGTGGACGGGACTTTGTCCGTAGGGTTGCCCCAAGGAGGAAACGACCTGATGGCCCGCAGCGAAAGGGCTCTTCGGGTGGGATGCACTCCTCTTGGGCCACTGGTCACATCCTGTGCCTGTCTGCTGAGAGGCTGGATGCTCCGAGTGGGTGCCCACACACACAGCCCCCACCCCGGCTACTGCAAGGACCCCCAGCAGCGCTGTGTCTCTGCTCCCGCCTGCAGATAGGAACTCTTCGGTGCTCCTCTCATTAAAGTCGGGGGGGGGGGGGTTCCTGCAGCGTGTGCACAGATCTGCCACGGTTGGGGGCCCAGATGTGGTCTGGTGCAGGACCGATGGGGGCCCCTGTGCCCCCCATCCCACCCTGCGTCTCTGGTCCATCTCAGCCATCAGCTGACTGGGGTGGGAACTGTAGCCAAGCGCACCGGCCAGGGCCAGGTTGGGGAGGGCTGCCAGCAGGGGCCAAACTCTGCGGGGGCGGGGGGGCTCCATGGCCCTGCAGCCTTCCAAGCATCGTTGTCTCCCTCACTCCTGGAGGCAACTTCCGGCCAATCAACCTCCAACTGCATCTCTAGATACTCCCGATGGGTGAATAAATATGATCTGCAGGGCCGCTGAAGCAGGCAAGGAATAAGGGACTCTTCTGTCAATTGATGGAGTGCCATCTTGGCATTCGGGTCTGATGCCTCTCTGGATCGAAGGCTGCATCTTATTCAGCAAAGAAATATTTTCCGTAAAGTCAGATGCCTCAAAACCTCTTCAGGAGGAGTTTAGAGGAGTCAGCTACACGTCGGGGGT
Source organism: Varanus komodoensis (assembly GCF_004798865.1). NCBI lineage: Eukaryota > Metazoa > Chordata > Lepidosauria > Squamata > Varanidae > Varanus > Varanus komodoensis. The sequence continues at coordinate 2,284,313 of NW_025336508.1, forward strand.
GTGACGTGGCCAGTGCGTCCCTTCAGCCTGTGTTTTGGCAAGGCACAGTAGTTGCCCCTTTTGGACAGGAGGCCATTACAGGGATAAATGCTGTCCTGGAACATGGCTGTATGCGCGTTTTTAAAGGGCCCACCTGCTTCCTGGAAGTCAATGCGCGGTTGGTGCGAATTGATTCCCTGTGTGCTTTTGACAGGCAAAAACACAAATCTTTCAGCTTGGGAGAGATAAATGTTTCCCTTGCACACTGCAAAGGATGGAGGGCCTGCAGTGCTTTCGGTATTTGAATGGGTATTGTACGAACGCCACCAGGACATGGATACTCATGTGGATATTCGTCCTGCAATCCTATGCACAGTCACACAGAACAGAGGCCTAGAATTCCCAGCGTTCCGGCGGGTCAGGCTGGCCTTGTAGGCCTTTCTTCCAGCTAAACATGCAACTTTGGTCTGCTTTTGTTGATTTTTATGTATCGTTTGCAGAAAGCTGTATTTTCATGCCTTGTATTCAAAAACTGATTCCAAGCATGGAATGGTAGTGGGGGACAGGGGAAGAGAAATGTGAGTTTTGCCATTCACAGCATTTGGAGTTACTGATTTTTATTTGTTTTTTTTTTTATTTGTTTTTCGGCGCCAGGCGAAGACCTTTTTATTTAAGCGGCATTTTAACTGTTAATATTACTGGATTTTATCTGGCCAGGGCGGCTTATTTTATATTGTATTTTTGTATTTTTGTGCTATTGTATTTCATTGTATTTTATAGTGTTGTAAGCCGCCCCGAGGTTTCGGCAAGGGGCGGCATAGAAATGTTATAATAATAATAATAATAATAATAATAATAATAATAATAATTTTTTGTAATTTAATATTATAATTATTTTTGATTTATTGTTGTAAGCTGCCCCGAGGCTTTGGCGAATGGTGCAGCATAAAAATGTTTTAATAAATAAATAATAAATAAATAAAAGACCAGACTGGGGAAGACCAGGGTATAAGACAGGGCTGGGCGGCCCACCAGCTGCACGTGAGTCACCGCCTCTCACGGCGTCCTCCACGATCGCTCACCCCTGGGCTGATCTTTCCTTGCAGCTCCACCGACATCAGAGACTGAAGCAAAAACCATCGCTGTGCAGACTCCGTGGCTGACAACGGAGCCGTGGTCTTTCCACTCTTCTCCACAGATCACGCTTGGGAAAGGTGAGGATTTCACTGGGTTTATTTTTAAAAAATAAGACTATAGCAAAATGCACACATTTCTCCACGAGCACATGGAAAGCAGCTATGATTAAAAAGCCATCAAATGCTGGAGATAGTGAAAGAGATGTGTTTGCCCATCCAGGCAAAGGAGGTTAGTCCTCAGAAGTCTGGATTTGAAGCCCTGCATATTTGACCCTCTTGGGGTGCTGGATTAAAGTTTTCACTCTTGTTTTTCTGAGCAGTTCCTTGTCTTTAACGGCAATATGGCATGCATGTATAACACAATTTCTCTCATTCCAGGAATAGTGGTAGCTACTGAATTTGGCTGGCGCAAATGTTTGAGGATTTTGTTTGCTTCATCGGTTGAGAAGTGCTGTCATTTGCAACCCGGGATAGAAAGAACTTTTTTTTTTTAAATCTAAATGTGGAAGAACATGAGAGATTTATGCATCTATGTCTACTGAAATGCTGAATTAACTCTCCGAGATAGGAAGGGATTTGAGTGCACTCATTTCGCTCTTATAAAACCAAGTAGCATCTCAGAAGCAACAGTACCTTTGCTTTAGAATGCATTCTGATCTGAGTAATTCTTTCCTCTGGAACAAAAGGCCTCATTAATGGGGGATTATTGGAATTTTAAAATGTTCCCCAATGCCCAATTTGCATTGCTGATCACGGAAAAGTACATGAAAGTGCTCATTTCAGCAGTGGGTAGAACTAGCAGAAAGATGCTGGAATTGGATGGAAGGATGCTGAAACTGGGAAGGGCAAATCTCTAAGCTCAGGGGGAAAACCTTTTTGGGGTGGGTGGCCATGGGAGTCCCCAGGAGCCCTCTGGGGGCTGGTGGGGTGGGGTGGTAGCAGGTGGGACTGGAAACACGTACGCACTTTGTCCGATCTTGTCAAGATTCTGTTCCCCACCCTGAAGAATGCTGTTCCTGGATGCATGGAGCGATCGGGTGGGTGCTGATGGTGCTTTGACCCTCTCCTGCTCCCCAGGCCTGATGCAGGAAAAGTCACTGTTAAACCGTGGCAAAACTGCAGCTCGGGTGCACTGTGCATCTGGTGGGTGATCAGCTGAGCGGTGGGCGGAAGCAGGTGGGGCTCCGAGGGCTGCAGAGAGCAGGCAAGGGCCACGGACTGCCCACCTATGCTGTAGGCCGAAAGGTCTGCCCGCATTCACCAAGTGGGTATCCCTTATGTGGCGGGGGGAAAATCATGCTGCACATGCTTAGAAACAGGCCCTTTGATTCTTTACAGCCAAGGAACATAGAAACAGAGAAACAGCGAGTCAGAAGGGGTCTCCCGGGCCATCTAGTCTGACCCCCGACTCCAGCCGGCTTCACTCACGACATGCCCACCATGTGCATGTCCAGCCTATCCTTGAACACCCGCACCAGTGGGGCCTCAACCACCTCCTGTGGAAGCCCATTCCACACCCTCAGGGTCCTAACTCTCAGGAAGTTCTTCCAGGCATCATAGAAACAGAGAAACAGAGCGAGTCAGAAGGGGTCTCCCGGGCCATCTAGTCCTGGCTCCAGCCGGCTCCGCTCACGACATGCCCACCATGTGCACGTCCAGCCTGTCCTCGAACACCCGCACCGACGGGGCCTCAACCACCTCCCGGGGAAGCCCATTCCACACCATGCATGTCTTGTAGTGATGTAAGGAATAAAATCCCAGCGGTGACAGTGACGATATGGAGGCAAAGTACCAAGCAGTAACAGTTTAATTCGTTCTTGCAAGAGCGGGCGCCCACCACACAGGCAGCGCGCCGTTTTCACACAAGACATTGCTTTTTATTCCCTTTTCCCGGCTCGCAGACCCTTCCTCTTTTCTCCCATTGGCTGGGTCACTAAGAAGTTACAATCTTCTCTGTTCGCCTACATCATACTACTCCTTAATACGTTCCCCCCTCCCGCTCAAACATCCCATGTTCATGCTAATGAGCCCATTACCTATGAGAGGTGTGTCAGTTACTATTCATGAGCCTATTAAGCATGCGCACTACCTTCTAAGAGTTCAACAGGTCGGCTTGACCTTGAAGCCTCTCACTTGATGCCAACTCCTTTCCTAAATCAACATGGATGGAGGATGAGATCGGACAAACAGACCTTCCTCCAGGCTCATTACGGCCAGTTGTAAAAGGCAATCAATTTCCTGCTCTCTTCCACTGAAGGGGACAGTTTTACCCAGTGCTTTTTTTGTCATAGAACGCACTGGAACAGAGTTCCGGCACCTTTTTTCGACGGATTTTCCAAGTTTTAAAAGTAACTTTGAAAATTTGCTGTTTGGTCCATGTGGATTTGAATCGCCCTGTCGGCGGCAAAATCATTAAAACGGTGCAAGCGGGCTGCTTGTGTGTCGAGTCCGATGCGTGCGTGCTTTGTCCACACTGGTTGTGATGGCGCTGCTCAGGTTGTGGCGCTGCTCGGGTTGTGATTGGTCGTGTGGTTGTGCGCTGAGCTTACTGCAGGCGGCGACCATTATGTCTCGTCACACAACTGACGTGTGTGGGTGTGTGTACAGTGATTGACTACGTACGAAAGGTAAGTAATTTCATGAGTTCCGGCACCTTTTTTCTTACAAAAAAAGCACTGGTTTTACCACTGCCCCCCAACTTCACCCCCCTTGTGTTCTTCAGGACTTTGATGTAAGAAGTACTATTACTTTTATTACGACTCTCTGCACGGTTCTGTCCTCAGGCCTTTTGGCCTTAAGGGACTTCAATTATCCTTACCTAGCCCTGTATTTCACCCTTTCTTTGGTTTTTACCTTACCACTTGGTAACAGTAATTTTTCATTTCTCACAGTGAGACAGACCATGACTTGATTGCTGGACCCTGACTGGTAGCATCTCTTGGACGTGTTGGGAAGCTTCGATGGCAGCTGCTCTCTTGGAATATACCTGGAGTCACAAGCACCTGTCCAGGTGCGGGCAAAACTGCTTTTATCTGGTGAGCTCTACATTAGAGCTCCTTCCATCTCTGAGGAAGCACAGTCACCAAATCCGTGCAAACCACCTTCATTTATTTACTTATTTCTCACCTTTTTTCCTTCCAAGGAACTCAAGGCAGCTTACCTGATTCTCCTCCTCTCTTCAATCTTATCCTCACCACAACAACCCTGTGAGGTAAGCTGGGTGGAGAGTCTGTGACTGACCACAGCAGAGGCACATGGTAATGAACAGAGTGGAGGGACTTTTCCACTGTGCTGAGCAAAGAATCTTGCATCTCACACAAATGCAATTGCAGGAAGACTAAGAGGGGGAAATCGCATTGCACTGGCTTTCCAGTTCACTGGGAGATGGGAGGGAGGGGGCAGGAGAGCAACCCAGGCTGGCCAGCTTATCTTTCAAAGGTGCTTGATGGGCATTTCCAGTGCTTTTTTTGTTTAAAAAAAAAAAAGTGCCGGAACTCACCTCTTGGGGTCACACTTTTACACTAAAAAAGATTTTCAATTCACCAACTTTTTTTGAAATAAAGAACTTATTTACCTTTTGCACGTAGCCAGTCACTCTACACACACATAAACATAATGGTCGCCGCCGGCAGTAAGCACTCAGCGCACGACCACACGACCGATCCCAAGCCGAGCAGCGTCCCGAGCCAAGCAGCGCACTCACAAGCAGCGCGGACACGCACGCAGCCCGCAGGCACTATTTTAATGCCTTTTGCTGCCGACCTGCTACACCCGACAGGGCGATTCACAATCACATGGAAAAATCCGTCAAAAAAAGGTGCCGGAACGCCGTTCCGGAGCGTTCTATGACAAAAAAGGCCCTGGGCGTCTCTCTGGCAGCGTCGCTCTGTGCACCGGACACACGGAAGCCTCTCCTCCCACCCGACTGCCAGTTTAGCGCAGAGATACAAATTGCGATGTCGTTGGTCGGCAGGAAAAGTGAAGGAGGCTGGTTCAGGGTACACTTCCCATGACTTGTCCCTGAGTCAGGCGCTGCAAGGCTGGTCAAATGGCCAAGTGTCGATTCCTGCCAAGCACTGGTGTGATGGGAACTGCTGACATGCTGGTTCTCCCGCTGTGCCCCAAGGGGAGCCCCAGATGCAGGCCTTTGTGTGGCCCCACGTCTGCGAAACAGCCCTAGCAATTTTCATTTCCGCCAGCAGGAGCTCTTAGGTAGGGTGGGTGGGACTTTGCTGCCTGTTCCGGACGAAGCCGCTCTCAAATACTTGGCTTTGTGGCAAAGAAGAGTCAATATTGAGATCGGCAGCAGAGGCCCTCCTCCGGGAGCCCTCCGTGAGAGACATCAGGATGCAAAGTACCCAGAGGAGGGCCTTCTCTGCGGTGGGACCCCATCTGTGGAATGCGCTCCCCAGAGAGGTCCGCCTGGTGCCGTCATTATTTGTTAATGGAATGGGCTTCCCCGGGAGGTGGTGGAGGCCCCATCGGTGCGGGTGTTCAAGGATAGGCTGGACGTCCACATGGTGGGCACGTCGTGAGCGGAGCCGGCTGGTGCTGGAGGTCAGACTAGATGGCCCGGGAGACCCCTGCTGACTCGCTCTGTTTTCTGTTTCTATGTTTTCTATGTTTCTATGTTTTTTTGGCACCAGGCTAAGACCTTTTTATTTTATTTAAGCAATATTTTAACAATGTTTAATATTATCTACAGGTTTTAACTTCCAGCCAGAATGAATCGGGGTTTTTAATTTGTGCTATCTGTATTTTTTGTATTTGCATTGGGCACTATGTTGTCTATTTATGTTTATTTATGTAAGCCATCCTGAGACGTTAAGCGATGGGACGGCAAATAAAAACTCCAAATAAATAAATAAATATTCCCGGGAAAATCCCATTCCCGTGAAGCTAAGCTGAGCGGGCGCAGGGAAGTCTGAGGGGAGGGTGGTGGCAAGTCAGCACCCCGAGTCAGCGTCTGGGGCGTGGGCAGCTGACTAGCGGGCGCACCAGGAGCTGGGCCACCAGGTGGGACACAAGGGTCAGTCCAAAGGCAGAGCTAAGGAGCCAAGGGGCAGAGGCCTTTCAAGAGGCAAGTGGGGTCAGGCAAGCCGGGAGTCAGGGAACCGAGAAGCCAAGCCGAGGGGAGCAGGTGGAGCAGGAGAAGGAGAAAGCAAGGGCCAGGAAACCCGGCAGGATCCAGGAGCAGGTCGCCGGCAGTTCCAGGAGTCCAAGAGTCCTCAAAGCAGGAGCACGTCAGCAGCTCGGGAGACCTCTGTTGCCAAGGCAGCTTGCAAGAGGAAGGCCGGTTCCTGTGTCGCCCGTCCCCCAGGGCTCCCAGGTGGAGCTTATGAGAGCCCAGGCCACAGGGGTCCTGCAACGACCAGGCCTGCTGTGCTGCTCCTGGGCCAGCAGAGGGAGCCCCGAAGCTGCCTGGGGGCTTGACACCCTGCAAGCACCGTCTGTGGTCCCTGCGAGCCATGATTCCACTACACGGCGGGTTAAGAGGCAGAGACGCAAAGCAGGTTTTCATTCGCATTTTCGACTGGAAATGGATCTGGCAGGATGCCCCCCTCAGGAACTTTGTGCTTAAATCTCACAGAGAGCTTCTATAAATTAGTCTTTACATGGCATCTAACTCTCAACAGATTGAGCTGTTTGTATCCGGTACAGATGATACATACGGACATGTGGAGTGGATGTATTTATTGCACATCTTTTGTACTGTCCAAATGCTAAGACCTTTTGGAAAAGGATATTAGAAAATATCGGTAGAAGGACAGAATATAATCATTTTCTGATTTATGATCCACTCAGCTTTTTGGATATGTGACGAATGAGGTAGCTGAAAAAGGTTAGGAGATGATAATGTGCTTACAAATAGAAGCAAACAGAGAACCTGGCAGCACGAAAATGGAAGAAAAGGAGCCGGGAGCAGGGCATTCAAGCTAAAATGCATTCATTAGAATTAGAGGCAGTAGACAGTGAAACAAACATGCTATCGAAAAGTCCTATTTTATTATGCTTTGGAATAATAATATGCAGGTGCAAGGTGGAATCCTATGATCTGAATGGAAGGCACTATAAAGCTGTGTGTGAATATGGAATGATTGCTTCGCTACAAGGATATTGTGGCAGGCCGTGCGGTGGGGATATGCATAAAAACCCAGCACGAGATTGGACCGTTTCTAATGGAAGTAGCAAAACAGAAGAAGTCAATAGGCAGGTAAGATGCACCCTGGTGGATCGGGCCCAGCGGCCATCTAGTCCAGCATTCCTGTTGACATTGGCCATCACTACATCCCATGGAAGTGTATTCCGTAGTTTAACCAAGCGCGGTGCAAAAAAACCCCCTTCCTTTTATCTGTCCTGAATCTTCCATCAATCAGCTTCCTGGGAGGACCCCACTGAGGTCTATTCTAGTATTCCTGAGGAATACTATCTATATAATATAATTATTATATTATCAACATTAATAAAATATTATTATTAATATATTATACTATATTTATATGATTATATTATTATTATATTGATATAACATAGTAATAAGATATAATAATATCTGTTTCTAACCTAAACAACACCTGCTTCAAGGCCCCAATCGTTTTTGTTACCCTTCCCTGAACTTTCTCCAACTCAATAATGTACTTTTCCAGTGCAGCAACCAGAACCGTGCATGGTATTCGAAGTGCATCTGGCCCAGAGATTTGTATAATGTGAGCACATCCCTGGCAGTTCTCGTCTCAGTTCCTTCCCTGATTATGCCTAGCAATGATGTTGCCTTCATAGCAGCTGGGCAACAGGATAAAATTTTCATTGAGTTGCCACCAAGATCCACTTGCTCAGATCCCATCAGTTTGTACCTGAATTTGGGATTTTTCGCTCCAACATGTATTACTTTGCATTTCTTAACCCTGAACTTATTTACCATTTTGATGCTGAGTCTCTCAGTTTGAAGTTTTTTCTTTCTTTTTTCGGAGCGCCTTACAATCCCTTTAGCTTTTACCTGCCCTCTATCCGGAATTTCTCCATGTGTACAAAATAAGTTTTTGAAACCGCATTGCCAGCTGCAAACACTCCATTATTTAAAAGAACCATTGCCAGGTTGTCTCCTCCGTTATGCATCCTTTAATTAGATCCTCACTTTCTTTTAATCACTCTTTTAATTGAAAAGGAATTCTATGGGCAGCTGGAGAGCCATGATGTTCATTGCCCTCACCCTGAAAGCCAACCCCTCTGCCCCCAAATGTCCATTCTTGTCCTCCGTGGGACATTGGTAGGACTCTTTTTGCTGGAGAACCTGGGCTGGAGGCACATAAAAGTGTGAGCTGCAATTAGCAAATTGCAGGTTTGCTGCAGTTCAGCCAGAACAGCCCCAGCCGCCCAGTCCAAAAAACGAGGTGGAAACACAATCCTGTGTGAAGACTGAAGACAGAGCTGGGATGCACAACTTTATTTCTCCTGTTTCTCTGCTCTCGTTCCTTATACGCAGTGCTTTTTTTTGTCAAAGAACACACTGGAACGCAGTTCCGGCACCTTTTTTCAACAGACTTTCCAAGTTTTAAAAGTAACTTTTGAAAATTTGATGTTTGGTCCACGTGGATTTGAATCGTCCTGTCGAGCGTAGCAGGTCGGTGGCAAAATCATTAAAATGGTGCATGCGGGCTGCTTGTGTGTCGAGTCCGATGCGTGCGCACTTCGTCCGCACTGGTTGTGATGGCGCTGCTCGGCTTGTGGTTGTTTGTGTGGTCGCGTGCTGAGTGCTTCCTGCGGGTGGTGACCGTTACGTTTCGTTACACAACTGACGTGTGTGGGTGTGTGTACAGTGACTGACTACGTGCGAAAGGTAAATAATTTCATGAGTTCCGGCACCTTTTTTCTTACAAAAAAGGCACTACTTATACGTTGAACATCTATAAAGAACTCAACGCTACTTCTAATCAAACCTTGTCAATTACAGTTACTGCAACCAAATTGTGACTATCATCGGTCCAGTAAATGTACGGCCAGCAATGTATGCCTTTCTTTTCCGAGACGCAACCTCCAGATTTTTTGCACTACTTAGCCCATCATCCTGTGCCAGTTCGGAAAGACCACCGTAACGTTTGGAGACAAAGCTGCTCCTTCGTCGGATTGCCCAAAAAATCTGTGCAAATCTAGCGGGAGATTGCCGCGAGAAACCCTCATCTTTGGGAAACTCTTCTCACTGAACTTGCTCTGTTTTCGTCTAATTGGATCTCATGAGTAATTTTTTTTACCATTGCAATACTAGCCATGATCCCAGCAGGCCACTGGGACTGAGTAGTGTTTTCCTTAATTCCATAACCTCATAATTTTACCCCTAAGGGCTAGCAGAAACAAGTTTTTTTTTAAAAAAGGGGCTTTTGATGCCAGAAAAACAGAGGAAAATCCACAGAAAGGCGATTGTTTTTGCAATGGAGGAAATGTCCTGTAAGTTACCCATATTTCCGCGTGGTTGGAACACTCCAGAATGTTTGCATAAATGCCTTTTTTTATACAACTAAGTGCATCCACGATCAGTGACAGCCAGGCCGGTCCCCATAAATGATTGATTTTATATACTTCCTAGGCTTAGATTCAGCTTCGAATGGAAACCACCAGCAATGGAATCCTCTGTAAGCGAACAAATATGAAGTTAGCTGCCAGTCGAAAACCCGGAAGTTGCTTTTGAGATTTATATGGCAAATTTGAGATTTATATGGCAAATTTGATGATTTTTTGCATTTTATACAGGATTTTAATGATTGTAAGCTGCCCTGAGGCTCATGCGATGAGGCGGCATATAAGTTGTCTAAATAAATAAATAATAAATAAATAAAAGAAGAGACCAAGGATTAAATTAAAAATGCTCCAGGAGGCCAAAGGGAATGGGGGTTTTGGCCTTCCTGATTGGATGCTGTATTATCAAGCTTGTGTCTTAATGTGGTTAAAAAATTGGATAACCTTAAGAAATAAGAGAATCTTATATCTTGAAGGGCATGATTTACAAATGGGAAGGCACGCTTATATGTGGTATGAGAAGTGTAAGACACATGGCTGTTTCGTAAATCATTATATCAGAAAGTCATTAATGTCAGTTTGGGAAAAACTAAAACCAAAGCTGTGTATTAAGTTGCTGAGATGGCTTTCTCCTCTGGAGGCTCTTACATACCCAAATGCATTGAATTCCAATATGATTGTGAGATATGATGATATTTTGGATAATGATGGAAAGTTGAAACCGAATCAAGAACTACTGGAGCAGGGTATTGATATTTCTTGGTGGCATAAGGTTCAAATACAATGTTAAAGATATGTTAAAGACTATAAAATGTGTGGTTTTTATAAGGAATTAAAAATATTTGATCAAATAATCTTAAAATCAGATGAAAAATGGTTAAATGATCGTATAACTTTCTTTTGGACATGAGAATGGAAGATGAACAAGTTAAGGAAACTATGATAACATGGGCACACAATTTTGGATATAATATTGAGCTACAGAAATGGCAAAAGCTGTGGGAAAGAAATATTAAGATAACCTTAGCAACTTCATATAAAGAAAACCTTTATAAAATGTTTTAGAGATGGTATCTATCGCCAAATAGATTGGCAAAAATGTTCCCAAATATGTCAAATAGATGTTGGAAATGTAAACACAAACCTGGTACTTTTTATCATATGTGGTGGCCAAAAAAATATTGGGTCAAAATACATAAATGGCTTGAGGAAATGCTACAAAAGCCTTTAACATTTAAACCTAAAGTTTTTCTATTAGGCATTATTCCTGATGATCTTGATAAACAAGCTATATGCAGGGGAGGCCGTATGAGGTGAGACTGAGGGAACTGGGTCACTTCAGCCTGGAGGAGACTCAGAGGTGATCTGTTGGTGACATACAGGTACATGAGGGGGTGTCACACGGAGGTGGGCAGAGACCTGTTCTCCCCTGCAGAGGAAGGCAGGATGTGCTCCAACAGAGCAAAGCTCAGGGAACCCAGGTTCCATTTGGATGCCAGGAAGCTCTTCCTGACCGTGAGGACCCCAAAGGTGTGGGATGAGCTTCCACAGGAGGTTGTTGAGGCCCCATCGGTGCAGGTTTTCAAGGATAGGCTGGACGCCCACATGGTGGGCATGTCATGAGCGGAGCCGGCTAGAGCCGGAGGTCAGACTAGATGGCCTGGGAGGCCCCTTCTGACTTGCCCTGTTTCTATGTTTCTACCTGATTCTACATGTAATTACTGCGGCGAGGATTGTATTTGCCCAACATTGGAGGAGTGAAGAGCCATCTACTGAAGAACTGATCTTTAAAAAGATTTTGGACTGCGCAGAAATAGACAGACTGACCTTGTTTCTGAAGGAGAAAGAGGATACATATTTCTATCAAACTTGGAACTTCTTTTACTATGGCTAGAGAAACGGGACTTGCGTAGATTTGAATATGGTTATGGACTTTTAAAGGGAATGAAAAGCTGACCCAGTATGCCCGATGTCTTAAATGACTGATGTTTTTAATGTTAGTTTCTAGAAAAAATAATAAAATATATTAAAAAAAAAAGAAAAAGAAAACCAGGAAGTCACCTGGATTAGTTTATTTCATTCATTTTACTTCTATGCCTCCCCATAACCCGAGCGTTCTCTGGGTGGCTTACAAAATGCCAAACCAGCGTATAAGTGCAATCAGTAAAACAGATAAAAGCAATCAAATTAATAAAAAGTTGAAATACTCTCCAACATAATAAAAGATAGAACAGAATCACTTTGTATTCTTTTTGGCGTCCTGCAAGCCCCTTTTATTTTTCTGTTATTTTAATGTTTAATTGATCTTAACTGGGGTTTTAGTATCCCAATTGTCGGATGGTGTGCCGTTTGTTTTAGCCTACACATTTTTTTGTAAGCCGTCCTGAGACACTTGTAGCGAAAAGGTTAGAAAAGCTTTTAATAAATAATTAAAGAAATACATAAATAAATAACTGCAGCTCCATAAAACACTCTGCACATGCCCCGTTTCCTTGTAGCACTCTACATGGCTATCCCTCAGTGCTCTTGCAATTTACGGATCCCTGTTGCCGTAAATAGACTGCTGGATGCTTGATTGCACGCATCCACTGAATTCGGTTATTCATTCCAAGCAGGCCTCACATCCTGACTCTTGCAACGGATGTAGTTTTGGTTTAACCGCCATTGCTCCAGTTTCTCTCAAAGCCCATTTCCACTGCGTATTGGGGTGTTGATCAGCTAGGAAAATAGAAGCGTGTTGCTGAGCCAGTTCTAGCAATATTCCGCTCTGATGACCTGCCGGAGGGGTGCTGATCGCCTCTTTAATTATCTCCACTGCTACTTTCTTGGCTGGCCCAGTAGGAGCTTTTTTCAGAGCAAGAAGGAACATTCCCCCAGCCTGCCAGTCACAGCCAAGAAAGGTCAGTCCGATTATTACCATTCACCTGGCCTTCTAAAAGCCGCAGCAGGGAACTGAGCCTGGAGCCAGGCCCATGGGTGAGATCAGCGTGATGGGATGCGATGCCCCGCAGGCTTCTGACTTACGACGCTGCAGGAAGCTGCCCCAGAGGAAAAGGAGCAGTTGCATTCTAGCCCAGAGGAACTCGTGGTGCCACAGTTCTCCCTTTCCGTATAGATGCTGTAATTACCGATGAGGCAGGGAGGTCAGTTCCTGCAATCAGCCAAATTGGAGCAGAGACGAGGGACCACTTACGCCTTGCCGGAAAAACGGGCAATACTGATTTGCATTATGTTTGTGCCGGCAGATGTATCTGAGTAAGCGCAAAATTTAAAATAATGATTATGAGTTCCATATATGCACAATGCATCACAGCCTGGTGCGGCAAGCTGTGAATGGTGAGCTGCTCAATCCGTTATCCGGGGACCAGCGGTGCACAAGCATCTCCAAGGTCATGGTTCTCCCCTCCCTTCTGATAGTTCCTTAGCTTCAAACCTGATGTAGACTGGCTACTTCTTCAAAAGTGAACATGTCCTAATAGAGGACTGTCCTCTGTAAATTAGGACACTTGGCCACCCTCATCCCAGTGGCCAGGTGATGACCATTCACTATTGCCTGGGTTCACACAAATGACAGGCCACACACACTGCCGAGTATGGGCTAAACGTGAGCTTAGGTTGCTGTGCTGTGTGAACGCAGCCCTGTTTACAAACCGTCATTCCTGAACAACGCGCAGCCCAGGAAGAGGCCTGTTCTGAACCTGCCTGTTGTGTTGCCCATGGAAGCCTTGTGAAGACAGCCTCCCCGGCCTGGCACCAGCCAGATGTGCTGGACTACAGCCTCCATCATCCCCCGTCAGGGTGGCCACCCACCTGGGGGTGTCCTGTGCTTTAGAGGTATGCATACACTCGGTTCAGCCAGCATGGTAAGCCGCATTGACGGTGCCTTGTCCGTGAACCATAGACTTTTGCTGGAACATGGGTTATTGCATTGCTTGGATTCAGCTAACTGCTGTTTGCTCACCACAAGCAACCCACAGTTCACAACCCAACAACAAATCGTGGGTTCACATCATAGACTGTTTGTCTGTGTTTAATAAACCCTGATTAATAAACAAGCTTATCTTGTTACTGCCTAGAAATGTGACCACATCCGTAATGGCACTGCCCATCTTCACCCCAAAGAATTAAATTCCTCGTATCATGTCCTTTGTTTCATTGCTGAGAAATGTCTCTGAGGAAGGGAAGATTCAAAAATATATATCAGAGGGAGTGAGATGTTTTCCTTATTCACTTGACACTTATTGAGCAGCAAAACACAATTCATTGAAAATAAGTTTTGAAAAGGAGGGAAGGCCTGGTGGGAAACTGATTCAACCCGGAAACTGATTAAGCTGTGCTGAATATTCTTCAGCTTTGATTTCCGTGATGAAATGTGCGGTTTCACCGAGATGGAACTTTTTTCTCCAGGGATCATGGACTGAACAGTCAAACAGCCAAATGGATTGCGGTATCTAATAACATCACTGAAGGCACATGAAGATAATTTAGAGTGGTGGCATTGAAAGTGATGGAATGAATGCTTTCCTGGGAGGTGCCAAGAATGCCAACGGTCGTCTGAGGTGTCCTTCAACACCATCAAAACTGCAATTGCTTTCAGATCAGTTACAGAATTTGAGTGAATTATACAAGGACCAGAGCAGGGAGGCGCCGTGGGGCAGTGACCGAGCTTGGATCGTCGAACGTTGATGCCCATTTCATATCTGGCCTCCATTGAGAATGGGTGGGCATGTCTAAATATCCCTGCAACCAGAGCTTGTGTCGGTGATATTTGGAATTTAGTCTAGAATTTAGGTTTTAGTTTAGAAAAAACAACTTGTATATTAACATCTTTTGTCTTGAAAGAAAAACAGAATAACAGAGCTTTCAGTGATACAAACACTGAAAGCCTTGGCAGCAAAAGCTCGGATGAGTTGTGGCTGATGGGTCGTGGCTTGTGATGTCATCTCCTGGCGCCGCTACTCCTTTCTGAGCATGCGCATGGCCCGTATGTGCGCTGTTATCCGATGCTCGGCTGCTGTGGTGATGCTGGGTGACTTGACTCGTGTGCCGACAGAGAGGGCTCTGTGTGCCCGCTGCGGCACCCGTGCCATAGGTTCGCCACCACTACCCTAGACTATTCAGAGCTACATCCACTCTATTGTTTTGTAGATGAAAGGTACAATTCTATGTAGATTAGCCCGAAAATGTTATGTCTATGTGTTTACTTATTATATTTCTATCCCACCACTTTTCTCCCACTGTGGAACTCAAGGTGCTTCATGTGGTCTCCCCTCCAAGCTTAGGCCATCCCCCGATTTGCTTAGCTTTATCTTGGTGAATTCCTCATGTGCCTTCAGACCATACTCTGGGTATAGGATCAGGGTTTATAGGATGTATAAGATTGGGTGTACAGGAATGCACAATTCAATGTATAGGATTGGGCCTTACATTCTGCATGACGTAAAGTTCCAGCAAATGCTAGATGAAGCCTTAATATTCCTGATGTTGCTTGTTCTGTGTGTTTTTTGTCAGTGGAGGACAATGAATCTTGACAGTGGGAGAAATGGAGTCACTCCATGCCCACAAGGACATTTGGGGACGAGAATTGATGAGCCGTCCCCAGCTGAGCCCCGTTGGCTGCAGCTTAGCTCCACTGTGTTCTGTCGGGACATAAAGACACGATGAATCTTCCCTTTTCCTCTTGAAAATCATAACAAACCCTTTGCCTTAATCCTCTTATCTTAAATATACTGCAGGCCCACTTTGACAAATTTAATTAATCAGAGCCTTTTCTTTGTTGTGGAATTTTAATGTTATGCATAACTGAGCTGATGTCTTGGACTTTTAATATCATTTAACCTATCAGGAAAATCATAGGTTATGTAATGAAGCTCTTGGCCATATTCTGACTTGGACGTGATTTTCATTTTATTTTATTATTTGGGAGAAATATTTGGCCCATTGAGATTCTATGGCAAGAAAGGGGCACTTTGGAGAATTTCATTCTCTCTGCAAACTTCAACTCTCCCCTTCCCCAGCCTGCCCACCTGGAGGGTATGGGATGCTTTGGGAGGGACAGGAAATCCCACGGGGGTTGCCCAAAGCCTGACTGGAAGAAACCACCCTTTCCTGGCTGAATTGCTCCTGGCTTGATCGCAGAGTGCATTCGATCTGTGCGTTTCCCCTCTCCTTGAAAGGAGAGTGTGCAGAGTCATGCAGCACAATCCACAAGATGCTGTCCCGTCATCAGCCACTGGGCGCATCACCTGTTGTGCAAACGAGGGTCTCTGAGTGTTTCCAGATTTCCTCTTTGCTTGGCCTGCTCTGCAGGGCTGGTCCAAGCGCAAAAAGAACTCTGCGGTTGCTTGAGGGATGGATTCATCCCAGACAACAGGGTAGCCCTTGCTCCAACAACAAGCCATGGTCACAGAAACACAGAAACAGAGCGAGCCAGAAGGGGTCTCCCGGGCCATCTAGTCTGACCTCCGGCACCAGCTGGCTCCGCTCACGACATGCCCACCACGTGGACGTCCAGCCTATCCTTGAACACCCTCATGGATGGGGCCTCAACGACCCCCCATGGGAGCCCATTCCACACCCTCGGGGTCCTGACTGTCAGGAAGTGCTTCCAGGCATCATAGAAACAGAGAAACAGAGCGAGTCAGCAGGGGTCCCCCGGGCCATCTAGTCTGACCCCTGGCTCCAGCCGGCTCCGCTCACGACATGCCCGCCATGCGCACGTCCAGCCTGTCCTCGAACACTGCAAACTGGTCCACTGCAAACCCACGTACAACCCATGCGTGTGGGTTAGTTAGCGTGCTGCCCAGACTGGGTTTGCACAACCCAACAAGCAATTGTAGGTCACTTTTCGGAGGACAGAGAATTTCTGCAGGGATGGTTTTGTTTTGTTTCGGGTTTTTTTGTTTTGTTCTTTTGGCAGCCAATGATTTATTCTAGGGTTGTTCAGCACACGGTGAATTGTCACACCATCCAAAAACGGCAGAGCAATTTCTACAGACATTTCAGGCAGCCCCTGAGAGGAGCTTGAAGCAGGGGGGCTGCTCAGAGACAGACCAAGTGGGTACCACTCTCGACCCCATTTTGTGATGTCTGCGAAGGAGGGTGGTCCAGTTAGAGGATGGTTCCCAAAAGGCCCCTCCCAAAAGGACTGGGCCCAAACATACTCATCAGGAGAGTTCCTAGAAGCAAAAACTAGACTGGGTTCAACAAACTGCTCTGTGCATGCTCAGAGATTCATTCTGGGAGTCTGCGCTTCTGGAAAATGCTTGGGTCAAGAAAGAATAAAGGGGTCGAGTGTTGCAGACTGGAAAAACATGCTAGCTGAGTTTGCAATTATGTCCTGCAGATTCTGCAGCAGAGCAGCTGATTCCAAGTTGTGCTGATTCCATGGACTTACACGTTTGTCAGCCTGTTTGTTTAGATACATAGAAACAGAGCGAGTCAGAAGGGGTCCCCCAGGCCATCTAGTCTGACCCCCGGCTCTAGTTGGCAAAAGCTTTTTCACTTGCGTTGGCCGGGAATCGAACCCGGGCCGACTGCTTGGAAGGCAGCTATGCTCACCACTATACCACCA
The DNA here is from genome assembly GCF_004798865.1 of Varanus komodoensis. Lineage (NCBI taxonomy): Eukaryota > Metazoa > Chordata > Lepidosauria > Squamata > Varanidae > Varanus > Varanus komodoensis. The sequence continues at coordinate 2,301,512 of NW_025336508.1, forward strand.
ACGCAGGTCGGTTTAGTTTAGCCTTGGGAGAGATTTACACAAATGTGCATCTGGAAAAGGTGTTTTATACATCGGTCAAAAATCAGGTTCCAACAAGAAGCAGAGCAGGAACAGAAAGAAAGACGCCCGACAACCTATGAAATGGGACAGAGCAGCAATAACAAAATCAATACGTCCCTAATTCTCAGTCTGTCTCCTTTTAAATGTGCAACAGGGCAGGGAAAATCTTGGCCGTTGCTTGAGGAAGCAGCCTTTTGCTGGTCAGCCTGAGGCTGTCTGAAGACGGTCACCAAAACCATTTCGCTCTGTTCCTTCTGCCCCGACCGGCACCTTGTCTGACTTTCCCAGGATTTGCTCCTGACTCTTCTTCCCTCAGGAGGATCATGGCCTCATTTTGTGGCTTTCCCCCCCCAGCCACCCCTTTCCTTCAAGAAAAGGGTTGGATGAGCCGCGGTGAGCCCTGCCTCAGTCTTTTCGCCTGCGGTTCAGTAGCCTTAATTCCCAGCAGCTGCTTTATCACGGAAGTTTTATTGAGAACAGCATCCTGGGCTCTTTGTATGGTTTTATGGCCCTTTTTATGGAGGAGTTTTTATTCTGATGCACTTCTCGTTGTCCTTTTTTAATGTTTTTATTAGCCTGTGAGGGATTCTGTGCGTTAGTCACCTTGAAGCTTTGAGGAAAAGCTGGGGAGAAGATTTTGAAAATTAACCAGCGAGTCAGTCAGGCAGCCACTGGGGGTGGAAGGGGGCTGGGTCTAGTCTCCAGTGCAGGGGGGGGGGCCCTTGGGGGAGTTTTTCCCTTACAAGGAATTGGCCAGGGCTACTAGTGGGTAGAGCAAGAGGAAAAGCTCCCCCTTCTCCTCTGGTTCTCGCAGACACTGATCCACTTCTCCTTCTTTGCCCGCTGCCCAATCCGGCGAGCCCTGCCTGTTTCTCTGACAGAAGATCCTTCCCTTCCTCGTCACTCTGCTTTCGCTCCTATCCCAGTTTTTCATCTCCTAGGCCTGGGGTTGCAATGATGCCACCCCCCCGCCCCCCAAACCTGGCCCTCTTCTGTTTATTGGACTTCTCAAGCTCAGCCCTCGCTTAGGAAGTGAGCCAAGCAGAGGGGAAGTCTGCACATGCTCATGAAACACTGCTTGCACAACTGGCGACCTTCTTCCTCAGCAGAAACAGATCTGTAAGCCATCTGGAAGAGGGGGCTGCCACGCGGGGCTGGCTTCCTGCAAGTCGGACACACAGCTGCTGAAAAGTGGGCTGGAGTCCGAGGAGCCAAGCCCGGGGAATCTGCTGGATTTCCACCCCCAAAACAGCTTCCTCCAGCCTCCCTACTTAGCATCCTCTTCCTCTGGACTCCAGGCATCAGCATGAAATTAAGCTGGGGGGGGGGCTATGCAGATTGATACCCACCCCCGTTTACTGTGCTTGTATACAAAAGGAACATATGAAGGAGGCAGCGATCTTGACCCTGAACCCTCAGCTTCAGCAGGTGCGGATTCTGTGTCTTCAGAAGGTGCAACACCTGAGTTAGCAGCACCAGGAAAGGGGGCCTTGCGCAAAAGCATCACATGACCCTTGCTCATGTCCTGGTACCCCGAAGCAGCTGAAGAAGGCCAAGAGACAGGGAGTCAGTTGCACTCCAAGATGCCTGAAAAGCACTGGATGGAGGAGGCTGAGAAGAAGCATAAAGACATTCTTGTGGTGGAGCCCAGAGTGGTGCAGGGAGGAGGGGACCAGAAGATGCGGAGATGTCTTTCTGGAGGCTCTCCAAAGGGGTCTCACAGAAGAACATTCAGTGAAGGGTCTAACCTTTTAAAATTATGAATTTCATCGAAGCAAAGCAAAGTCTAAATAAAAGCAGAACACAACAGGTGGCTTAGATGCAGTTGCTGGAGAAGACTTGATCCAGATGTATCTGTCATATGAAAGCTTCCACAAAGGCAGACCAAGCATCCGTGAGGCATCCATTTGTAAGCTGCATCTCTGCCATCCGTTCAAGTACTGAAAAGCGTTCTTAGGTCTTCGATCCAACATGTTATAGGAGACAAACTTTTATCTTGCCAGTGTTGCCATAGCTTTTAGCTGTCAAAAGGGCATGGAAAATCCATTTGCATTGATCGTGCTTTAACTTCGAAGAAACAGGTAAATAATTTAATAGAGTGTGCATCTAAAGCATCCTAGCGGCACTGCTGATGCATTGGAAGGGCAGCCCGGAACCTTCCGTAGGCCGATCACGTCGTTTTGGAAGGCTGGTGTGAGCCCTGCGATGGAGGTGCCCTCGAATCCCCCTCTCTGCTGGAGTCTTGGGACAGGCACTCCGTCGAAACGCTCTGAGCTCCCCTGGTGCCAAAAGAGAGGCGCGTGAAGCCCTTTTCATCAGCATCATCATGTGGAGGGGAGGACCTGCAGTTTTGGAGGGCCCCTGACCCGGGTGCTCCGCTTAGGTGTCTGCTCAAGTGCTGACTTTGCTCTGATGCTCACCTATCTCATGGCTCTTTAAGCCGGACTTGGAAAGGACCCCTGCCCCCCTGAACAGGGGGCTTTCCTAGGGCAGCCTTCCACAAGAGGACTGTCCTCTGCAGAGTAGGGCACATGCCCCTAGAGCAGAGATGGCGAACCTTTTACAGACCGAGTGCCCAAACTGCAAGTCCAAACCCACTTATTTATCGCAGTGCCAACACTACCATAAAACCTGAAAACTGAGCTTTTAGTTTAGAAAAAACCAATTACAGGCAGTCCAAGCAAATATATATATATCCTTGGCAGTACACTGGCCGGCCAGGCAAAAGCTCGGATGAGTTGCAGCTCATGAGTTGCAGCTTGTGACATCATCGCCTGGCGCCGCCACTCCTTTCCGAGCCTGCGCATGGCCCCTGTGTGCGCTGCTGTCCGATGCTCAGCTGCTGGGGCGATGCTGGGGCAACTTGGCTCACGTGCCGACAGAGAGGGCTCTGAGTGCCAGATGTTCACCACCACTGGCCTAACCCTACCCTGGTCAATCCCCTAACCCTAAAATAGAGCGCATGCCCCGATAACGTAATGTCCGTAAATCACTCATACATGTTGCTCAGACACATGGCATGAAGCTATCAGGAAAAGTCTATACAAAGTTCTTTTTGTA